>NW_017537046.1:208905-261439 GCF_001853355.1 Bactrocera latifrons | reverse complement strand
GATTTAATAAAGGCTGGCTACAGAAAGAAGTTCTATGTTTGGCTAACACATGAATTGTCTRTGATTAAACTTGAGACCGAATTAACATCCGCCATTCTTTGCTGAAACGAAATGAAATCCAACCATTTCTGAAGCGAGTGATAACAGGTAACGAAAAKTGGATGAAATACGACAATAATGCACGAAAAGATCATGGTGCAAACGAGGTAAAAGTCAACAAATGTTCACAAAGCCAAGTTTGACACATCGAAAGGTTATGCGGGGTGTTTGGTGGGATTGAAATCATCCACTACAAGCTACTCCAGCCTTGTCGAACGATAGATTCTACGSTTTATTCTCAACAACTGATCAGATTGAAGCAAGCAATCGAAAAAACGCCCAGAACTGATCAACAGACCACACATTTCTTTGATGACTTGGCAAAAACTGTGAGAGCTTAACTGGGATGTTCTGATGTATCAGCCATATAGCCCCGACCTTGCACCATCGAACAACCATTTGTTTCCGTCAATGCAGAACTCCCTTAATGGAGTAAAATTGGCTTCAAAAGAAGCCTGCGAATACTGCTTGTCGCAGTTTTCYCCGAGAAACCAGAAGACTTTTACACTGATGGAATAATGTCTCTAGCGGATAAGAGGTAAAAAGTGGTGTAGTGGGTACTCTTTGCTTCATTACATTTCATAATGAATTTAAAAAGGGTAAGTTAAAGTTTTATTGGAAATTCAAAAAGATGTTTCTTCTCACTTTTTCTTTTCCAGTCTTTGAACATAAATAATACAGCTGAAGCATAGAAGAATGAAGCTCAAAGGTAACAATCATAATACTAATGGAAAATTGTGGATCAGCTCTTACTTGAACCAATGTTCCACCCCAATATTACTGTCTAACCGAAACATAATATTTTTATACCCGYAACTCAACAAATGTATGGCAAAAATTACTTCGGAGGGCAAAGAAGCCTCCAATCTATAATCGATATAACTAACAATTCACTAAAATACATAAGTCCTTTAGATGTGTAATARATATTTAAATTTAATTTCCAATGCTTCAAAGTATATTAAAACTAACGAACGCTTAATAACTTCAAATAATTTGCACAAACTTACGTTCAATATCTTCACAACAATCAACACTAAACATATCCGAAGTCACTTATTCATAATTCAAGCACATATTTACACAGTAAATAATGACCGAACACGCTTGATAAATGTCATTGATGAGCGGCACCAATGAGCCATTGAGACTTCATTGCGGCGACCAATCGGGCGGGCTAAAATGAAGAACGACATGTCATAATAAATTTAAATAAATGTTGACAACTGCAATAAACATAAATATTAAGCGTCGCTCAAACCAAACCGAACACACACACGCTCATATATAGAGTGTACATATAATAAAACTACACACCAGGAAGAATGGAGAATTGAGGCAGACGCAAAGTGCTCCTCTTTAATGCGCCAGCTGAGGCTCAAGCGCAGTCGCAGGCCTGCAGATTGAGAATCTATGCGTGGTGACTTTTTTTTTTTTTTTGTGCGCCTTGGGGTTGTTCAGTGCACTGGCATTGCGTGCAAATGCCCGGAAATCGTTTCGATTAATATAAAATGACATTAATTTGTGGACAACGGGCACTGTACACAATACGCTGAAAACGCAAACCCCACACATCAACTAATAAAGGAACACATGTACGAGTGCTTTTGTGACTTTTTGCTAACACTCTTAGCATTCATTACGATCAATCAGTGGGCTGCGAAATGGACACAACAAAAACACATTGTTGCACAATCGGTCAAACGCCAATTATTGCAATATTGTCAACGCTGATACTTCATCTTGATTAACGCATGCCGAATCGTTCGATGGTCGGAGTGAAATGCTCACCGTCGTCTCATGAACGCGCTGAGCAAAATGATCATCAAATCATAGAGCTGCGACTGATCTGGAGYGCTGATATCGCGACTGGTGTACAACTGTATGTATTTGTGCTATAAATGTGTCATAAAAAAATTTTTAATTGGTTAGCGATCTTCATGTGATCATTTGTATTGATCAATGTACGCTTCCAATCGAATTCGAGTTGAAAGATCACCATGCGTCTCACTTATTCTGCGAGCGTCAGCTTTCTCACGCTTGCGAAATTGTTAATAACTTACAAGTAATGTTATGATGATGTACGCATAATTTAGAAGAGTGCGGAGAAATATGTATACCTTGAACAAGGTATATTAATGGTGATGTTTATAACACTCAAAAGCCAACGTCGCAGATCTGGAGCGATATAAATGATCAACATGACGAGCTGAGTCGATTTAGCCATATCCGTCTGTCTATACAATATATAGGGAACTARCTTTGATTTTTGCGATATCGATCTGAAATTTTGTGCAAGTCCATTTCTCCTTAAGCAGCTACYCATTTGTTGGAACCGTCAATATCGGACCACTATAACATATAACTGTTATATAAACTGAGTGATCGAAATCAATTGTTTGTAGGGACAACTTTTTTATTTGAAGAGGTTTCTTCACAAAATTTGGCATGAATTATTATCGAAAGCAGCAATGCAATATCATAAAAAATTATACTGTTCAGATCACTATTTTATATAGCTGTCATACAAACTGCAAGATTGCACCTAAATGTTTGTATGGACAACTTTTTCATTTGMGGAGATATCATGACGAAATTTGGCAGAGGTTATTCTCTAAAGAAATGCYGCGTGTTCCGAAGGAATTGCTCAAATCGAATTACTGTAACAAATAGTTGTCATATAAACTGAACAATCGGAATTAACTGTTTATTTGAAAAACTTTTTTATTKAAGGAGCTATCTTCATGAAATTTGGCACGGATTATTAWCCAAGGTAAACGTGCATTTTTCGTAGGAATTGTTCCGATCAGATCACTGTTTCAGATCGGAATCAACTGCTTGTATGAACCACTTTGTCATTTAAGGTGATATATYTACATATTTACCAAATTTAGCAGARAACCGCTCTTTTCTATTTGTGAAGGGTATTGTGTCTTCGGTGYAACTGCAGTTAACGTTTTTTCTCGGCTTTACTTCAATTTAATATGATTTACTTGAACAGCATGCGATCGTGTTGAGAGCGGCGTGGTACGACTGGCAGAAATAAAGTTTTATTACCTTAAAGAGTAAATTCTGGAATTTTTTCAAAGCGCAGCTGTAAATGTACATGATGCGTTATTATTAGAAATATGTGACGATCTGGTTCTACATAACGTCGGTATTTAGAAGCCTAATTTCAATACTGCAAGAAAGCTGACTTGATGCTTTCATTGAAATATTTATACCAAATTCTAATATGATTTTTTGTTTGGTCCATACGTTTTTCCGATTTAACCCAAAATATGATGTACTGTCTACATTTCCTTTGGCTTCAATGCAAAAACTACTTGCAGATTCCACAAACTACTAGCCAACTTGCTGTTCAAAGCTCACACAAAGCTGAAACAGAAGTCCATTGTGTGGTAATAAAAAAATATATGAGAAAACTATTKGAAAGACAAATATATTTAATGAGCTTAGAGAGCGCATAGTTCTCGGCAACTAAGTAATGWTCGATTCTGCCACTATTTCTCAAAAACTTAAGGAATTAAGAGATTAAGGTTTTACATGGGTTTCCTGGGGTAAAAAATAGTCTTTCAACAATTTTTTTCTCATAAAAAAAATAAAATTTTTTATTGTTGCAAAACTTGAAAATTTCGCTTTTTTTGTTTTTATGTTCAAATATTTGTAATCGAATAAAAGTTCTTTATTGTAGTCTATAAGAATTGTATCGCAAAGACCTGTGTAAATTTTCATGCAGATTGGTTGAGTAGTTCTCGAGAAATCTTGCCAACCGACCTCAAAAACATAGCTCTCAGAAAAAAACCTTAGCCTGGCTAGACTCCACCGCACAAGTTCTCAAGGCTGCCTCTCCGAAACTATTACTCGGGTCAACTTGGAAATTTGTAACAATATTCTAGCAGTGTTGTAGAGTTTTCTAAGACAATATACCTTGTTGACATTTTCACTAGCACACAAACGGAGTCATGTAACAGAAGTTCCTATATAARCAAAATATTTTCAGAATTCTTACTCTTTATTATTTTCTGATTCAACAMAACCGCTAAATATCGATATTAATTTATGACGTAACCATAGTGTTTTCAGCGTAGTGTAGTTTATTGCATAACATTGTGTTAGTCAAAAGTAAAGCAGCYAAAAATCACTTCAACGATAATCTCTGGCGAATTGTGCGATATTTGTAATATCTTTTTAACTATCGCATTTTACAATGACTCATACGAATCAATTTCAGATTTACCCTGAAAATTACCAGCTGAATCATAACACGTAGCAACACACCCATTGGAATTGGAATTTTATGATATTATTATTGTTTGCATTTTGAGCAATTCATTTATTTTTATTTATGCACGTTTCTATTTCCATACAATTTTACTGAGCTTTTTTTTTTCTTTTTTTGCAAACCGTGTGGTGTGCATTCATTAACAACTTCACTAATATTTCAAACTATTTATCCATTACACATTTGCATTTGCTGTTTTGAATTGTTTGGATTTGAAAATACGTGAGTAAATATGTTTTTTGGTATGTACGACAGACTACATTRTTCAACTGACAATTGTAAACGAGTATCACCCATTTCCACATTAGCATACACACTACTAACACACARATAAACGACAGAAATGCGCATATTCACATGTGTTTATGCATACAAGAGTTTACAGCTATGGATCTATCAATTTCAATTCAGACACAATTGAAAATGCGGGCAACCGCACATTGACCACAGCCCTAACTGGGCSTTTGAATGGCGAGGGCAATAGGGGCAGCAATGAAAACGAAAAGAACTACGAACGAATTCCCCCACTGTGATGAATGGTGCAAAAATTAAGCACATGCATACATTCCTATATTATATCTGTATATGTGTGTTTGTAATGTTAGTCAAACTAACCGCAGCGTCAATTTCACTTATGCAGATACCGCTGCAAATTGTTGCTTTCTATTTACGAACGTATGTAAGTGAGTTTACAATTGGACGGTCGTCATATGAAAACACTCAATTCAAAGCACTGTTTATATCTAATAACTGCATTTTGGCAATAAAGACCGAATTTCTGCACATACATATTCGTAGAGTATTTGATTGCAAGGGTAGAGCAGTGTAGAGCATTGCTCTTATTTGGACGACAATTTTACATTTTAGAGCGATTACTCTTGTTCCTCGAATCATATTATAAAATACTGCAAAGTATTCAATCTTTGGTCGGATATAAATTTCGGTCTCTGCCATAATGTAGATCTGTCTGTTTTGAGGCCGTAACTTATGTAATCCGATAAACTTGCTGTCCAAAATATGATCCAAAGTCAGTGGTTATAGGTTTCGTTATAAGTTCCTCATAATTGGTTCAATAAAATCTTCTTATGATTCTCTTTTCGATTTTTGAAATTTAGAATTTTCAGAAATATCACTCAAACAACGTTATATTGTTCTGTAAAAACCAGACGGATTCGATGAGAATCCTATAAGATCCGAGCATTTGCTTGATGGTACTCAAAAGATCCCTGTGCTCTTGTTGGTCTGAAGTTACCAATGCATGATTCACTTCGGGGTTCCCTGCTTACAAAAAAAAAACAAAAAAAACTCGGCCAATCGACTGACCTAAGTCGTGAAACTACCTGCTCACCGAAGTGTTCTCTCAATAAATCCATTGATTGATGGGATGTGGATGTGTTGAAACAAAMTGTTKCCGAGATCACTAGCTTCAATTTAAAGCGATTATCATAGCGTGATATTGGTCGCCATTGACGGTTACGTTCTCACTGGCAAGATTTTTGAAGAAATTGGGAGAGATGATTCAACAGCCCATTAATCACAGCAAACCGTTCATTTTTATAATTGAAATGGCAGTTCTTGAACATCTTTAGGTTGCTTCTCGTCCCTAATGCGGCCATCTTTTAACTTTTCAAGAGGTGATAGAGCCAAGCGATGTGGCTTGAGAATGTCGAGCAACTAAAATTAATTTTTCTTCATAAAAAAAATTAAGAAAAATATTTAAAAAAGCAAAAATTCACAAGAACTTTGTATGTTTGAAGCTTTCGCAAGTAATTATTTGGGTTCTTCCAAGTCTGTCAACATATTTCAGTACATAAAAAGTGTTCAACAAATAGTAGAAAATAAAYATAAATGATGGTATTCATATCTTGAACCAAATGGGCAAATTTGTATAAATAACGCACAACGATAATAGAATTATTATGACAGCATCACATGACTGAGTTTACTGGTCAACTAGCGCATGCTAGACAACTAAATAAGTCAACTAATGATGAGAAGAACACTTCACTCAGTCTAGTCAATAGAAGCCACTGTATAAATTATACGAATCAGAACGAGGCTGGACAGCTTATGACTCCATAATACTTTGCCAGCAACAAGACAAGTGTTTTCGTTGTGACGACTATTCGCTCGCCAAAGTGGCATATCAAAATAATTGTGTCAGTTTAATTGACGCATTTACATTTTATTGATGGTGTCGCAGAGCATTGATTACGGTATTTTTATACACAATTGATGGTTGTCTTCATTATAAGTGTAAGAAATTGTCAAGAACCCTTGTAAATGAATAGTTGAAGTGGGAAAATTATCAGGCTGGCAAATCTAGAAGAGTCTACAAGTGAAATGGCCTGAAGAATGCTGCAATTATTAATAATATAGTGTGAAGGAATTGTCACTAGAGAATCAAGCAAGTTACGGGAAAAGTATAGGTGAAAATGTGGGACACTTGAAAAAGAATCGAAAAAAGAGTTCGTAACATCAACATTATCATTGTCTTGAGCTATTATTTGGAATTCTTTCTATATATCGCATGTTTTTTAGTTACAATAACAAACAAAATTGCTTAAAAAAATCAATTAACATTAATTACCGCTGAAAAAATTCATTTCGCTGCACAAATGTCAAAAAGCATCACGCTCCGCATATCAAAGCAAATTAATTTTTAATGCAAAAAGTTTAAATAAAAGTTTTACTAATTATATGAAAAATGAAGCGCAATGAAAGTAATATAAAAATTAACATGAAAATCCAAACGATATGAGCGAAAAATTGCTTCTCTTAAATAAGCACTCAATATTTAAATTCACGCTTTAGATATGTCTTTAAAAGCTTAAAGGAAAWAAATATTATTGAAATATTATTATTTGAAAGAATGAGTTTAAATATCATATTAATACTAATAAAGTTCCTCAGAAAATATGTACAAAAGAAGATATTTMATTTTAATTCCGTCACCAACTTTATATTGGGTAGTCGAAAAAGKCTTTTCGTATTTTGTCAATAGATGTCGTTGCAGTCGTATATCTCCAGGGCCGTCACATARATAGCCACAATATGACTAAAGAACTTAACATTCATCATCAAATGGTTTTGAATCAGTTAAAATAGGGTGGCTACAAAAATAAGGTCGTTGCTTGGGTACCACATGAATTGTCTGTGAAAAATTTAATGGACCGCATTAACATCTGCGATTCTTTGCTGAAACGAAATGAAATCGAACTATTACTGAAGCGAGTGGTAGCAGGACATAAAAAGTGGATCAAATGCGACAATAATGTGCGAAAAATATCATGGTCCAAGCGTGGTTAAGCTCAACAAAGCCGGCTTTGACGCCTCGAAAGATTATCCTGAGTGTTTTGTGAGATTGGAAAGGAATCATCCACTATGAGCTGCTTCAGCCTATTCGAACGGTTGATTCTACATTTTACTGTCAACAACTGAAGAACTTAAAGCAGGCAATGGGAAAAAATGCCCAGAACTGATYAACAGAAAGGGCTTCGTCTTCCACCAGGACAACACCTGACCATACACATCTTTAATGACACGGCAAAAACATTTAGAGCTTGGCTGSGAAGTTTTGATACTGCCACCATATAGCCCTGACCTTGAACCATCGGACTACCATTTCTTTCGGTCAATGCAGAACTCCCTTAATGGATTAAAGTTGACACCAAGGGAAGTCCGTGAAAATTACTTGTCGCAGAATGATGTCTCTGGCAGAAACATGGCAAAARGTGGTCGACCAAAATGGTWCATATTTGGTTCATAAAARTTCATTATAAATATAAAAAATACGAAAAAGACTTTTCCGACTACCCAGTGTTACACTACTCAACAAATTTGAAGGAAAACGTTTCTACTGATATGCTAAGAGGTTTGTGGGATATTTTAGGTGTCCTGATGACGAATCTGAGTTCGAAAATTTAAAATCATATATGGCTATTTTTGTCATGGTGATTGTTTGACCCCTACTATTATACAAAAAATCGTACGTGTTAGGAAATTTTTACTATGATTTCCGGTTATAGCAAACCAAAATTAGCARCAATATCACAGTCGCTAACAACAAATCTCGTATGCCTAACAACAAGAGCAGTCAAAAATTTGACTGAACACACCTCCACAAGCATTTGGCTCAGTACACATGTACTAACGTCAATGTGTTATAAGTATGTACATATGTATATAATATTGCCATAAGTGCCTTAAACACATCTAATGTCATTGTAATATATATTTGTTTATTTATTTTGTTTATCTTGCACTTTACATAATTCGTCCTATTGTTGTTGTGGCGCTTGGTTTTGYCATCGCTGCCGGCATTTGTACAAGCTCCACACGTTTTCGAAATTTGTTTATGCTCAAGTCGATGRCAGCAGCGCGCCAGCTGCAGGTAATATTAACACAGCGCCCAATGAGTGCACAAATGAGTGAATGAATGAGTGTGCACACATACACCTACACGGTAAACAGCATTTTGTATGAATGAGAATGGCAGTTTGACTGCCACTGTTGACAACCTGCCGAATTGACGTTTGTATTGGCCACTCCATGCACTGTTTGCTTATCTGCTTATTGTTACTGGCTGGTTTGATGTGTGCTATTTGCTCAAATGCGCTGGCCTACACACACATAGAAATGCACATATATAAGTAGTTGCACGTGTGTAAGCAGCAAGTATCATTTCATTGTACTTATCTATATGTTTGTTTGCTTATTACAACAATGGGTTGTAATTAAACATTGTCTGCTTGTATGAATTAAATATATGTACATATATGCATGTATGTGTTTGCGGAGAAGTGCCTAAGTAAGTAAATGTGTGCATAGAAGAGCTTTCGTTGAAACACGTTTATTGGGGATAAATACAGGAGCCAAGGAAAAAGCAAATAGTATTAGACAAACAAATAAGCATATCGTCAGCTGAATATAATTACAAATGAGTATGTACTCAACRTAGCTGATATGTGTACATATGCATGTGTGTTTGTGTGGATTTTTTGCATTATGCAAATATTATAATATGCCTGTGAACACCTTTATTTCGTAGCTTTATCAACGCWACTCCATATCTCTGCTGCATTTGTGGTTTGCCAATTTCCCTTTTCGATTWTTTGCTTTTCATTACCATACAGTTAYTAACTACCTGATTSGACAACTCCACCTTTTTTGCTCACATCTATGTCTGTGCGCTTGTAAATATAATCCTTTTTATATTACGAAAAAAATTTGTTTTTTGTTTTGCTTGCTTGCTTGCTTTTCAGCGCCATAAGTAATTACTTTCATCAATAATTTTAATTAGTCAACAAATATACATACAAATATGTAAGAGTAAGTGATTTAATCATCAAACATTGTCAACACAATCGTTGAGTATATTTTATTTTTATTTTTGTATGCAAAAAAGTTAATTGAAAGTTTTTTTGGATTAAATTTTTTGTGTGAATTTCTTTTTTATAGAAATTATGGTAGTGTCGCAGATAATGTATTAGTAGATTGTGGAAATTTGCGATGCATGTATTAATGTATATTATATATACTTTAAGCATAAAATATGTAAGGTGTAAAATAGCGAATCTTTAATTATAAAATATTGCCTATTTCCATTCCAAAATTTTAGCTATTACGAGTCTAATTCTTCAGCCTAGTACTCCAGTAACTTTTTCAGAAGAAGGTAGTAAATGGGAACTATTTTAGCTATATGCAAAGTTGGTTTGAAAATTTGTCAAGATACTTCCCATGAATATAAATTTGAGAAAATACTAAACATAATACTCTAAACAGAAAATTCTTTAAAATATATGCCGTCTCCCTTACCTCCAATACATGTATACCAAGATTTTTTGGAATCCTTGAAACAGTTGTTAAAGTCAATTTCCAGAATAGCCTTCAATACGCTTACCGATTCACGTTAAGCGTCTTCAATTGACTCAAAAGAGATTACCCGGAGCGGTAGTTTGCGTTTACCGAATAGATAGAAGTCACAAGGAGCTAAATCAGATGATAACGATGGTAGCGACACGATGTTCATCCCACATTTGGCGAAAAACTCAGGAAGAATCAATGCAGTATGCGATGTTGCATTATTCTGGTGCAAAAACCAAAAGTTGTCGGCCCATAACTCCGGCCTCCTTTCACRAATAGCTTCGCATAGACGACACATACCACTTAAATAACATTACCGTCAACATCTCCTTTATTTTTGACTTGATTTGATGTGGTTTTTTCGGCTTCGGCTCACCTTTRGCACAATATTCGGCCGATTAATCGTATGTTAACGAGTCATTAGCATAGATCCAAGACTCATCGTCAGTAATAATACGTTTCTTGACATCCTGGTAGTCGAAAAGCAATATTTCACAGAGGTTAAGGCGACACTGYTTTCGAAAAAATTAAGTGATCTTGGAACCAATCGTGCTTTCACTTTTCTTAAGTCCAAATAATTTTTCAAAATGGTTTTCTCTGATCCCTCTAATATTCCATGTCATATTRTTCTATGAAAGTGCCATGATGCCAATAAGATCTTTCGCTGTCAGTTATCGATTCTCAAGCAGCAGTTCCTTTATTTGTTTGACGTCATCTGTTGATGTTGATGGCCGTYCTGGGCGTAGTTCSTCGTCAAAGCGTTCTCGACCCTCTTTRAATAATTTGCAYYAATCAAAAACACTTGCTCGCGAYAAACAATTAGCACCAAAGGCATTTTCTAAAGTTCTGTACGCTTCGACACCWGAAACTTGATTCCGCACAAAATTTGATGGAAYTTCTTTTGTTGTTTTTTGTAMTTCATAAAGACGATCGTATACAAATAAGTAWGTTTTACTAATTTTTGCTCACAGTAGTATATAACTAACCATATTTTTAACATTATTGAAAAAGTGACTACAGACAGAAGAACCTACTCATTTTAATCACAAATCTTAAAATATTATTCGTGCGAAATTTTGAAAAAATCGATTTTTTTCCTATTTCGATATCTCATACCCTTAGAAATATTTTCATCTGAATTTGGGATGAAATTCAACTATTTTAATTTCATTGTACGGAGAATGTCATTTAGTTTAATGATAATTTTTTTATTTTAAGGTTTCAACAATGGAATACGTGTTTTTCGAAAATTTTATTGTGTGTTCTTATATAATATTATGCATAAAAATACCCTGAAGTTTAAAAAAAAAGATCCCAAAAATCTACGTTATTTTYAGACTATCGCCCTACGTGTGCCCTATAAATTACCTAGTGATAGAAAGRTAACCATACTAGCCTCAGAAGTAAATGGCTTTTTCCTTTATCTTGGAAGTATTTCTACCAGGAAAATCGTATGCGTAGAAACCAAGTCCTCACATTTCTGATTAAATCAGGCCAAAGGATAAAGATTCTTCTTTTTGCGAGAAACCGATATTAGCAAAAATGTATACACATTTATTCAATACTTTCCGCCATTTAGTRTTAAATTTTTGCCAAAAATCATCATGATTTTCATGATTAATGCGTGAAGATAATAAAGATGCTCACATCTTCGAGCTATTTCCGGTTTCGGCATATGGTTTCATAAATACCTACAAAAAAACCACTCAGAGCAATTAATTATCTAAAGACGCTACTGACCCAATTAAAAGCGCAAACAATTTCACGAGCTGAGCACTTCTGACTCATTTACAAATGCAATAAAAATCTTAATGATTTATTATTATTAGATTTCTTAACAACATGAGTGTATGTATATGTATGAACACAGTCATTAGAGGCAATAATAGCAATAAAACAGTTAAACAATTGCGGCAGCAATAACAAAAATGAAGCGCTATTAACMAAATAAGTGAATTAAAAGCGAACATAAAGTATTTAAGTCAATTAAAAAACGAAATTAAATCATTTAAATTAAAGCAGCATAAAAGCAAACAAAAATTAATAAATTAAGTTATATGTGTTTGTAGAAAACTGAAGTATTAATCAAATTTCGATGGACTCGAAATTATTAAATGAATTTGCCGCAAAATTGGTTTATTGAGCTTTTGAAGCTCTAATCAAAAGAAAGTAAAATTAATAGCTGATAAATAAGCAATAACATTTGATGAAATAGTTGATAAAAAAATATAAATATATATATTTATATACTTATGTAGGTTGAGACGTGAAATATTCCATTTCTCCCAGTGCTCCAATTTATGAGACCCTGGGCAACAGTGTTGGGGGAAAAAATACTAAATACTAAATTGTGACCGTTCACAAGCACAATTTGCCTAATGATGACCTAAGTACGATTTCCCGCGGYCTTGTGACTCTGCGCCTTCTTTTCCAACCCACCAATTAATTATATACATCTATTGACAAAATACGAAAAGACTTTTTCGACTACCCAACATATTGTAGCCGAAGGAAGTATTAACAGAACTGACTACTTTTTATGCTTTATTACRTGCTGCTGTTCAATTAAACCGTTATAAGAATTAAAAAGTCGATCATKTAGAACATTTCACTAAAATCTTATACTTCAAGATACAAGTGTCAATCAGTAAAGGTCAAATCAGTTGTAATCTCATTGTAAGCATAATAATATTAATGTGTTGCCCATAAAATCAAAACAAAGACACACTTATGTATACAGCTACAGTATGTTATCAACCGTCCTCAAAAACTATACGCCTTAGCACTTTAAACCTTAATACCCAGCAAGCGACAAAGCTAAGTTAAGTGCGAGTGTGCGAGCTGATAACCTCAGCACCTCAGCGGCAAGTGACATGCAGCTGGGAGGCAACTGTCATAAATGATACAGCGGACTGTCAGTGAGCGACAATTTCTAATATGGCATACATACCCTATCCCTAGCAGCAGTTGGTTTCTCAAAAAAAAAAATAAATAAAAAATTATTATCCTCTCTTATTAAGCTTCTGCTGTACATCACTACAACGGCGAACAYTTGTCAGCAACTTGTTGACTACTTCATTTGCAATAAATAAATAACGAAGCTATTTTCGTAATTTTTCTAGAATACTTAGTTTTCATTTTTTTAAAGCTGCTGTAAATAAAAACTGCCATTAACTGTAATTACTTATGCAATGCGATTTAATGTAGACGAMGCTGCACTACTTACGGACTTCGTATCTTAAAGAGCATGCTGCGCTTCTCGCTATCAGTCAGCAGCCGGTTAAAAGCCTTGCAGACGCACACAGAAGGCGCCAAGTAGAACGGACRTCGTTGTCTTTAGTTCGTGTCCGCATATCAGTCGCTGTTGCTTACGGTCCACTGCAGCTCAAAGCTCTAGCAAAACCATAAATTACCAGTAAGTCGATATGTTGCTCATTGCTTAAACAACTATTTATAAGAAAAATTACATTAATAATCMTAATCAGCGAGAGGCTGTACTTTGCTTTATTTTAGATTGTTCTTGCAAATGTTTTTAAGATGCTGGAATGCASTTTGCATATTCGAGCGGTTGATAATGGCCACTAATAGAAATTTGTGAAATGTTCGTTTTCATTAATATATAATCAATTGCATGCTGCGTTGCTCGTCGTTTGCGCACAGTACTTCCGACCATCCGTACGTCACCAAATATTATGTTTGGGACGAAGTTTATGTGCKTTTTAGTTCGCTAATAGCTTTAGCGTTATTTTCGTTGGCTAACTTCGTGCGATGTGGTTTCACTTCCGATGATCCGACAGAGTTTTTAATCTTTAGAMGTCTACTTAGGTGGAGTGGCTTTTCCATGCAGCGTTCAGTTTATTTGTTGTCCAACACATTCCAGGAAAATTGTTGTAGGTACCTATATTAGCTCTAAAAATTGTAGTTTATGGAATGGCAGACCTTTTCTATGTCAATATCCATCCGCCTGAACTCATTTTCGACGGTTTTCATCCATTACTATAGTTTGTGAGTGAGTCCGTGGTGACAGTACTAAGGAATTTAGATATTTCATGCTAAAGGCATTTATGTAGGTCGTAGGGGTCCCTTTTTAGTAAAAACAGTGAAGGTCCGATGTAAAGTAGTGTATGTTTTCTTCTAGGCGCTGTTGGCAGTGTTCTTCTTCGGAGGTGTTTAGTCTATGTGAGAACGAAGTCGCTGGCCGAGATGTCTGTACGCCACGCTTGACATACAATATGTGAGTGTATTAGTGAACTCAGCAGTAGGTTCTTGTAGAGCGGAAGAAACTTTTGATTTACAGCTCACATATAGTCAAAATAGAGGTCCRGAAGAATACGTTATTTATTAGAATTGGCAGTGTTTATATGCAACACTTAATTAAGTTGTTAAGTGGCTCACTTTCCGCTTAAACTTTATGACATTGTATATTATTCAACAAAATAGAAATTAGTAAAGTCGATATGTATATTCACACACACACACACACACACACACAATTACGCACCATATAATATTAGCCACTAAATCTTGACAAATGACAAACTTCCCGCCTCGAAATTTCAATGGCTGCAAATTAATTTAATTTCGACGAACAAGCTAAMAMMRSYYMRGRAAAMMAAAAAAAAGSCGCACACAAACACACACACGCATGCAGTGATGCTAAATTTAGTAATAAAATACTGAGAAAACAAAAAAATCTATTTTTAATGCCTTCCGTCTAAGACCAAGCGTCTAAAAATTGTAACCAAATATTTGTTTTTTCCCACTATGTTTTCCAGCCATTTAAGGCACAACAACAACACCAARCGTCAATACTGTTCGTGGCTTATCGCTGAATGACAGATTGGCCGCATTAAGCAGCAGCTAAGGCGTTGCTGGCAACGGCTTGCTTTCGTAATACCACGTTGACAGATCGGTGTATATATATAGTATATGTCGGTGTATATGTGTCGCAACTCAATTTCCTTAACTACAAAATGCTAATACCGACAATTTACATTTACGCATTTTCATTATGATTCGGCCTTATTTTTCTTAGCGTTAAATATATTTTTATACTTCTTGTGTTGTTTTATTATTTTTCATACCGTTGAGATTTTATAATGCCRCACAAATTAAAATTGTACGCACTTGAATTCTTAGTTGTTTTTGTTATCACTATTTTTTTATTTTTCTTCTTTGTTGCCTTGTTATTTATGCTATTTTTATTTCGTTCCTTTTATTTATTTTCCATGGCACCTTCGCAGCCTCCGGCATTGATTACAGGTAAGTGTAGCCGCTTTGTCAGTTTGAACTTTTTCTGCTACTTTGCTACTGCTGCCACATTTTRTTGTTGTTGTTGCGCAAGAGAAATTAATGAAATCTGGTATCATATCGCATTATTCTTAATTACTTTAACGCGACTGCTGCTGCTGTTGGCGATGTCGAGGAGTCAGCACTCAGTCAGTACGTCAGAGGTTTGTCTGWTGGCTTCGGTTTTGTTTTTGTGTTTAGAACTTACCATTTTTTAGATGTGCTCCTTGCTGCCTTTTCCTTGTGCTATTTCTGACTGTGCTAACATTTCATTTGTTATTGTTATTGTCAACTTGGYAACACTGCGCACTTTGTCTGCTACTCACCTGCTTGTGATATTGGACAGCTGCCATACTATCGCCACATCAAGCAGCTTCCACGTGGATATTTAAAGAATAGCGGGTACGCAATGAGCTCTACGATATGGCGTGGACATACATACTATAAAAGTATGGTTGGCGATGGAGCACTGACGACAAATTGCTTGACCAACCGAATAAGTAAGAAATGTGTGAACTTTAGGAATTGCGAAAGGAAAAAATAAGAATAGAAAACAAAAAACCACAGAATTTAGTCAGAAGTTTGAAGTTTTAACGCATTCCAGTCGAATTTTCGGAAATTAAAAACATTTAGTGTTAGCTTGAATTGAATCATTTCCGTACTTGACTTAGTAAGCGATGACTGATTGAGGATGCCCTTTCTTCATTAAGATATATTAACTTTATTTCCGTCTGAAGCAATTGTCGAGCTCTTTTGCCACTCTGGTTGAGGTATTCCCAAAACATACGTTCTGAAAGCATCAACCGCCCCTTCAGGTGTTGGCCTTTTAGTTTCATTCGTCCGGCCTTTTCAATTTTTGGCGCCAACGAAGTGGTGGTCCTTCTTCTTCTCTGCTTACCCCGGCGAGTACTGCGTCGTATACTCTTAGAGCTGGAGTATTCTCAACCATTCGGGCAACATGACCTAGCTAGCGTAAACGCTGAAGGATGAATTGGTGTCAATACTCTTTTCACGGGTCTTTTCCAAGATTTGGAGCATGGTGAATATCTGTCAGTTGTTGATTTTCCAGACCTAAAGCCTGATAAGGTCCAATCAGTTTTTTGAATGGTGGACTTTTAGGTGGTAATCTGGTAACTTATGCCTATTTTTGTGACTTCTTTGGAGGGTGGGGAAAATAAAAATTAATTATCTTGAATATTAATAGCGTTTTTATTTACATATTAAAAATATAAAAAAAAAATTAATTTGAAAAAATTTAATACTTTATTACTATTATTATTGTCACTCGTAATTGGAACCTCAAAAAAATGCACATGGATGGCCCGGGTGATTTTGGCTCTTGATGCTATCTAAAATCAAATATTCTTAATTCTTCTTAATATATAGACATAATCTGGTCGGAACTACTGAAGTGAAATTTCAAGGGTAAATAACAAACGGCAGATTTTGAAAGTCCATTTTATTTTAGCAATGAAATAAAAAGTTAGTGTTGCAAAAAATTCTCGTTAGTTTCGACGAGAACTATAAGTGTGTAGAACAGCCTTGAAAGCAATCGGTTCAGTAGAAAAAAGTTAGGACCCGGGCCAACCAGAAAAACAATGTTTTGAGAAAAACGCGTTTAAAGTTCAACAACTCCGAGAGAGAGGAATCCGAGGCGCTCTAGGAAACTCGTTATAACTCCCGAAATATTTCAAATATCTGACTGAAATTTTCACAGTATATTCTCGAGATATTGTAGTTTCAAATTAAGCAAAAAAAATTTCTTTTTTTTAACGCAATACGCTCGATATAACCTTATATGCGATGTTGAGGAGGCTTTTCCGACCAAATTCTACTAAAAAGCTGCTACCTGCCCCTTATTAGTTCTTCGCTGCCGTGTTTAAATAGCTCGGACGTTAATCTATGTGCGGATAATTGCTAGCCGAACTTCTTCATTGTCGTTAATGGATTGTCTACTCCATCGTCATCGATTGCGCAATCGGGTTGAACATCTCCTGCTGTTATGCTTTCACTGATATTCAGTAGGGTGAAAAAGTGTTCCCGTCGATATAGAATTTGAAGAATAAAATATGATTTTAAAATTACGAAAAGAGTCTGACTATTTATTGCTCTTGGAGTATACATCAATAATACATCAGCAACAATCTATATATTATATATAATGTGTACTTATTATTTATTTATTTTTTTTCAACTAAGCCTACACAATAACAAAATAATCAAAAATTCAAAAACTTAACTAAATAAGAATATACGCAAAAGTAAATAAATAAAGGTGTTGAATTAAATCTTCTTTTTTGCAAAACGCCTCAATTTTTTCGTTAATTTGTTAACTGCTTGTCGCAAATCACTTTCTATACAATTCTATTGAATCAGCCACTGCTCAGTAGTTAGCTTTCTAATTTTACACAAGCACCTCGACTAATTTCGCGTAATTGAAGTGTAAGGTCATCTAACTTCCATCAATTCCGGTTTAAGTGTATGCGTGCGCATGTGTACTGCTTTCAATTTGATCTGGGAAGCCATTCACCGCAGACTCGCGGATAAGAAAAGAATACTTGGGCTTGGTGCTGTGGGAATTTCGCAAGTGTTTGGTAGAAGCTGTGAAAGTTTTGTAATTTAATTGTTGTAAATTTGTTTCCGAGAGTATGTATGTATGTATATGTATGCAACAAATAYGCGTGTTTGTCTGCTCATCTCTTTTCGCGCTTCTTTTAACTYTTTTGCCTTTTTTATAAGGCGTTATTTAGGAGTCAAGCTTTAATGTTAATAGGAATTACAACTTGAAGCGGAAATATATTCTTAACAAAAAAATAAATAAAAATAAAAAGTAAAGTAATAATAAAAGTACAGAAATGTTCAAATATGATGCATTTCGTCAAAATGTCAAGAAATAAAAGAGTTTATAGCTAAAAAACGAACACACACACACTTGTATACCCGAAACAATATGCACCATTTAAAATTTAAGGAGCCATAACATTTGCAAAAAATAACGGCAAACAATGACGAATAGTAAAGTGAAATTACAGTTAAAATTATATGCGAAAATGACAAACGAAATGAGTTGTTGCAGGTATCGGTTGGCGAAATGACAAAGCAATAAAATTTATTTTACGAGCACATCAAAGTGCGAAAATGATTGTAAGGCAACCCGAAAAAACAMAATGAAGATGGCGAAAAATGATGAAAATTTTAGCGTTTATTGACAATTATATAATATCGCGATTGACATAAGCGGTGATCAAAAGGAAACACAAATGCACAGAAGGCGATGAAAATGGCGCATAAAGAGTTGGAATATTGCTGGCTTATATATAGTCAGTGTATGCTGTAGCATCTTACAGGTACAAATGTACAAGTATCAAGGTTTATTTTTGTATGTGGGCGAGCATATTGTTTGCTTTTGTGAGACGCACTGTGCAGAAATTTTATCTCCAGTTTTTTATTAGCAAATAATAAGAGACTATACCGGTTGACTATGTCACATAAGAGTATAAGTATGTAAGTATATATTAGCTATTTTTCAATGTATCAAGCGAAAAAAATATATTCCTTTATTTTGACCCAACCTAATCTATATGGATATTGATACGAATTTTTATGTGATAACGGCCACCTTAATCATCAGTTCCGACAAATGYGTAGCTTCGTGGAAAGAGCCGTGTGCGATCGAAATCTCAAAAACTGAGAGACTTCGTTGCAAAACTATTAAACCAAGTTCAAGGTATACTTATTTGGTTATATAGCACCAGTTTAATTCGCTRATACCTGAATTACAATCGCAGCAACTAAAAGTATTTACAGACAGATATGTGTTAGTGGTGAGGCTAATTTGAACTGATAAAAATATCAATGTCCTTGAAGTACTAATTCGCTGTATACAGAATGTTGCCTATGTGGTAACATTGGGTATAAAAAGGTAAAAAATTATTAACACACTTTATTTCTCTCTGAGCCTTCATTTAAGTTCTTCTCAACTCCTTTACAATTGCACGACATAAGTGCATTCGATTTCAAACTCTACCCAGCTGCTACCATTWTATTGCACAACACTGTAATTACTTATAATATTTGGTATTTTAATGCTGAAATAGACAAATAGCATTTATAAAGTAAATTTATTTTGGAAATCATTTTGAATGCAAAAATGCAAACAAGTTAATAATAAGCAAAGGCAAATGTGTATGCAAAAACAAAAATAATTATTAAAATGAAATTACAAATAATGTATTATAATAAAATTTTAATATAAACAAATGCATGCAATGTACTACCGTGGTAGCTGACATGCTGCTGTTGCACGCCAAATGTGACCGATTATGTAATATAATAAATATCGTATAATGCATAAATTACGCGGTAGTCCCATGTGTTGTTATATTTAGTAAAGTAATAAATTTGGCAGAAAAACTATTATTTTGCTATGAATTATAATAAATATTTTAATAGTTTTTAGTTCACTATTTTATTACTATAAAATCAAATACATATTTCTTTTGGTCAGAGTTGCCTTACACGCTTTAAATAAAAACAGTTAGCAGCTGCAGAAAAATTACACAGTCAACTTTTAGCACCGAGAAAGCGTTATCTTCCGCAGATTTGGGTCAAAAATTCGCTTCAATACTTTCTCTATTTTTTTTTTTTTTTTTAGAATTTCACAACAATTTCACTTAATTAAACATATCACTTTTTTGCACTTCAAACATTGTGTGCAAACCACTTCCCGGACATATTTTGCGTCAATGCTGTTTATTTTTATTTTTTATTTTTTTTTTTTGTTTTTTGTTGATGAATAAAAATTTATTGCATTAAATATATCAAATTTCACCGATTTTTTATTATGGCAATAGCTTGCAGATTGCTGCAATAACAAAAACAAAAATTATATTAGAATTGCGCGCTTTTGCAGCTGCAATATTTGGCAATTTTTTTCATGCATTTGGCGTCCTTAAATTCAATATCTGCTTGCTATGCGCTGGAATTAATATATTTGTATGTGTATATGTGCAAAGCTGTGTGCAATACCATAAATAAGTAATCAATTTATTCATTGCAAATTTATTTAATTGCATCATCATATTTAGTTGCATATTGCGCGCATGTGTGCGTAGTTATGTATGTATGTGTATATGCATGTCATAGCTTTTATAATGGCATTGAAAGTAATTACAAAAAACAACTGACCGAAATCGCATTATACGGAGCATTGGATGGCTTTTTTGGCAGACTGACGCGGCGCAGCTGCAATTTTAATGCGTCGAACGTGTCTAAAGAGAAGCCGCCGATTGTCCTTTTTAAATATACATAGAATGCGACATATTTCGGCGATTTCATGCATTTTAAATATCTACTGAATTATTATGCAAAATTTTGTAATAGTCGGAAAAAATTATCAAAGTAATTTNTTTGTATGATATACCAAACAGAAAAATTAGTTTTGAGTGATTATCGCTGAGAAATTCTACTTTATACTTTTTTACTTGAAGAAAGTATATTCTCTGATGTTTTGATTATTAATGGAACTCGATGACTCTGTAGAAAATGCGGCAATGGTATGCAGGTAGGTATGGTTAATGTCTGACGACACACCTAGACCCATTGAGAAACCTTCATAACTCAAATTCGCTAACACTGTCCACTCTTCTTTGAACCATCCTGTGTTCCTTATGAAGTTATTCATTCACAATGTTTAATGGATGCAACTTTCAAGAAGTTTTCCTCAAAAAAACCAGGAAAAAGGAGACAGAGAGATGATTATTTTTTATAAAGGTACACAAAAGCCGACGCACATAGACTCTTAGAAGACTCATCGGGTCTGAAGAAACGATTACACTATCCTGTTCTTTATTAAGTTATCCATTCATTAAGTTTTTTAAGTCAAAAAGAATTCGAAAAATGTAATAGAGAGATGATTATTTTTATAGAGGTACACAAAAGACGGTATTTCACATAAGTAATGTAAAAACAATTTTCTACATATTTATAAAAACTTTTTGCTTTCTTATTTTGGTAGCACGCTCCAACAGGACTTGTAAGGAGTACTATATATATTTATATCATTTTTATACTCAGTTGTATGTCAACACTATTTATGGGTTACAACCAACCTCAGCTCTCGCACGAATTAGTGATATATGTTTTCCTCAGTCAATAAAAATCTGTATTGACTTATATTTCACCGTTATAGTTACTAGTGTTTGCTTGTTTATTTAGACAGTATTGTAAAACTCAATGAAAACTGATACATAAATCGTTACGTTAAGGAAAAAATCGAACTTCAGTTAATTAATTTTATGACTCACATRATTTTTTCCCTTTCCCGCTCGCTCAATTCACTCCATTCCCTTCACTCTACTATAACATTTAAATGCATGAAATTTGCATAAGATGAATTTGGATAAACCCATAAGGATTTTGTGGTTTCAMCGAGCACAGATTTATAGTATACATTTTCAAGCTTCATGAAGAAAATAAAAGGCTATAAAACTAAATGCCGAGCAAAACCGCTTAATAAATTTTCAATAAAAATATAATAAAACTGCATGGCTCTAGAAAGTGGTACAGCTAAGCCAGGTCATAAATTTGGATAACACGTGTGTGTGGAAGGTGAAGAGCTGACATGGGAGCACAAATGAGCTTGCTGCAGCAATAAAGAAGGTGGTCAGAATGCTAAAGAGAAAATTTTTCTTATTTTTTCAACCACTACATTTTGGTTGGTCGAAGATTTTTATTGGCGATAAGTGGAAAATACAAATTACAGCTTACTAAAGGGTTACACAATTAATACCGTCTACAACAAAATGTAGAACATAAATATTAAGCGCGCAATGTGTGTGGATTAGTGAAAACATTTCAGATGGATTAGCAGGCACAGAAATATTTATGCCTATTTTTATATGTATGTACATATGTCTCACAGTTGCAGTAGATTTTTAGTTGCCGTACATTAAGCGATATATAAATGCTGTCGACACGGAACGCAACGCTTTTCCAACCGTAAACTGATCGCTTTGCTCGATCGATTTTTTGGTTTAATTKTGGGAAGATCACATGCGGACTGATAAGCGTATGCCTTTGCCGCAACTGWTTGGAATGCGCTTTGTGGGTCATAAAGATTTGAGTCTTCAATTTCACGGCACTTTGTCCACAGCTGCACGGAGATAAGCTCTAGCAAGAGTAATAAGACTAAATCTGAGTGGGATTGTYGCATTATGTTTTTATTCTTAAAGGGTGGTTAGATTTACACGGCTTGTTAGGTCAAAATGTGTAAAGATTGCTTGGATTAGAAGCATGCTCAGCAATCTTGCGTACAAATGAGAGAACAAAACGCGGAAATTCRTACTAAATTTATTTATAAGGAAGTACATCTTGTATAAAAACATGTCGCCTCATTTAATTTACAACCATTTCAATCACTTCCGATAATAACCTCTAATTAGAAAAATTTAATTTTTATTTGAAAAATTCACATGCTACTTAAAAAACTTCAAATACCCACAACAACCTCACAACTTTTCGAACTAAATTCTCACACTTTTCATTAAAGGAAATATAAAACAAATATGTARTGATTAAAATCATAAAATTTGTTTTAATTGCTCGGAAGTTGCGCCTTATGGCCTCAATARAACATAGGCAGACACATAAAGTTCGCACCTGTCACAGCACAGGCGACATTTCGGCAACGAATTTGATAACCGACAGCCAGCAAACACTTGCGGTCGGCTGTGTCGACGTCATAAAACCCTTTTGATGCTGCTGATGAGCCAATGACACAATTTTCATTGGCCATAAAAAATGTTGTAGCCGTTAACTTTTCGGCAAGAAAATCATCAAGCATAATTCCTGCTTGAGGGGAACAAATTTATCCGCCATACAAAGACACTGTGCTCTTATTAACTTAATATTGCCACTTTTTGCCTTACGCATTCTCCCCTTTTTCCTTGCTTTCTCGTTTTCTTACTACTTATTATATTTTTCTCCCACATGGATACATCGATTTTTCTTAGCTGTGCTCATGTGGCTTAACAGCTCATAAAAAAGCGACAGCTCCGCCACACTGCTCAAATATTAGATTTTTATTTGTCTGTCTGCGCTGCCGCAAATGCGAGAAAATGTAGTAAAAAAAAAAAAAATACTAAAATAAAATAAAAACAAGAAAAAAGTACTTTGTAATTTTCTTTTCACCCTTGCTAGGCTATAAAATAAGGAAAATTTGCTGTATAGCCGAAATATGTTTTTTATTATAAAAAGTGTGGCAATATTCGTGAGCGCAAATGTGCGCTCCTCAGGAGACAACGATCAGGCGTGTTAACCGCAAAGCAAAGACAGCGCTGCAGTAAAGCGGTTGTATAAAAATTAYACACGCACATATTGCAGATGTGGCATGAAAAAGTGCGCGCACACACACATACACTTATATGAAAGGTTATAAAAATTGATTATCGCCTCAAGGTGCATCCGCAAGTTGTCGCAGTGTCATACGCACAGGTTCAAGCAAATATATTTTAGTAGCGGGAGCCATCGTGTCATGTATGTGTATGTGGTATGTACTATATGTTTGTATGTAAGTATACATGTATGTAAGTATATTGCCAAGTCGGCTGCGTCTCATATTGTCAGTCATTTGGGTAACATAAAACTGCCGTAAAAAATAAATAAGTGCACATCAACACTTACACACCAATTGGGAATTTAAAAAAGTTGAAGGAAATATATTTCGGCAAGCCGAAGTTGTTCCTCGATAGTGTCTTTGGAATAATCTTAATTTTGAGATACTTAAAGATCTTCTGAAACTGTTAGAAAGTCAAAGGTTATTTGAAACTGCTAAAAACTTAATGGAAGTGCAGTTATCATATCATCACGTGACACTGTTGTTGTAATGTAATATCAACAGTAACAATTTTTATTTTAATTACCCGATTCACTTTTTGTAATCGAGTACTAAGTTGCATTGAGAATTGATTATGTGAAATTTTATGTGATATGATATAATTCCATATTATGATATCTGATGCGTATCAAAGGAAATAAAATATTATACTCTGTTCATATTTTTTTATTATTGAATGAAGTAATACCTATATAAGATCATAAAATGGTGTTTTACGCAGTTTTTAGAAAAAAAATTGTAGGAATGATGACATAGGAAGATATCTGTATGAAGTAATGATGCGTTAATGACAATGATGATGTGATATAATATGATGTGAAGCGATTTTTTTCCGAAATTTTCCATTATACATATTCCAAAATAAATCAAATACTAAACTTCTCCATACCAACTAATCAGAAGCTTGCTATTCAGTGACGTTGTGATGTGACTTCTTACATATGTCATATGAAGTAATGAAGTGATGTCATTTTCATTATTWCAAAGTGTTATTACGTGATAAAAATTATATATAATTTGGTTTAAAGTACAACGATTTATGCTAATATAAATACGATGTCATATTATGATATGATATGATAGAAAACATATAAATTTTTATTTTGAACCAAATATCATTTATTTTTTTTTCATGTGAATTCAAATATTGCCGATTGCAATTTTAGATATAGACAGTGATGTTGTAATGTGGCTTCTTACAGCTGAGATATGACATGAAGAARTGATGTAATTTTAAGTATTCTAAAYAGTTATTACATCATAAAAATTATATATATCTTGGTACCAAGGTATAACGATTTATGCAAATATACGAGTAAAAACGATGTGATCTAAAGTTGCGAGAGGCGACGTCATGAAATGATGAAAAACATGTGTGTATATTTCTTCTGAGCCACACATTATATATTTTTTCATGTGAATACATAMAATTTTTTGTATTTTCGGGTAAAATATTGGCGATTGTTATTTTAGATATTGAGAGTGATATTTTAATGTCACTTCTTACTATTGTGATGTGATCAAGCAATGTGTATTCTAAAATGTTATTATGTGATAAAAATTATATATATATATTTTTTTGGTTCCAAAGTATAACGATTTTGCTAGTTATAGGTCCCGAAGTTTAATATTTACAATATAAAATGATCACCTGATGACGTATGCCTTAAAATCATTAAAAATATCATTATAAGTCAAGCTGTGATCTACTGCGATCTGATGTGACTTATGACATTATGTAAGTTACCACTTATAGGCGCTGATCAATAAATAATATTAATAACATAAAGTAATCAGCTGATACTATATATACATTAAAATCATGAATAATATTATTAACTCTTAACTGTTATGATATCATCTATTGTGACCCGATGTGACGTCATATCACATATATCCGTATGTCAAATTTGTCTAAAAATTCWAGTTGTATAATATTCAAATATAAATGAGATGCGAAAATATCATGAGTTGAACCGAAGAAGTGATATGTTTCACTAACCACGACTTTGAATACACCAATAAATGATCTGCCGTGATATATCACGTCATGTAATTATCATATCTGTACCAGAGTGTTATTTTATTGAATAACTCAGRACATCTTCTGAAATCTTTTATAGCAACTGATTTAAAACGTGTTTCCTTGAGAGGACTTACCCGTATACTCTTCTTACTATAAAATTTCGTGCTGTAATAAGTGATGTGTGAGGTTACATCATTGCTAATATAAAAATTATGAGCTTCTAATCAGTCTACTAGTATTTTTATTTTTTTTTTTTTTTAATCAGTCGGCAACTTTTCTTTTTGTACATTTTTAGAAATTGACGAAATATGATACCCACTAAAATGTCAAGAAATCGTGTAAAAGTTCACTTTCAGTAAGAAATTCATGCGCTGAACAACAGCGGACTAATAAAGTATAATTTCTACTCGACCATATTGCTTATCTCTTTAACTGTAACTCTCTACATTAAGAATAAGTTATTAGCAGACAACTCAATCGTTAATTTAGCAACTCTTTTCCTACAAAAAATTCAAAAATGCATACATTTGTGTGTGTAAACGTAAACTCGCTTCCCCATCTATTCGTTATCCTTAAAACTATCTTGCGTCAGCGTGTTGACAGCTTAAAAATACATACTTTACATATTTAAATACGAAAGATAAGTACCCTTAAAACAACTCCTACACATATACATACTCACAAACACACATACTTAGAGTTATGCAATACATGCATGCAACACCGAGCAGCCTGTTATCGAGGCTTGAACCTTTTTAATTGGCTGCGGTCGTTAGCGTTGTGGTTTCAATGACATTTACGAGCGCTTATATGCAGTTGTATGTGTGCATAAATTATTTAACAAATTATTTTTTTTTTTTCTTTTTTTGTCTGTTTTATTATCTTACTTGCATGTATTTTTAAGTTTTTTTGTATACAATTTAAAATGTCTCGTGTTTTTAATTTTGTTTTATAACTTGTCGTTGCAYGCACACAACCGCAAGCAGTCAAGCGTTGCGCGTGTGTATTTGTGTATGATGCACTCTTAATTAAATTTAAAATAAAATAAATAAAAGCGAAACAAATAAACACAAAAATATAAAAAATTGTAGTATATTAAATGCAACTCAAAAATGCTGTACAAAGTAAGAAGAATAAGCAGCGCAAAGCCACCTAAAAGGAATCGGCGCTTTAATATGGCCTTATCTATGGCGGCAATCGACGGTTGTAAATTATAAACGAAAATTTGTTGTTTTTTGCCTCTTTGACATTTTATCTGTTCTATCTGTTGTGTGCATGTATCTGCTGTATCTGCTAGGCTTGTGGGTAACGCACTGTGTTTGCTAGAAAAAATATAAATAAACGACAGTATGTGTTGAGTGCATTTACGCCTGTGTTTATGTGCGCCCATTCGATATGTGTGTGAGTGGGATCAAAATTTAATATGCGTGTTAACGAGTTTATTMCCGGTACACAACGTTTTATTGTTAACAAAATAAGGAATACATACACTGACATATTTGTATAAACCAAGTTCATACTCAACTAACAGGTATGCCTACCAGGCATATACAAAGTAAAAAATAGAGATGTAGCAATGCATTTGCGCCTATGTATGTGTAAAGTTTTTGATGAACTACTTTTGCATTCAAAATGTGTACACTCACAGATATGAATATACATACATATATTATTAACATACCCATTCCACTTTCAGCCAGGTACTGCCAAAATAAAGAACCCATAAAATTTGTCTGCCGTCTGCTCTTAATTGTGCGTTTGCATATTAAATGTTTATGTAATTGAGTTGTTATGCTTCAAGTGCCTCGGAATGTCAAATAAATTCAGCTTTGGTCTGCATTACATGCACAAAAACACACATAAGAGCAAAAGGTCACAGGCGCTGGCATAAAGTATGGCATCCATATTTAAACTTATTGTTCATATTTAAGTACATAAACATGCATATATTTAGGTATGAAAATATTAAGCATAAATATGTATATGTATGTAAATATTTGCGCAGGGTTGCAATCACATAAAAGCCATCGGAAGTTTTATTTTTGCTTAAACGCAAATTGTCGGCTTCAATTCCCTGCACTGTTACTATATATGTCAAGGTCAATGCCATAATTCGGCAATAGTCATTTTATACGTATATACGTATATATGTACATATACATATACATGTTATATAGAAATACGTACATACTTATAAATATAATATATTCTACATGAAATTASATTAGAATTAACATAACATTTCCAAAGAAATGCTTCAAGCAGTAAAAGGTCGTTTATACTTATTTAATTGATTATTATGCAAAATATATGTTACAATACATAACTACTTATACATATGTGCTATAACTGGCGCTTACTTCGGTAAAAGCGGTTGGATAATGCTTTTCCTACTATGTGGTRTCTGACAAATCTCCGAAGTACAGTCGAGACGGAAGMAAATCAGTCCTATTACTTTCCGGACAAAACCTGTATCTCCCAAAAGTGTTTAATCTTTGAATGCGATAACTCAATGCATAAGACCGCATAATGAAAAATAAATCAAAACGAAACTCACTGAAATCTCCACTACAGGTGCGTAAGCAAAATTTTCAGGACTGTTCAGCAAATTTCAGAAATAAAGGAAAATTTTTTTGAACTACCATTTAATGGTACAGTTCTCGACTACGACAGAAGAAGTATTTAATTGAAGAAAACTCTGGAWTTTTCAGACATTCAGATAATAACGCTCTCAATCTGCATTCGGGAGTCTTTCGACCCTCTATAACTATAATGCAAAGTAGTCGAATAATCCAAATTATGTTAAAGGGAATTTTGAGTAAAAGCCAATGCCTTGATTCAGAACGTCAAACTGACGTTGTCAGACTTTGCGTATATCAAAATGCAGTGCTGAGTGAAATTTTTAGAGCATAAGCTTTAGAATATATTATTAAAGATGAGGCCACTGTCTCCGAATTTCGGTAGTAAATTTTAATTAATTCGACYCGCTGTTTATTATTATTATATATCTTTCTATGATAAAATGGCAAACCGTATTGTAGAAAAAATGTCGAAAGAGTGGGAAAAATACGGCGTCGTTTGCCGTCTCAATCRGTCTACTTTTGAAGCATCCCTATTRAAAAACKCGTTCGAAGAAAATTGACTGCCCACAATTGAGACACAGCAAAAGGTATGTCTTTCATATAAGGACATTTCTCTCAGATAAGAATTATRATAATGAACAGAGTCATTATACAAATGTAATGCATTGCAGAAATAATGTCATTGATTGTGGAAACAACTTTCCGTCTATCAATTTTCGCTTAAACAACTGTTATAAATGCTATCAAGAAGACCGTTAACTCTRCGCATTTATTTGAAATCCAATCTGTTTTCATTGCAAACTTTGCAGATAAATTTGCAAAATACAAATTTCTGAGACACTTTCGGCACGCATACTCACATAACTTAGAGCCTGGTAACGGCTTAAGTTTAATGAGTTCTACACTTGATATGAAATGCGCGTAACACGCTAAGAACTAACTAGATAAGTTAGAGGAAAAAGTGAAACTTGTGCAAGAAATGTGTCAACTTGTATTAGATAAGCAGGAACAGCGGCTAAAAGTAACGCGAAATGAAATAAAAACTAAAAGCAATGGCAACACAATTTCAGCGTAAAAGATTAAAACGTGGAAAAGTTGTCAAGTATCCGTGTCATAAGGTGTTGAAGAGCCTATGAGGTCACGGCACCGACATTAGCGTTGCGAACCCGCTTCTATGTAAGCTTATAAGCAGGCCGTCAACGCTGACTGACAACAACAACAACAACAACAACACTATTATAGGGACCAACCGACTTACAAAGTGTGTGTGTGTGTATGTATAATTTAAATATTTTCAAAGTTTTTGTGATTTCTTTTTTCACTTCAAGTTATAAGTGGAAGGATTATGGCAAAGTAATTGTGTGTGGGGGCGTGCAGAAAGGTTAGCGAGTCGGGTTAGGTCAAGGAAGGGTAGCTGTTAAAGAAAAAACAAACAGCAACAAAATATGCAAAGCAAAAGCATGCTGCTTTAATTTAAATATGTATGTGCATAAACATGTTTAAATATTTGTATATTATAGGGCGCTCCTGCTCTGACCATGCTTTAGAGCCGAGGGTAGGCTGCGTTAATACCCCAGCAACAAATTAACACTTTATAATAACGCCATAAGAAGCAGTAGCAGCAGACAGAGTGAAAAAATCAACAACTCCAGCAGCGAAGGACGGGAGAATGGCATAACTAGCAAAAAATACCTTGCATATATGCTGAACGCGCGCTTTGAGTTCATAAAAAATCGATATGCAAGCAAGGCTTTAAGAAAATGTAGTATGAAGGCTTTAAAAAATACCCATAGCGCTTATAGTGGGTGTGGGAAAAGACGACTTCTATAAAATTCTTTCAATTTTAATTACTTTCCGGCATTACTTCTAACTGACTAACTTACASAGGAGGTTATACTTTCAGGCTCCGAAATATGTTATGTGCGGATTTAGCGCCTAACTTWTGTCATATGTTATGTATTTATAATTTCATGTTACTTCCAATGTAGAAATATTTTAATAATGGTCAACAAATATTTTCTTAATCGTATTAGAAAAGTTACTCGGTTTGCCAAAAATACCCGGTAAATATCAGTTATTTTGGTTAAATAAATATCATCATAATTAGGATCATGAAAACTCTATATTAAAAAGCCTTGAACTCTATTTATACAGGATGCCTTCCGTTTCGTAATGTCCCTAGTTAGTAATAGTTCTTTTTTTAACTCAATAGAATCATCCATTCTAGGAAGTTACATCTTTTATCTGACTAAGTAGACCTCTAATGAAGTATCTTTAAAATATAACGCAGCTGGGAACTGTAAATTAATATATGGACWCCTAAAATGCAAAAGAACTTATCATCAAAAAAATCGAAGATAGGTTTGTTGGTTTTTGCATACAATTTATAGCACCGTGTTACAAATATGTAGCATAAAATTTTAAGCTTCCGCTGTGAGGTATAACCAATAAATAACCAATACATAACCAATTCATATCCAATATATAACCAATACATAACCACTTTATAACCAAATGTTTTTTGTTTTTTTTATTTTTTTTTAATTAATTATTTTTATTACAATATTTTTCCTAGTTTACGTTATTTTGCATTTCAGGTGACGAATTGGGCAATCAAAATAATTTATCTTTCAGTCAGCTACATTTTTCTGACCAAAAAGGTTTCGCCGTGCAATCATATTACATGAAAGTAGCATATGCTGTCAGATAAGGTGCCGCAAATTGAGGGTTGAGGTTACTCGATAAGAAAATACAAGCAGAATATATAGTACGCGCACAAAAAAAATTTATAACAAGAAAAATTGGCAACAACAAAAAAGTCAGTTAGTTAAGAGAGGTGAGCGGGCAAGAGCGACTAAAGTAAAGGCGTCCACCCACACGGGTGCAATTGGAAGAAAGTATATGTACACACAAAGCTGCTTTGAAGCCTGTGATTGCAGGTTGAAATTTAAGAAATTATAAGTTTTTACAGTGCAAAAAGCATAAGGCACACAAGCGCAGCAAAAAGGCAACAGCGCACGCAGGATATTCAACACGTAAGGATATGCAGGCGAGTTACGGCAATGCCAAGCATAAACTTTTATGTACATTGCTTTAATTATAACCCTTCAATGTCTCGAAAAAAAGTATAAAACAGAGCACAGCAAATATCATTAAAAATGCTAGGGTGTGTAGGTGTGTGCGAAAAGGTGGCAACTACACACATTTGCGCCTGCAGAAATCCCGCTATACACGCACACATGCGTTGTGAATTGCAAGAAACATATGGAGTCGACATATGGCAGCAGCAGCAGCGCTTACGTCGGTGCAAAACTTCCAGTGCTGGCAGCCAAGAATCCTGTCTAAAGTTAAATAAAGACGCCCACTTTTCTTTTCTTAGCTAGCAAAGTAGCAGATTTCACTGAGACGTCAGTTAGCGTAGTCGTCAAGTTTGAGCCGACTGATATACTCACGGCAGCGTTAACCGTTGAGCCTATTGAATTTCAAGGCTTCTTAAGAGGCATGAGTGTATGTGCAATGCTTACACAAACACAACCGAATGCTTGCGGGGCGGCAAGTAAGTGGGCAGAGCAAGTGGAGTTGTTGGAATCAGGTTAATGCAGCAATAACAGTAATACACACACAGTATATATGCAAGCATTTGTATTTGAAATGAATTTTATTAAGGAAACCTGGGCTTACTTAAGTAAATTAAAAGCAAGAAAAATATACTGGTGATAGCGGCACAGAAGCGGTGAAGAGTGCGGGGAGATGAGGCGTGTACACTTAGAAATATACTAAGGCTTTTGACGAGAATAAATATCAGATATTAGAGTTAACCAGCACATACATGGACATAGTCATATATATCTTCTTGAAAGTGTTGATAGAAATGAATAATGAGCTGGGAAACTTGTCTTTGAAGAATATCTGAAGTTTCCAATATAATTTCTTGAGTAAACTTAAAAGGGGAAAATAGAGGGGAAAAGATCTTGACAGCGTCCATGGTTAGGTGAAACTATTCCAAGCAACGTTTCAGAGTCTCAAAACCTTCAAARCCGACATACAGGGTTTGTCTGGAAAGTAATAGAACTGATTTTATTCCGCTGCGACTGAACTTCGGAGTGTGCGCACATCGACTGCGTTCCAAAGATTGCGCTCCTAGCTAACAAACGAGCGGCTGGTCAGCACAAACATTTTCGCGCGGCGTGTTTCTGTGAATGGTTCAAGCCGAAAATGCAACGCTAGAGCAGAGGTACGGGATTAATTTCTGTGTGAAACTTAGTAAATCTGAGACAGAGACGTTTGATATGATTAATCAATTAGCAAGAATTGGGTCGCTGATGAAGACCGAAAGAATGAATAAATCCGAAGTGAAAACGAGGGACATTGTCTTTTTGACATCAAGGATATCGTCCACCATAAATTTTTTCCTCCTGGACAAATCGCCATCGCCAAGTTTTACGTGGAAGTCTTCAAGAGGCTCAAACGAAGGGACAACCAGATTGGAAGCTGTACCACGACAACGCCCCAGCTCACACCACCCGGCCGATGAAAGGGGATCCAAACAACATGCATATCGGCTTTCAAGGCTATGCCGGAGAATACCTTCCGTGACGCCTTCAATGCTTGGAAATCGCGCTGGCAGCGCTGTATCGACGGAGTTTTTAAGGAATTGTAAATCGGCTTAGTCCCATTACTTTCCGGACAAACCCTATGTTAAAGGCACAGTTTATTAGCAGAGAACAAGCTGCAGGMAGAAACTTGTGAAAACTTTTTTAAACGACCACCAATGTATAACAAAATAATATGGATTGTGGAATTCAACTCTCTGATTTGATCATAAGATTTATAGTAGCTTTAYAAGACAACTTTATGCGATCTGTTGACCACTTCAAGACGAAGAAGATGACCTTTTTTTTAGAAAGGATTGGTATTGAACTAATTTTGTCGTATAATCAAACCACWTCAGAAAACACGATTTACAAATCCAATTCCATTAAGAAGTTCTATCCGACAAGTTCCAATGCGCTGTCAATTTTCTGAGTGCAAGAATTCCTGTAAGACACTAACCAATATCAAACTGTTGTCCTGGCGTGAGACTCCGAGCAARCGAATAGCCTGTTTTTATTCCTTAAGCCTGACATGTCAGCCATTCTGGCCTGCTTGTCACATTTTTAAGGATTCTTCAATCCTTACAGACAAACACATTGCCAGTTAGCGAGTGTGTGCCAGCGAGCACGACAAGAAAGGAGAAAAAATTAAGATTTTTTTATTAATGAAAAAAGCTATGAAAGAGCGTAAAATGGAATGCTGAGAAAAAAAATTTTTTCTTGGTAAAATGAAAAATAGTATGAAAGCGGAGTTCCAAGGAGCATGCRCTTTAAAATCTCTGTAGTCTTCTGTATAATTCTACGCCTCATATACCAAGTGCGCATGTATCATATAAATATTGCCAGCGAAATCGAAGAAAATGAGCAAAAAATATTTTGCAAAGAAAAAAATTAACAGAATCAAGCGAGAACGGCGATACAGGACTGACCAGCATAACAGGATTACACTGTGTGTTTAACACGAGCCGAACGCGCAGAAAATAAAAAGCCGAGCGGCGAACGTTTCGCAGGACTAAATGGGTATAACTTGAAAATRAAAGCAGCGAAGAACAAGCGGAGCGGCAGACGAAAGGCTCGTGGAAAGTTGGCTGCGATGCCAGTGGGTTTTTTGTGGTCAAAAAGATTATCGATCGCCTTTCAATTGAATTGTCTTCAATCTTATTTCTACGAGGCGCTGCGTTTTTTTTTTTCTGCGATTTCTACTCACACACACAATCATATGCCTGCAACTGTGGCTTAGTGCAAATAACAAGATATGTGCCGTTATCGTCTATTTGRCCTGTCAGGCTGACTGGCTGCCTATTAGTTGCGCGCGTGTGTAGCTGTGTGTGTGTAGTGGTATTGGTGATTAAAGGTTACTTGCTTTAGACATTGATGACGGTGGCCGTGGCAGCACACAGCAGAAGCAACAGAGTGAAGTCAGTTAGTAAATGGCTTGTGAAGCAATCAGCCAAACAAACACACTCGTACACAAACATAATCACATTTATGTGATTGGATTTGCGATTTTTTTAGCAGATCTCTGTGCCAAGGGTAAATGTCTCGTTCGTCTGGCAGCTCGTTACAAACACAGTCGCARCAAAAAGCTAGAAGTTCGCCTTGTTTGTTCTCTATTTTAGTTCTTAGTTGATTTTGTTTTATTTGGCGGTTGGTTGCTGTTTTTGTTTTACCATTTCTGTTGATGTGTTCGTGTGTCACGTGATATAGTCAAAACAACCATACATAAGAATCTTCTAAGAAGTGCAAGAACAAGAGCGACTGAATTGGTTAATTAAGAGAAGTCACACCATTGTACCGGAACCAGCCCCTTACCTGCTTCGTAGTATGTTTAGAATCGTCCGCCTGCTGAAATATCCGTATTAGTGACATACTTTTCTTAGCATGGGGCAGCATCGTGTTCTCCAAGATAAATTTACATTGAAATCATTGAGTATTGTCTTTTTTTGGTCAACCAAACTTCGAAATTCTTTTTTAATCTTTAGGGCATTCTGTACAAAACCTCAATTTTAGTGCTATAATGGATGATCTATTTCGAGCTTCCCACAAGCGGGATTGTTCACAGAGACCTATGACTTTACATATTACCACAGGAAAAAGTCGAACGGTGTGATATCAAGCGACCTTGACGTCCAATCGACCGGCCCAAAACGTGAAATTATCTGCWCACGGTTGATGTGATGTGTGATAAGTGACGAAGTCTTGTTGAGACCAAGATTACGAACTTCAATTTCAGGCATCAAATAGTCGGTTATCATGGCGTGTTAAAGGTCGCCATTGACGATTATATTCTCACCAGCATAATTTTTGAAAACATATGGACTGGTGATTTCAAAGGCCCACAAACCAGGTACTTGGAACTTTTCAAAATCCAATAGAGCAAAGCAATGTCGCTTCGGAAGGTCGAGAGGCTTCAGTTGTATTTTGTACGCTTACAATTTAACCTCAGTCCGAGTTGCTGCGAACGGCGCCGAATTGACTATTCAGCTACGTCTGATATTTTCTTGCCATACGAGGTCTATTCGGTCGAATATTATTCAATATTGAATGCTGGGTCCCATGATGCTTGGTGATGTTGCAAATAGTACTCTCAGTAGGCCGATTATGTTKACCACAAGTTGAGCGAAGCACACGGAACACACTCTTTACAAAGCATGAATTTTCGTAATAAAGTTGAACAATTTGTAAACGTTGTTCAAGCGTAAATCTTTCCATGTTGATATGCCCAACAATACTGAACAAAAATAACATGACATCTTGACGCGACTATTGAAAAGAGCACGCATACAATGGATCACCCGTTACGGAAAAAGGGTTTGACCATCTTTTTTGACGCTCGACGCGACTATTGAAAAAAGCACGCATACAATGGATCACCCGTTACGGAAAAAGAGTTTGACCATCTTTTTTGAGGTGTGGGATGATTTTTTCTTTCTACGTATGCAATTTTTCTGTGTGAAAATATSATTTTGAGGGAAGAAATAACAAAAATAGAGATCATATCCACTGAACGATCGCAATCAAGTGCATGTATGGAAAAATATTGTATTTGAGCAGATATCTGCGCGAAATTTAATTGAGGTTACTGTACAAGTTAAGGCTGCAATCTTTGAGTGTAGTGTTCCGATCGGACTACTGTAGCATATAGCTGCCACAAAACTTGACCGCTAAAGGCAAGTACTTGTATGGAAAACTCTTGTATTGGAAAAATTATCTTTACGGATTTTGGCCGACTATTGGCCAAAGCAACGCTACAGCCAAAGTCTGCCTTTTCTTAGTTTCTACAAAATTTGTTTAGTTGCTGAAAATTAAAAAAAAAAAAATATTATCTCTCGTTATTTATGGAAAATATTAAAAAATAACAAAAAAAAAATTCAAAATTCAAGTGTTTCATGCGTTACAGTTGTGTAACTGCACACAAACACATATAAAATGTTAACACTGATTTTTAGATTTCTCGTAAATAAATAAAATAAAACTGCAATATAAAGACAAAAAATGCAGATTTTGAACTAGTTTACCATATGCAAATAGAAAATAAATGCAGACACCTTGTGAAGTGCAAATCAATAAAAGCACTTGTACTTCACTAAAAGTGAAAAGCTATACAGGTCTTGGGTGCTGGTGCAAATGTAAACAAAGCAGCACACACACACAAACAAACAAACCGGCATGTTTGGTAACTTTCAGTATCACTTGCGTGCATTTATGCAAAACAAAACACACTCATTCATACTTACATATACAAGCATATAAAAATTCGTACACACACACTTTYAAAGGTAAATTTGTTTATTTTTGTTTGTGCGTTGACGCACGAATTCTGGATTTTAAGTAACTTTTGCTGTCTATCTGTCTGTGCTGCACTCATAGACACTCGCTCTCTCCCCTCCCGCAGTAACACCGGCAATGCTGGCACACTCAGCACCTGCCACTCCGCCTAGGCGCTTTGTGCAGCAATTCAAGCCGCGTATTTTGTCGGAAGTGCTGTTGCGTAGCCGTCCTTTTGTGCTAAATACTAAGTCGATTGTTGTTGTTGTTGKCATTATTGCATAAGTATGTGCAATTGTTTACGTTCATATATTGCTTGTTTGCTTTATTAAATTTAGCACACATTTTCTTGCCACACGCCGGCACACTTACCATAGATAAACTTGCAACATGCAACTTGCGTATGTATGTATATGGTTGGGTGTATATGCATTATATAACAACAAACAAAAAATCAACTACAATTTTATTAAAATAAGTTGAAGCAGGAAATCAGCAGGCAATATGCCAACAACAAATTCCAAAGCTGCTACAAACTGCTTGTAAGCTTGACGTTAAGGGTATTAGAGGCAAGTAGATACGCAACGCARGCKCATGTTGAATTAGTATGTGTATATATGCATACCTYSATRTGTTGCAAGAAKTAWAGTATATTTATAGTTTCGTATARGTATGCATTTGTTTCTGATTTTCGCAACTTCACTTATTTTTTGTACGCTGAGACGGCTTCGATTTCGTCGTAGACATAACATGGTTCTATCCTTCGGGTTAGCTGTTATGGTCAGTCCTATTATCCAGTTACCGGCCAATTTGCCCTATAGGTTAATTCCCTTTACATTCATCTTGAAGGAAACCAATCCCTAACAAACGCTGCAAATTGATAAAATTCCATTTCAGTCCAGTCCAGTCCAGTCCAGTCAATATAAGCTTTCCTGTTATAAAGAGATGGAAATTATATGTAAGGCTTCTTGACAAAATGTATTCCTACTCTTCAGCTTAATCCACTGGAAGCTTAATCAATACATTTTTCGAACCTTTTAGGCTCTGCAATTCTAAGTTCGTTCCTAAAATTGCTTACCTTTCTTTGTGGAAACTAAACTTATGATTTATACTAGTTATGCACCTTCCAAAGAACACTGCAATTTATTTTTAGTAAAAAACTAAAGACACACCACTGTGCGCTCCAAAGACTACTTGAGCAAATGTGTGTAAACGCAGCACCCCCAGAGTTAACGCCAACGACAACTGCCACTGCAAAAGTATTAGCAGTAAAAGTAAGTCAAAGAAAACCTGCAGAAAGCTGGCTAAGACTTAGAATACGAAGATGTAGTAGCAATGCGAAAAGAAAAAAGAAGCGCTCGCCAGGCAAAAGCAATGGAACCGACTGTGACGCAGGCAAAACTTTTTTAATTTGCAGCCTGTCTGTCCACCYCGGCTCAACACAGCCCAACACGTAGCTCAAGTTGATGTCAAGCAGATACGGAGAGGTTTATTTGCCGAGGATTTTCCTTTCAACTTTTCAACATATAAGCATAAAATGCAGGCTGCAGGCATGAGCAGGCTTATAAGCACATATGTAACTCGGCTTATAAGCACAAATATGTTGTTGCATTTGTTGCAAATTGCTATATATGGGCGATGAGTCAGTGTAGCTGTCACTGCCACAGCGGTGCGTTCAAAGTTCAAACTCAAGCTAAAGGTGGTGCTGCAACAAAAAATRAAGAAATTGCTTGCCACTTCAGCAGCAAATGTTTGTATGCCTCTATGTTGGTGTTTGGTGCGCAACTTACATAAGTTATTGTAGTAGCAACATGAAGTGTTGTTAGCCTACCAGCTTGTGTGTGAGTGACGAGAGGAAGTTAATTCACAGCGACCACTTGATTGTTGCCTTGCCACAATGACTGTGGCAACAGCAACAACATCGAGGTATATATCTAATAAAATTACACAATCCAAGCAAAACCGTCACCACACCATTGCAATGGTAACGCTAACTGCTGCTATTGCTCGCAACTTTGCAATGAAAGAGCAAAGATTTGTTGGTCGATGGAGTAAATTTGTAGAAATGTGCTCTAAACGTAGACTTCATAGAACAAATTTTATTTACAAATAGTTTCTATGCGTTTTTTGTTGCAGGATAGAGGCTTATTTGGACTTTTAGATAAGATAAGACATGTTGTATGAGGCGTCGGAGTAATCTTCTAAGCACAAATCCTATATTTTAGAGAGAATATATACTTTAGAATATCACTAACCACTGTCCGTCTATACAAAGATAATTGTAAATCTATAAGAACCGATCTKCACCCGTAATCAGAAATAGTTTTCAACCTGTTCCATGGCAATCCTTCCATAGTTCCTTAATATAATCTCAAAAGTTTGTTGTAACAGTTGGTTGTTCGAAAAAACATACTTAAATTATGCTTTCTACTGCTCTCTGAGATTAACGTAGGAATTAGTTGGTTGAAAAGGAAGGCCTATGCGTTCAAACCACAGGCAGCCGCACCTACGGCACCATTGTGCTCTCTGGTGGTAACCGAATTAAGCCTTATCCAGCAACTCAATAGATTTGGTAAAAAAAAACCTAATTCGGTTCCAGAATAGCTGTCTAAAGTTTCTTAAGTTGCATCATGCGGAGTCGTGAAACAAGTCCTTTCTCATACGACTGAAGACCACTTGGCTATCCGGTATTAGGTTTAGGGACTTGCTGGTTAGAACAGAAACCCACTTAGAGCTTCTCTTATCCCCACACTCTCGTTATGAAAGACTAACTTGTCGTCATTTAGTTTGAAACTACCTTCTGTGTATGAATTGTTCCAGTAGAAACCAGCTCCTGTTTCTATTTCACCCAATGATCTGTCGGTGAATATGTCGATTTCGCCATTATTCCTTATTGAAGGATGAGAGTATTATCCTTACTTCCTCATGGGTCTCCTTTCCTCATGGTATTGCCAATTTAGCCCAATTTCATTAACAAGATCTACTATGATAACATGACCATAACAATACTGAGAATGAGTTCAATGACCTAAACTCATTAGCCAGCTGTCCGCATTGCCATATACTTCATTTGTTTATGCATAGGCCGTATGTCAATGATAATCTCTTGAGCTTAGAATGTACATAGAAAATATTATTAAAAATTTAATCATTGATTCATTTATAGAGAAAAATATTGGATCTTTAGTAAATATCAAGTATGAAGTATACCTGTAGAACATCCATAACCTTTTTATAACGCTATCTTTCGGTTTAGTGTGATTTCAGTGTAATAATCATCCTAAAATATGTGGCCAACTTTCAGTTCCATTTTTACTTTATTGACCATTAAGCCTCTTCCATTGTTGTAAAGTGTGATTAGTTTATATTTCTCAGAGCTAAAAAAAGTCTAAATATGTAGACCACATTAAAACTGACTGCTTGAAAATGTGGTAGTATATGCATTATTGTTTTATTTGTTGAAGGTGAGTTTTATTCAACATAGTGAGAGCTTGGCACTATCTTAGCTTTCGAAAATATTTTCTGTATTTATATGATTAATCCGAAAAGTGAAGCTACAAACCTGCCAACTGATAACCTACGCTAACACATAGAAAATACAAACAACAGCGACTCGCGACAAATATGTGGCAAAGTTGAAACAGAAAGTGATGCAATGTCAAGCTAATATGTTGGGCAACACCTGTGCTACAACCATAATAGCAACAACAAAATGTGTGCTCTAGATTTAATTTGGAGCTACATGTTTGTCTTCGCTGGTGATTTTGTCGGTGTTGCAACGGTTGCAGTTGCTACTATCTTTATTTACAACCAGCTACATGTAGTACTTCAGCTTCATATTATCTACCACCTTTTATACTATACCTTATCTGTCACAGTGGCATATTGCGCTTCCTGCGCTTGCTGTACTTAACCTCAAGCACACTTTGAAGTTGTTTGGTGGCAGCCTTCACAAATTCCCAACTTTGTTATGTGTTGTACCGTGCAATTGCTATCTTGCGCCTCTCAAGCTTGCAGCAAATACATTGTACATGCCACCACACGTCGCTCTAGTTTGTCTTGTAATTGTTGTTGTAGACGTAATTAAATATGTAACTACTGCTAAAGCGCTTCTATCTTGCTCTGTGTGGCAGCAGCGATCGCATTTTTACTACTATTTACCCGTATTTGTTTTCTTTTATTTGCTATTCTTCTTTGGTGCCAAGCTCCCTTTGTTCTACTCCAGTTTTTTTCTATTTTTTTGTGTGTGATTCTTTTGTTTAAACAATTGCGTCACTTTAATTGTTTTCAGATACGCATCTTTGCCTCGCTGTCTCGTTTGTCTCGTTGTGCAGAGATTGACACATGCTGGCATACACACACACATGCAAGTGTATGTGCATATATCAACTTCCATAACTTCATACCTTTTATGCTTACTACATGCATAGTGACATTCTATGGGGTTCATGTTTCATTTCATACAGTATAACATTCTGGCTATATATGTATATATGTATGTATGTATGTGTTGTTGGCTCGTAAATAGCTTAGCGCATGTATGCAACTGTGCAATAATGTACTAACTTTTGTTCGTAAGTATGGTTGAGTGCATTTTAATTGTGTTGTTGAGACAATTTTCATTTTCGTTTGTTTATTTTTTCGTGTTGTGCCTATGAGTTGTTGTTGTTATTTGCTTTTTGCTACATACATATGTGCTTTGTTTGCTTTTGCTTGAAAAGCGTTTCATAAAGCTATTGTTTGTTGCTTGCTTTACGAAATTCTTGTGGACAAATGAGTTTTTGTTTGTGGTGCAAAGTGATGAGAACTATTACTTAGACAATTTAATTAAAAGCAAAGAAAAATCAAAATAAAGAAACATTTTTTTAAAAAGCAATTCAGAGCAATATGAAAGTGTCTCTTGAAATATCCATAATCTAATTTCAAACCACCACAATAAGTACCATATATACTCTAATTTTGTATACCGTTGAAAATTTGAAAATTGATGCCTATATGTGCCAAAAATAGAAGCATACATTTCGGCGTTTAACTGTTATGAGCAATTTATCTGTGAATGATTTTCAAACCATAAATTTTCAACTATTTTTTTTTTTTTTTCAATACTTCAAAAATATATTCATCTCTTATTTGTCTGTTAACATCAGAAGTATACAAAAATATAATTTGAAACTCCAACAACAAACTACGGCATAAGTCTTTGACAATGATAAAAAAACAAGAAATTCACAGTTGTTAAAAACCATTCGAAATCGAAAGATAAAATAACAAACATTAAGGGAGATATAATTTAGGTGCGAACTGAGGTTGGCAATATGAAGTTTTTCTCAATTTCCGGCAAAAATATAAGTCCTATAGAAAAAAGTTATATTGCAATGTTCTAGGTAATGAAAAGATCTATAACTTTTGCATACAGATCTTCTTCACATAACCTYAAAATTCATGTGAAAAATTCGGAGAACCCAGTTTTTCATTTTTATCTTGCACAAAAATTTTTTCCTTCACGAAATTTGGTGCAAAATTAAATTTTTATGTCCCAAGAACAATGTACGAGTATTATTGCAATTTTAAAAATTTATTTTTTCACCCTAAACTGACCCAATATCGGTTAAAACCCCCAAATTTTACAACCAAAAATTCTCAACATTTCATTTTTTACGCTAAAATCTCTTCTTCTTGATTGTATTAAAAATATATGCCTTACCACGCTAAATTAGTTCATAAAATAGGTCACTAAAAAAATAATTCATACTGACTTTTTTGTATTTTATCTACATATTATCACGTAATTAGTAGCACTTAAGGCGAAACAGCGTTGTTTAACAAATTTTTTCACATATAAAAAATTAAATATTTTTGAATTTTTTATTGTTATTTTTGGAAAAAATATTTTAAACTCGACCATTGCGATGACATTTCCGCTGACCACGCGGAAAAAGCATGCGCCCACCTTGATGGAGGACCACTTACAGCATCATCTACAGTGAAAAAATACGTGTTTTAGTTAAAACCTTAGCTTAGAACTTGGGCGAAGGGAAAAAAATCAAAACGAAAATTGGATTTTTGGCAGACAATTTTACAAAAAAATGTAAAAGTACGTGAAAATTTCGCGACATTGTTATCAGCTGTAATCGATAAAAAAAATTCTTGGTCCAAGTCTTTAAGAATTTTATCTCAAAGTCCTGTGTAAATTTCATGAAGATCGGTTAAGTATTTCTCGAGAAATTTTGCCAACCGAATTCAAAAACACAGTTTCGAGAAAAACGCATTTAAGGACGGTGCACTTAGTCTAGCTCAGTTTGGAAATTATCTGCAATAAATTCGCTGGAAAAGAAAAAATTCTCGATTAACCGAAAAAAATAACTCAAACGCCTGGAAGTATGTTTTATCGAACAAAATATAAGCAAATAAAAGTATTTAAATTTGCTGAGAGAAAATTTTGAATTTTATCAAACAGTTGCTTTCTGAAACACTTTGATTACATCCCCACAAAGCGATATACATATATATTTGATCACAAGCAAACAATATGTACTATATGTATAAATGCATGTAAAAGGTATCTACTGTGTGTCATTATGTCCACCAGAGCAATTAATAAATTGCATTGCCGGCTACACAGAAACTTATCAACAGCTACCCATACATATGAATATACAATGTACGCACATACATATGTGTAGKGCAGCAAATTTACAATCACATTTATTTACTTTAGTTACACGACTYGCCTATTGTGTGATTTTATATTGTCCATTGTCGCTATTGTGCTTACGTTTGGCTATATCTTGTATACATATATACACACAAACATTTATATCCAGCTTTGTTTGCATGTGTGTGCATATTTCCTCCTGCTGTGGCAGTTATAGTTGCCCACCAGTCGCCACAATGTGGTCGAAAAACTCACCCTATGGAACTTTTAACAATTGGAGTAGTGCCTACAACTACAACATTGGCAACAACAAATGCTATAACTAAAACAATYCATTCAGGCATTCGCAAGTCATTCAAACAAATACAAATGTACAGACATTTAAGTGCATATGTATWTGTGCGCTTAGCACTTATGTATATACAACTCTTCCTTTTTTTCTTTGCAAAACGTTTCACATTACCAAAACCAAAAATCAAAGCCCAAATTGTAAGCAGCGCGTGTGGCAGCAATTGAAAGTATTTATAAGCAAAGGTAAGTAGGAAATATTCATTAAATCATAAACGCAAATTAAAAAAAAAATCATAACTATATATGTATAACTTGTTGGAATCTTTGAAAAAATAGTTTCTATAAATTAAATTAAAAATCCCAACGAACCTTATATTGATAAGTCTTTCTTAAGACGCTCACGATTACTGTATTACCGAAAATATATTTTTATCTACCAAAAACTACCATTTTTATCGAAGCATGTTATAGATAGCTTTAGGCAATATATACAATTTCTTGTCGAAGCATTTAGTTCAGTTTCAATTCCGATTTCCAAAACCACTATAAAATGGTGAAATTTGTTTGTAAATTATAAAACTGTCTGTAACTTTTATATACAGCTCTTAAACCTCACATAGCCTCAAAATTTATTATGTATATGGTACTTTTATTTTGTACAAAAAAGTTTTCTTTCACAAAATTGATTAAAATAACTTTTTCATATCCCAAACACAATTATTATTTTGAATTTCAAATATTTATTTTTTCTCCTCATACTCAACGAATATAAGAAAAACCTCGAAATTTTAAATCAAAAACTTCAAGTAAAATTTTTTAAAGGATTCATTCCATGTGAAGGACGTTTTCTAAGATATTTTCGAAAATTTTTATAGTCAAATTATGAAATTTATCGCTCCAATGGTTCCAGTTACACGAACGGCGTCCATGATTTCAGCAGACTGGCTAACCTGACAGCAACAAAAAAAAAAGAAAGTCAATACCAATCTGTATTTTAATAGGTATCGTCGGAACTWGTATATTTTACAAATCTTGAAAAWTAAATTTTATWATGCATTTGAACTCAAAATCCCAAAATTGCGTGATTTTTTGCGACTGCTTTTTTATGAAAACAAAAAAAAACTGTGCAATATTTTTCAATAGCCGCATGTGTGCTGAATRTACTATTAAAATTTTAAAGTAATCGTTAAAAAGTGAAGAATTTAAAAAATATAGTCTCAAGAAAAACACGTTTGAAAATTTAGCTGTGAGTTACCTTACTAAACCTAAAGACTTTAATTTTTCATGCTTGTAACTTTCCAATTATATCCAATTTCGAAAAATTACTTTCTACGAATGCTCTAGATTAKATTTATAGTATACCMATAAAAACGGAATGACCATACATTTTGCGCTTCGCTTGACTATTTCATGAGTCGATATTTATGTAACATTTGCCTGMTATATGTCTTAAAACCAGGAATATCTCTGGGAACCATTGCATGTTTATCGACCCACAAAGAGATGAGGGCATTCTTTTGCTAACTTTGACGAGAMCCTAGGAAACTTCAGTGACTCAAGCACCGCTTTGCTATCTTAATATAATATAAATATATTACCTTTTGTGAGCACGCTGCCAGAAGAACAAGACTTTCTACGATTGCTGTACTCTAAGCTTGGAAGACGTTGCAATGATCTGGTAAACATAGGGTGATATTATTATATATTTGGTGTATTTTTCTGTTTTTGTTTTTTAAGTCCTGTTTACTTTGAAACACACCTTGAACATATATTGCTAAAAAGACACCATTTCCATATTAACAATTTGACCCCATCCTTGTAGATACTTATCCTTGATTTATGGTATTCCTGTACACAATACCACTTTCTCACTCTTCCCAGGAAGGAAAGACACCGAATTAAATTTTATTTTGATAGGATTTCGAAAGACTGTGGTATTGGGTAGAAGCGGGAACTTACTRAATATCTTAGAATGCGAAATATATAGCCAATTATGGTCTGCGGAATATCTGATGAAGATAATGATATTTTATAACTTACTCTCTCTCACACTCACAACAATGATTTAAAGAAATTTATATACTTCTTATGCTAATGAGAACGAATTCATACAAACAAATTGAAACTAAAATTTTCTGTTAATCAATTTCCTGCTAGGCCACACMAATGAGCAAGAATAGTTAGCAATAAATATTATACAAGTAAGTTTGTTTGTACACACATTTACGCGGTTGCCATTGACTTGCAACACTAAACGCGTGTGCAATATTCCCGTTGTACAACTGTGACGGGCAGCKTTTCAAATGCACTATTCACTTTCAATACAATTGTGGCAAGTTTTTGTTGTTGTTCATGCTTTGCTTTTTGCTTTTCAAGGCACAACAGTACAAGTTGCGGTTTGCAATGTAAAATAAACAATTAAGTATATAAAAGTATATAAGTATATATCTGTATATATACACATATATACATATATAGAGCTATTGTTCAATATAAATGTATGTATATACATAAGTATATTCAAACGTGTACTTACATATGTTATACAACTGCTTGCAATTAGTGGCATACCGGCTTTCAACATTTGCAACATTTAAGTGCTACCACTGCCCGCCTGCGATTGTAGCGACCGCAGAAAAGAATCGTGTAAGAAATAAACCGTGTCTCTGTTAAGGAGATACGTCAGACGCGGAGGGCTGTGTATGGTCAATTACTTATTTATTGTAGTTGTGTTACCTGTAAGCCTTAATTACATACATTTCATTATACTTCCTTCCCGAAACAATCGTTCATASAGCACATTTTCCCTTTTCATGCTAAATTGTATAATATAATGGTTGATTGGAAAATCGAGTTTCTGCTCACTATTTAATACTATATAGTWTATTACATATATACGAGTATATGTATGTATATATTTCTATAAYCGCACTTAAATTTGTGCTTTTCCATTTGCGGTTACGTTTTTACGCTGCTTCTCTTCTTATACAAATGCATGCGTGTATGTGTGCACACTGCTACACCGGCGAACATCTTCGGCATGTTCTTTTTTTAATTAAATTGAGTGCGGAGAGTGAGCGCCAGCCATCCCCCATGGACGTGTGTGCGAGTAAGAGCCTCAGACATCCAATGCTGAGTTGCGTTGCAAGTAAACTTTTCATTACTTGTATGTTTGCTTATATGTATATTGATCTTCTTCTATGCTGCTCGACTTTTCAAACACAAAAATAGCTGCAAACACACACACACACATGTATTCAGCAAACAACCCTGCGGCTTTATTACTTTCTTACATATTTGCCGACGCTTAAGTCTGCTTACATTTCTAACTGTTAACTGTCTTAAGTGGATTTGCAATTTGGGCATTTGGGTCAGACAGACACAATGCSAAATCCAAGGTGTGCGTTCATACTTAGCAGTTTACTCCTATACATGTTCATACATAACACACTCACACACTCTCTCAGGTGTATTACATAACACTCAAGACACCGTGTAGCAGCTGCAATTTTAATCGTTTAAATTGCACAAAAGTTCTATGGGCGCTCAGCTCTGCCCCGCGCAGTTGCTGCACTGCATTTTACTTGCTKCCAATGCAGCTTTTCGCCATATTCCTAATTCGTGAGTCTCACTTCTACTTAGGCGATTGCATGGTGAATTTAATGCGCTTACTTGCAGCAAWACGTGGAAGTGCTTATTCTTAACCTATTAACTAGGTGCAGAGCAATATCTAAGCCTTTCACTAAGCTATGATTATAAGCAGGAAAACGATGAAGAAAGAAAATGATTTGAGCAAAAAAAAGAGTTAATTTTAACAGTACTTACGAGTATATCCAAGCGTTCAGAAAGTGGCGATATTGAAATTTTGAACAATTCAAATGTTTCAAGAAACTAAAAGCTGGTAAAGTAAAGCTGTGCAAAAGGCCTTCATTTTTATCAATGTTATCCATTGTTTTTCCTTATAAAATCCCATGCATAAAATCATATGCATTTAATTCTAGAAGCGCCATATAAATGTTAGGCCGTTGACTTTGCATTTGACCTGTTATTGAATTAAGTATTCTCCTGATAATGTTTTCTATTTACAGCGGGTCAAACTTCCAACTCGAACCCGAACAAAGACCAAASTCTATAAGTCAGTCATTTKTSCCGTCCTGCTATACGGTGCAGAGGCTTGRATGATGGCAACAACTGAKGAGTCGACTTTAAGAATTTTCGAAAGAAAGGTTGTGAGGAAGATTAATGATCCTATGAGACACGTCGAATATGGCATTYGATGGAATGATTTGCAAATTATGCTTGTTTGAGTTCCTAGCTTCAAGTTGCATTCAATTTATAACTTTTAAGTCAAAACTCAAAACTAAGGAAACTATCTACTCATTAACTCAAAGCATGATCCTATCTCAACACAAAGATCCTCAACACCAACAGCACTCCAAAAACAATGAAACATTACAACAAAAACTATTTTCAAAGCAGCAAAAGTTTAAGATTCTTCTGTTGCCGAACAAATTAAATTAAATCTCAAACAAAATTATGAGTGAACTTTCCGAGCTACGCAGAAATTTAAAACACAACATAAAACAAAATCAATGTCATAAAACAAAAGTAGACGAAAAGTCAAAAAGAAAAAGGATGAGCGACAGCACACGGTAGCTGAAGAAAGGAAATAAAAACACGGAAAAACAAAACAAAAAAAAAAGAAACAGAAAGAACAAATTAAAGGAAAAGTCTAACTAAACTGAACTCCAAAGAGACAAAACTTTGGCAAATGTTTATTTTGGCGGTAAATTATGAAAATTTTTTTGGGCACGAAAGTGCAAGAAGAAGAAACCGCCAGGAGGAAGTACCTATGTATATGTAAATAGGACGACCAAAAAGACAGCTGTGCTGCAAGGTGCACAGATAAAATGCTATAAATTCTTTCGTATATGAAAGTTATGTATGCATGCTGACTATATACTGAACGAGTATATAAGAGAAAGTATGTACTCATGGAAATACCTATTCATAYATAAATATGTATGCTTTACGGCGAAATTGGGTCTTTAGGAACGTAAAAAATTTAGCAACTTTTCCATCACTTTGCTGATAGCACATAAATAAATAARCACATATATACACACATACTTATATTTATATACAGTATATATACATATACTTGCCGCAGAGACATGTACTGATTTTTTTTTATTTAATATTTTATACTTTTATTATTGTTATTTCCTTGGGTATGTGTGTGTATGTGGCAGRAAGGAAGGCCGTGCGGTGCGGAAGGAAGCATTTTCGCAGCTTTTCGTCACGTTTTCCACGTTGCCGAAAGCAGTCAACGAGAGATAGGCGACGACAACCTACACAAACTTGTCAAATAAATAACAGAAATATGCGTAATAAAAGCAAGAGGAAAGCTGCGTGCAATACGAATAGGAAGTAGCGAAYAAAATGTGATAAAAACAGTAGAAGAATCTATACAAAAGCGGCAATGCAAACAAATCAGGCGGGTGAAGTATGAAAACTGTATGCGAGTTCATGGCTATCCACAAGCACGAAGCGTGCAAAGGAAGTTTGTCAAAATCGGAATGCTTGAATTGAAGAAGAAAAGAATTTACAAATAAGCAGTAAAAAGTTAAATGGAACAATCGCAAGTAGTCGTGGCACTCATGAGCGCTCGAGCTTTGCAATGCGAGTCTTTGATGTAGATTTATAGGATGTGGGTGGAACCAACCCGCTTGGGTCACTTAACTAGTGGGTGGATTCAAGTGTCTGATTTTGGCACCTCACATACCATATCTAAAATATATATGAAGGTATGTATTTACAAACAGGACATCCAGCCTTACAGTGTGTAGCTAATGACAGCGTAAACGCTAAAGGAAACCGCCGCATTTATTTTAATTTACTTAGTTATGATATAAATTGATTCTGCATGGCAAAGAAGTCAAGCCCAGATTRTTATGTGGGAAATAAAAATTCAGCWTTTAAAATGTTAATGCAGGAAATTTTAAGGATACGTACAACTACAACACCAACATTTAATGTTTCAGTAATTTAGATAAATTGTATGTACATAGGTACATAAAAAAATCATATTATTGAAAAAAGTTTTGAAAAATGTATGTCAAGAAAATATAATAAAAATAATTTATAATCCCGAAATCCCGAAAATTTAATCCCGAGTTTTCGGGATTCCAATGAGATTTCTCACTGCATTTCTTCTAACTTGTAATTCACCAAGTTATCTGTACCAATAATCCGCTTGTAAGTTATAAGATTCCTTATTCTATTATTTACACAAATTTCGTACGTAGTACATAAAAAAAATTTTGAACATTGTGAATAATTTATGTTAAGTAGAAGTATAAAAACCATTAACAGTAATTTCTAAGTATCAAAAAATTTTAGTCCCGAAATCCCGAAAAATTAATCCCGAATTTCCGTGATTGCGAGTGTGCTGTCTCACTACATTACTTCTAACTTGTAATTCTYCAAATGACCTGCATCAACTACAACTACACACAGTCACTATCACCCATGACCCATCCCATAATATTGTACATACAGAGCAAATGCTCCAGAATCTGCTTGTAAACTTCATTTTTTATATTTGCTGGCAATTATTGTTGGCACGTTTTGTGTGACAATTTATTGAATATGAGCACCATTTCAGCGCGCTGCACCAAATAAATCAGTAAGTACAAATGTCCCAAAATATAAGAACGAGCGAAGACAGATAAAAGTGGCACGTAAGTAGACTAAGGAGTAGTGAAGCGCTGGAGCAATGACTGTAAGCAGCAGTAATTTTTTTTTATTTATGGCAAATATGCATATAAAGAACGGCGCCGAAATACGAGCAAAATACAAAAAACTGCAGTAGAATAGTAGCACGCTCAACGCTATTTTATGAGCGCGATATCTGGGAAAGTATAACACAAGTAGCTATGTAAACTTATATACTACACATATTATATAGCTATCACTTATATACTTTTATATGGCTCTCTAGGTTATGCGATTGCACCCGGCATAAGCACCTACTCATGTACTCACAGATTTTACAACTGTGCCACCGAAAGCATATAATTTTTGTGTGTCAAAATACTGTAAACTAGACACAGATATACTTGTGTGTCATATGTGCACAGAACGCAGTTACCGTTAGAGATTTGTTTCTGCTTTTCAATTATAGMATTGCATACTGATAATATTTGAAGACATAAATTATATGGGCTTTTCACCGGCTTTTCTGCTGTCTTTGAAGTTTCGAAGCCGATTACAGCGTCGTGTAGGCACTCGAATTACTAGAAATTTGTGTGGAACACCTACCTCGCTGTTGCACGGATATGCATGTGTAAATCCACACTAGCGCCTGCATATCTTTATTTTGTACACTCGCGCGCAATTATTTACACAAAGCTCAAGTAAATCTCGACAATTGTTTATGTTAATCGGCTATCAAAGATTTAGAAGCTCATTCGTTAAAGCAACTGTGCAAGAGCAGAGTACTTTACACTGTGTGTGCATGTGGATATATATATAAGGCATAAATTCTAAAGTAATTGTATATAAATTTTGTTAAACAAATGAAGTTCCTGGAAAAGAATTAAAGGCTAAATGTTGCATGAATGACTTGCGCTGGTTCATTAAAATAGCATATGCTTTTGTARTAATTCACCGAAAGTTTGATGTGGATAACATAAAAAATATATACAGCTCCTTATTACTACATTTTATGCAGATAGATGCTACCTTCCAGCATTATCGAGATCTCGCCTTATACTTATATCCACAGTTCACGGAACTAGATAAAGTATAGAAATTAGATATCAAGTCGCTCTTAAAATTCGCAGAAAGCATTGAAATTATGTATGATGAACATTTGAAGTCAAATTAAACCGAACCTCCATCTGGCATTATTAAGGACCTATAAGTCTATATATGACATGACAGCCGGCCAATATAACTGATGAAAATATTTTAAAAAAATTTAAAAAAAAAAGTGAAGGATATGGTGCTTGAAAGTCTCTAGGCAAGTATTAGAGAGATGACAAGAGAGCTCGACATCTCTCAGGAGTTCGTTCAGATGATTTTGGTGTATATTATGGGAATGAAACGCGCGTTCGACTCATCTGGAAGACAATTCATAGATTTTACGCGATAATAATACACCATCGCATCGAGAAACAATTATGACCAAAGTTAAGACCAGAAACAAGAGATAAAACAAAAGGCGCTGAAGGCCATCCAAAAAGTATTTCGAGGACTGGAAAAACTAGGGATTACTTTGAAGACGATAAAATAAATATAGGTGAATAATTAAAAATTTTATTTGGCGTTTATTTAGAATATTCCAAGTACTTTTTTCCACAATTTATGTCATTGAGACAGTAAACTTTATACTCAATAAAAGAAAGAAAAAGGTTGATCCGAGCTGTAACATTGACAGCAATTGGTATACCAAAAAAAATTAGTTCTAAATTATTGATGTGAAATAATTTGGTTGCCCTGAGAACTATTTGACTAAGCAGGGCCTCTAACATAACTTTCCATATTAAAAAAAAAAATATATATATATATATATATATATAAATTTATATAAAATATATGCATATTTTTTTAATTTTTTTTTATCCAACTTAGAATTAATTTTTAAAGCGAGATGCCAACTAAGTCAAGTATATTAAATTATA
>NW_017537046.1:198833-208854 GCF_001853355.1 Bactrocera latifrons | reverse complement strand
TGCTTGAAAGTCTCTAGGCAAGTATTAGAGAGATGACAAGAGAGCTCGACATCTCTCAGGAGTTCGTTCGGATGATTTTGGTGTATATCTATTCCTATCTGGTGTATTCTATTCTCATCCGGAAGACAATTCATAGATTTTACGCGATAATAGTACACCATCGCATCGAGAAACAATTATGACCAAAGATAAGACCAGAAACATAATGAATATTATCGATCAAAAACCAGAGTCTGTGTTATTTTTATTTTAATTTTTTTTTTTTTTTTTTTTTTTTTGTTTTTTAAACTAGTTGTCGCCGTTTTATGTCGGTTGAAGAGATAAAACAAAAGGCGCTGAAGGAACTGAAGACCACCCAAAAAGTGTTTCGAGAACTGGAAAAACTAGGGATTACTTTGAAGACGAAAAATTAGATATAGAATAATAATAATACAGATATAGATATAGAATAATTAAAACATTGACAGCAATTGGAATACCAAAAAAATTAGTTCTAAATTATTATTGTGAAATAATTTGGTTGCGGTGAGAACTATTTGATCAAGCAGGGCCTCTAACACAACTTTCCATATTAAAAAAAAAAAAAATTATATAAAATATATGTATACTTTCTTAATTTTTTTTTTATCCAACTTAGAATTAATTTTTAAAGCGAGATGCCAACTAAGTCAAGTATATTAAATTATASCACATCCGACTGTGGGTGCAGTGCTTAACTAAACGAGCAGTTCACTCAAAAGCCGAGCTCGACATCAGTCAAATCTTCTGCTGTAGCCAGCGAACTTGTGTGAGATACATGTTTTTATGTATGTGTATGCAGCTGTATACATATGAATGAGTAAGTGAACTTTATTAATGCGTCGTTTCTAAGCATTTCTCTTTTTTTGTAGTTTTTAAGGTATCTAAAGCTAAAACAATATGTATGCAGTTAAAAAAAAAATATAGTTGCTTTCAAGTAAATTAAAAAATATCAGTCATGAAGCCACGCAGAAAGCGAACTGTTGGGGGAATAGTAATAGTTTAGATATAAGGAAAAACAAGAGAGCAGAAAACTGTTTATAATTGGTACATATGTATATGTGTGTAAACATGCATATATTCACTGTATATATTTGAATGAGGTATATTTGCGCAAAARCGAAGTTGTAAAATATGAAAATACCAAAAAAAAAATTCAGTGATTGGGAAGTAGTTACCGATTTATTATTCCTACTCGCAAGCCTTGCATATATACCCCTCATATGCACGTCCTTATATGTCTGTGTTCACACACCCTCTGCAAATGTATGCACCACMATTCACCAATTTAATTGAAACCAATTCAACCTATGCCAACAGTCAATCAAAGCTGTGCTACACGATTTTCGCGAATATCCATCCAGCATACACCCAGCCGCCCACTAAAGAAATCGTCATCGACGCTTCGCCCCGCTGCCTTACAAGCACACACAATCACATTTGATATTCAACATTCGCAGGGAWGGATAGAGGGGCAAAGCGGAAAAGAGAGGCACCAAGTGCCACTAAAAAATGAAAAACACCAAAAAGCAAAAATAATATCATTCAGGCGGCGCTGAAGGTGATTCACGGCACCAATTTCAACGGTGGCGGCGCAGCTATTATGATACTTTCGGCTTTRCGAGGCATGTTTGGTACATACAATAAATAATATCATACTACAAACTGCATTGCAACAATTCAGTTAAGCTGCCAAATGAACAGTCAGTCAGGCAGTYAAATAAAAGCTTGCACACACATATACATATGCGCATTCATGTATTTATGTAGATGACAGACAGATAGCAGAAGATGGATGAAGCGATAGTGGGGTCAAGTGAAGCAGAGAGACCGACCGCCTGCTGCTGAAATCTATGGGCGACGACGGCATTTCTCTTGCGGTACATATTTTATATTTCTGTCTTTGTAGTTGTAGTATGTGTATGCAGATACTTTTTCTGCGACCGTTTGTGTGTATGTAAGAGTAAAGTCATGCTGTTTGTTCACATTCGCTGTAATTTATTTGTCAGTACATGTGTATGTGTAGATTTGTCTGCTTTTGCAATGATTTATCATGTTTTCTGTGCGCTAGTGTTGTTGCAGCTACTTTTTTAGCGCTTAAATAATATTTTTTTTTTTTTTTTTCAATTTCACTTTTTAGTTTTCATTTTTTATTTATTTGTATGCATGATTTTCGTTGATGTTTCTGACAGCACAGCGCACAGGAAGAATGAATGGGCGAGTGAATGAACGTCGTCGACACACCAAAAACAATGCGCTGCCACAAATGTAGTGTAATGTGAGTGGAAGCGCAAAAAAAGCAAATTGTGTCCGCGCATGAATTTAAAATTTTATAATGCAATAATAAATAACAATAACAATGAAATTTACTTGCTGGCGGTGCCAATCAGGTCGACACTTGGGCGCTTTGCTGCACATGGGCAGGAAAAACAATCATAGTTGCGCATAATATAAAAAATTATTTCATATGCAAATTACAAATGAATATTTACGCCAGTGGTTCGACATAGTTGTTGTTTTTACTGCTGTTTTTATGACTATATGGTGGAGAATTTCAAGCTGAATTGCACTTACGAGACTTACGATCAAATTTGCGGCAGAAGAAATTTATATCTCAAACAATTTTCCGAAAATTCAAGGCTTTTAATCTTGCTAATCTTAGGCGCAGAAATTATGTTTTGTAACCAACAACAAAATTAAAAAATTAAACTACAACCTATACACGAATTTTCCAAAAACTTTACTCGATTGCAAATTTGCTCAAAATATGGCATAAAATCAGCCACGTTTTTGAAAAGTTTAATACCTGCTTCAAAACGAGTGTCAAAACGATCATAAAATCAGTAATAACTATAAAATTTAATAATTTTTTTGAAAATGTGTATTTAAATTAGAGCACACCTAGATTGAATTTAAAAAAATTGATTTCTATTTTTCCATATTTTGATAGCCTATAGCATTTAAAATAACATACTAAAATTTCAAATCGATATCTGAAATAGTTTTTGAGTTACATCCATTTAAAGTAGCCGCCCATGTCAACCAGCTCCATCAGTTTAGCTTTAAGGGGTTGCATGAGCTCACGGGTTTGTCCTAAATTTTTAAGCTGTTCAGAGAATTAGATTTGGAGATACAGCCTTGAGAACTGGTGCACTCAAAGTTAGCGTTTTTTTTTTTTTTTTTTTTTTTTTTTGAAGTCGATTTGAACGATCTTCATGAAATTTTCACTAATTTTTTCCTTTCGTTTTAAAAATGTCTACCAAAAATCCAATTTCAGTTTTTCCTCCATCCAAATTCTAAGTTCAGGTTTTAACTTACACATGTATTTTTCACTTTAAATAATCCTACAAGGAATTATCCTGAAACCGCTGGCCCATCTTATTTCTTATTTCCGAGAGGTCAACGGAAAAGGAGTCGCAATGGCGACGTTTTCCCAAAAATTTAAAAATTTCTTTGTTAATAGTGTATGTTTGCAACAATTAATTTTTTATATGGGCAAAATTGTTAGAAGTAGGCTGTTCTTTACCCAAGGATAAAGGATACCAGTAGGTCCTTTTCTTTAGCGTCGAACGAAACCTCAACTACCCCAAAAGAAATTTTCCTTATTAAAAAATTACTCTGAGTAGTCTTGAAACATGAGCCAATATACCATGGAAATTACGATACAACAACTTTTTTTTTTTAATTTTCAAAAATATTTTTTTTATTCCCAAAAATCGACGGTTTTTTAAGCTGGCGTTAAGCATGGATCTTAAAAATTTCATCTAAAGAGTGAACTCTGTATTTAAATGAACAGACAAACTATTCATATATATAACGTATATTCGCGATGTTTTCAGAATTTTCGAAGATCGAATTCGAACTAAAATTTTTTGGTCAACATTTTCTCCAATTCCTTAAAAAAGCGCCTACCGCACACAAACCTTATTTAACTCCCAAAACTCGTCACTAAATAAAAAGCAGTTATTTTGAATTTTTTTAAATTGTTTTTTTAAAACAAAAATATATATATTCACAAAATGTTGTTGTTTTCTTTGCATTTGCATTTGTATTACATTTTTATTGGTTTTAGTTAGTTTTCTTTTGTTTTTAATTATCATAAACGTCATACCTACGTATGTATGTATATATCAGTTTTGCCCTCAGCGCATAATTAATTATCGCATACTTATAATTTACAAAATAAAAAATAAATAACAGTTTTGGATTTTTCTGCTACACATTGTACGCCCAAACTCTCATTACATGCTTATACATATGTTGTATGTGTTTAATTAGTATATATATTAAATCTATAATATACATAAATGCATAGTACATGTAAAAGTATATATATTTTTTTATTTATAATTTATTAGTGTGAATTTGTGTTTATTGCGAATTTCCATTTTTTGTTTTTTACTTGCGTTCTGTCATATCCCGTTTAATTACAGCTAATATATATATGTATATATATATTTACATGTGTATTAGTTTGTCGCCTATTTAAAAGAAGAATTGAAATTAGTAAATAAATCTAGTGACATATCAGTTTGTGTTGCTGTTTTTTACTTTAATATTTATATTACACATATACACATACGCATTTAATCGCGTTATGTATGTATGTACTCTGTAATGTCTGTGTTATTTACAAAATGCCGGGAAATTTGTTTGTGTTTATAGAATTTTGTTTTCATATAAGAGTTCCTTTTCAATGTATTATTGTTATCTATAAAAATAAAATCCGTTTTTGTTTTGCATTTTGCTTTCAAGCATGCCAATTAATTAAATGGAAATAAAACTTGCTGTGAGTTTGTTGATGCGAATTGCATTTGTGAGTGGTTTTTGTCCTATGTGAAATATTTTTAACGATGTTTGATCATTTTACTAACTAATGTAATGAAGAGTATAAATTTAAGTTACAGAGAAAAAAGTATAACAATTTCAAAGCTTTAAAAAGGAAAAATTTGCAAAAAAAAATCGAAAAATATTAAATTCATATTATTAACTTTTCTTCACGTATTTGTCGATTCAATATTGAAAAAAAAAAAATTTATAAGAATTATAGAAATTCTTGTRAACCTAAAGATTTATACACTATAAACTTTACTTAAATGCGTCAACGAGAGTAAATTAATGTTGGAGATAGTGAACCCGATTTCCTGCATCGATTCGAATATCAACTACCCGTCTAAAAAACAACAAAGCTGAATCCAAAAAAGTGGGAGACTCCACAATCTGCGCCAACTACCGTGGTATAAGCCTCCTCAGCATCGCATATAAGGTTTTTTGAGAGTTCTGTTTGAAAGATTAAATCTCGATGTCGACAAACTGATTTTAACTTAACAGTGTAGTAGCTGTAGACCTGGAAAATCAACAACTGACCAATTATCCACCATTCACGAAAAGGAGCTGACGTTGAGCAACCGTCCGTTCACAAGTACATGAAACGTCTAGAATTAATTTCGAAGTTTTGCTTATAGGTGCCTCAGCTTTTACAGAACGAAATGTTTTTCTTCACATTAATGACTGTAATTTACTTGTCGAACGTTAAAGAAGTTTTACATTTTTGAAGCTATTGATTACTAGCGACGAGAAGTGAGGTGTTAACAGCAAGAGATAACAAACTAATTCGAAGGCCGATAGTCCAAAAAAAAGTTTAAGGTCTGTTTGCTGGGATTAGAAAGAGATAATGTATTCTGATCTTATAAACGTGGTTGTCATTTCCTGCCCTAAATAAGACAAAAGCTATTGAATCAAAATGGTGAAGTATTTAAGTTTCGATGGTAGTTTTACCATCAAAGATTTATTCTTGCCTTTACGAAAATAGTATAATACCAACGCACCAATTCTGGGTTTCGGTCGAAACATGACACAATAGAGTAAGGAAATATAATTACTAACGAAATAAGAAAAACATTTGAGCACAGAGAATGCTGTCCAGCAATATTTCTAGACGTAGACGTGATAAGGTCTTGTATGAAGGCCTTTTATATAAATTAATAAAAATTCTACCTCTAGAATTGTATAACACATTGGAGTCTTATTTATATAATAGAAAATTTATGGTTAAAGTAGGAGATTTCACATTTAATGAAAGTACCACAGGACAGTGTTTTAGGTCCAACTCTATACATCATATATACAGCAGATCTTCCTACAGCGAATATTGTATTGACTTCAATTTTGGGGATGACACAACTTTAGTGAGACGTAGCAAATTTCACATTATAACAAGTTCTTTCGAAAATGGCTAGCAAACTGGCACATAAATGTGAACGAAATTACATTTTCGATAATACCAAGAATGTGCCCGGCAGTACAAATGAACAATATTTTAGTACCCCAAGCGAACGAAGTAACGTATCTTGGTATTCACCTAGATAGCAAGCTCACGTGGAGAAAAAGTATCTCTAGTAAAATAACTGTCATAAAGATAAACGCAGGAAATTTAAATTGGCTTTTAAATAAACACTGTAATCTTAGCTTAGACAACAAACTGATTTCATACAACGCGGCCATGAAACGGATTTGAATGTAAGGCTTTCAATTGTGGGGTATGACCTGTTTCAACGAATATTGATATAAAACTTACAAAGGATCCAATCGAAAATGCTTAGAACAATCACGTGTTTGCCTTTGTGCATGCATAATGAAAACATCCATAAAGATCTTAGTATTCCTAGGGTAATAAAAGAAGTAGAAGACAGCAGAAAGAAATATTTTATTATCTTAACTAAGAGATCATCCAAAACTATTGGCTAAAGGAAGGACATTCCTCACGCCTGAAGAGAAGGTAATATACCTGCGTACTAAAGAGCAACGTCTCACCGAAACAGCTAAATCACGTGCTTTAGTTTGTCTACTTTTTAAATTAGATTTAAGATTTTATAAGTAATTGTTTGGCTTTAAAAACAAAAAGCAAATATAATAAATAAAGAAATATTGAAAAAAATTGAGTATATATAATTTCATAAAATGTTTTGCTCAATAAAAAATTTGGTTGAAATTGCGCTAAAGAACGAAATTACTAGTGAACATATCAGTAATTTGCTGGAAATAGTATTATATTGCAAAAGATTACGATCTTAAAAGAATGAATCAGCTCAAACCACTTCGAAGACCGATAGTCACCAATAATTTGCTGGAAATAATGAGAATTGAGGAGAAGCCAAGTACGTGAAGTAACTTTTTGAAAAAAATGCAAATAATCAAAAATTTTCAGATAAAAATTATTCTTGAAAATGTAGACCATATTAAAAATATGAAATTTTAGTATTTGAAACTTCAAAGAAGAGGTATTTCCTATGGCTGTCAACTTAGCAACTCTTTGAGCTTTAGGCAACCTTAAAACTTAAACAGATTTTATTTGAGTTAAAAATGTATCGAAATATAATTTGTAATTAAAAATATGCTTCAACAGAGGAAGCTTCTATAAAAACAGTATTTCTAACTATAAAAATATATCATGCATTCGTATGTGTTTTGCATGTCTGTATAGAGTTTGTAATTACTTACACTTGTATATGTATGTAATATACTTGTACAAGTATGTATGTAGTACGTAATTATACATTTAGTTGTCATTTATGGTAGTTGTTACTAGTAGTTGTTGTGGTATAGGTATATATGTATGTATGTCGTTGTAGTTAATAATATATGAGTGAGTACTTGTGTGGTTAGGATGGGCGTAATGTGGGGATTTGATTAATAAATTATACACAATCACACAAATCATTTATTATTTATGCATTTKAATAGCGAACAAACCGTGTAGCATAAATGTTTAGAAAGAAATTGGCATTTAAACACCAGGTTTGCAGTAAAGCAATTTTTTCATAAATACGATTTTTAATGTAGATAAGTATATGTGAGGGGCGGGAGTAGTATATTTGTGTGTATGTGTATATTTGTGATTATTAAGCGTTAGGCATGATTTAATGGATTATATGTAATATTTTTGTAATTTTTTTTTTCTTTTCATGAATAAAATATAATTTTTGGTGTTTTATATATGCTTGTCGATACATAAATACAATTATGAGTATGTAGGTGAGCGTGAGCGGAGCATATGTATAACTATGCACATCAATATATGTATGTATGTAAGCAATTAATTTATATGMTTTTATTTTTATGCATTTTTATCATTCAAATTTATTTGCAAGTATGACGATTGTATGCATTCGTGCTTAATATGAAATATTTGTATGTATGAGAGTATGTATGTATGCATGTAATACATAAATATGACACATAGGTTAAGTGGTAAAGTAAAATATCTCGGTATGATGCGTTTAAAAATTTCGTGTTTTCATTTGTTGATTAATGTATGTATATGTGTGGGTATGCATGTATGTATGTATGTGTTTTATCACCAATAGGTGTGTGAAAGCCTGTTGTTGCATTTGATTTGCTGTTTTTATCCAGTGTAYGCATGTTGGCCTGTCCTTATGTGGTTGTGCATTAATTATGAAGATTAAATGCGGCATTTGTTCCATCGCACAGCTGTTTATGTGTGCGTGTGTTTATTGGCTGTTGTTYAATTTGCAAATTATGGCAGTAGTTTGTAAATTTTTTTGGTTTTATAAATTTTACTCGCACTAATAATTTAAATTGCATATTCATGTGTGTGTGTGTATGTGTCTGTGTGTGTAGTAGCGTGACTTCCTTGTTAATCATGTTAAGCAATTAATTTTTAATTAATTGTGTTGCACTTTTACGCACCTGTGTATGCAACATACATGCAGTTGTGGCTTTTTTGGTAGGCATTTGATGAATTTCGCATAAATATGACACATTACATATTTATAAGTTGTATTTTTGCAGTGTTAGTAGCTCTAGTAAAAAGATTATTTATTCATCATTGAAACGGTAGGCTTTGATAAGCACGTATGTATAAAGAAACCACATTTTTAATGCGAAATAATTTGAAGTTTTTGAAAAAATAGTAAATWCGTTGTGTTCAAAATATTAGAGAAAAAATGTTTAATAAAATAAAAATTATAAAAAAATGTGAATATTGCGTTCAAAAAAGTATAGAAAAAATTATTTATGTCTACTTTCCGCTTTTTTTCCTATTTATATTTCTATGAAAATTTAATATTAAGTAGCAACTGTTCAAAATAGCATTATGTTCAGTTAATCTGTATTTATTTAATAATTGCAGCTTAACGACAGGTTACACTACTCAAAAAAAACTGAAAGAAAAATTTACGATTGATGTGTTGGGTATTTAGGCTGTTCTGATTGCGAATTTAAGTTCAAAAATTTTCCTCACGTACAGCTTTTGTTGCAATTTTTAAAAAGGATGGTGGTTTGACTCTTACCATGACACGGTATGTCCCAGTTTTATGAAATTTTCATTTTCGGTTTTTGCAAGAAACAGCCGCTAACATCACAGTACWAATAGTAAATAGGTCAAATATTTGATTTATCAGAAAATAATATTAATAAATTCCATATAWCGTCATCTAAAATAYAAAACAACAWTTCATCGAAAAATTCGAAATTGGAAAATCAAGTTACGTTATTTTGCATTTTAGGTGRCAATACAGTCTTTTAATGAATSTTTAATATATTGAAATATTAGATACCTATTTTTTTAATATTTTTAATTATGATTTCGTTTTTCAAAGTTTTAGTTTGTTTCGAATTTAAATTTTATTAGCTTTTATCTGGTATTTAAATATTCAGCCAAATTTTTAAATGATTCTGAAACTTACTCAATCGAGTTGTTTGAAAACATTGCCAAATTAATTATTTTCAAGTTTTTAAATTTTTTTATTTATCCTAACGCTTGTTTAATGATTTCGTTTTCTTTCTCAAGTATTTAAAAAAATTATTTGATTTGAAAAAATTTATAAAAAATTTGAAAAAATTATAAAAGAAAATAATTCCTCAAGCAAGGCCACATTAAAATGGAGAAAGTATTTTTAAAGCACTAAATCACGTTTCAGCAAATAGTGATAAAAGCGGAAGGTATTTAAGGGGGTATTCTAGTCAAGAAATTCGAAAAAAA
>NW_017537046.1:180838-197818 GCF_001853355.1 Bactrocera latifrons | reverse complement strand
AAATCCTAACCTCAAAAAAATCACCCGATAAATGAAAAATGAATAGCAAAAATAGCAAATGAATTTTTTATTTTTTTTTTGGTTTGTTTTTTTGGATAATTTACCAAAAACTTTCGAAATTCGGGCTCTAAATTAAGTTTCCATTAAAAAAAAAAAACATTTTTGAAGAAACATATAATTAAAAAAAAAAATTAATTTCAAAAACAAATTTTTATAAAAAGAAATGAAAAATTTGATGAAAAAAAATTGGAATTTTCAAACTCACTACCACTAATTTTAACGAATGTAATAATTTATTAAACTAACACTTTTTTGGGAAAATTTTAAATATGATTTGATTTATAAAACTTTGAGAAAAAAAAGTTTTTTGAAAAAAATCTGCCTTGAAATTTTCGAATCACTAGCATTTCGAGGAAACTAAAAATTAAAAAAAAAAAAAGAAAACAATTAAATTCTCCTTGCAATTTTCAAAATCCCTGCCGATAATTTTGAGAAAAGGAATAATTTTTTGCAAAAAAGTTTTTCTCCTTCAATTTCAAAATTACTACCACTAATTTTGTGGGACCTAATAGCCTCTTAAAAAATAAGTTTTGAAAAAAATTTACTGCAATTTTAAAAATCACTACCACTAATTTCGAGAAAACTAATAATTTTTTTGAAAAAAAAGTTTTTTTTTTTTTTTTAAATTTGCCTTGTAATTTTAAAACTCACTAGTACTATTTYATCAAAAAACTTTTACGCACTTTATGTTAGTCCCTTTTACTACACATGGTTGCTAGTTGCACTTACTGCGTTCATTTCAATGTCATAAAAAATCAAAAATCATAAAAAATTTCGATTTGTTTTAATAATAAATATTTATTTCTCACTTTTTCACAATTTCAAATTGCTGCTTAYAGTCTAATTAATAAATAACCACTTTTTCGAAAATAGAAATAGTAGGAAAAAAGCTTAAGCTACAAAACACATACCGTTACATTTTTATTCAGCCATTATTTCCACAACAAACACGCCACTTACATATGTATGAGCATGTGTGCATGTGTGTGAATACAAGTGCGCACATGTACCAATTAATATATATAGTAGGAAAATGTATTAGCTTAACAAATATCAGGCAGTTCGTCCTTGTCAACAATAATAAATGTCCTGTTTCRCGTCATTAGTGCATTTTAACTACGGTAATTGGAACTGTACATCAATGTTATTTTAATTATTCGAGTATAACTTTTGGCAGTTTCGCTTGTTGTGTTTGCACTAAATTTAATTTGTGTGTGTTTTTGTGTGTGTGTGTTGGTCTGCATTGTAATAGTTTGTTTATTTTATATTAATTAAATTAAATATTTACATGCGCTCGGGCGCTGCATCGGCAGTGCTCATTGGCAAACAGTTGGTGGGGGAGTGAGAGGCGCGCACGCTTTTCGAGCACACGCATGTGTGTACATAAGTAATTAAACAAAATTTGCATTACAAAGTGCAAGTACCTATTTAGACATTAATGCTGTAACGCTGTAATGCTAGCGCTTTGCTCCCTCCCCTCGCGCTGTTTGCGGCTACGCACCACCCTGCAGCGCCCGTTAGTTTTACGCGTTTAGCCTAACTAAATATAGCCATGTAGGTACACGGATTTCATATACATTATATACTTAAGCTGAGGCTTACACATACAAATATGACTAAATTAGCTATTTACACTTAAGAGAAATATATGTATATATATTTATATGAGGAAATCGAGTTTACATACATAACTACATATTACATCCGCTTATCATCATGGTCAATAACGGCGTTTGCATCAACATAATCACTTTGTTCAATATTTTTTTTTTTTTTTTTTTTTTGCTTTTTTTCAAAATTGAACTTTTTCATTTAATTTTTGTTCACTGGGTTAACAAGCAGCTTGTCGCCGTTGTTTTAGTTATTTTTGCATTTTATAGGCATTCTATACAATTTTTTTAATTACTTTACATAATTTTTAAATTAAATATTTTTTTATTAATTTTGTTATATTTTTGAAACTGTTGTTCAGCTTAGGCAACTGAGCGAGTTTTTGCATTTTTTTTTTTTTAATTATTATTTTTTAATTTAATTACGCGTTCATAAATAATTTTCAATTCAATAACTACTAGCAGCAAATAGCGACACTTGGCGCTCTGAAAAATAAAAAAATAAAAATGTATATATTTTTTAAAATTTTTGCATTTAGTATAAATATTTTTTGCGTTTAAAAGATTTAAGATTTTTAGTTGTAAAAAATTTAGACTTTTCAAACTTTTATTYGCCATAAATATATCGACTTTTAGTTAYGCAGTACTATAAAATTCATTTACACTTTTGTTGTGTTTAGTTTCAGTGCCAGGAACCAGTCCCACAAATTCGCCGCTACGTTCCTACTTAAARAATAAATCAGTTGAATTACTATCAATGCTTAAGATGCTTTAACTGTGCGTCGTATTTATATTTTGCCCATATCGCAGCTTTACAACTATATCTACACTAAATACGCCTGCACATGCGGTCCCTGTTGTTGGCCGCTCGGCGCTGTCACCGACGTCACGCTGTTCGCTGTTTCACACTCGCCTCGACGTTGTTGTTGCTTTTGATTTTGCTGCTGCTGCTGCGGTCGCCATGTTTGTGACATCAACTGTTGCTGTTGCTGCTGCTGCTGCTGCTGCTGCTGTTGGTGTTGATGAAAGCGTTGTAAGCTCTGCACCGTCGCGGCGCCATTTGGTGTGGGCGAGGGTGGCGGCATCATCAGCATGTTTTCATTGTCCAGCGTGGAGTAGTCTGAGTCTATGCTGGAGTATATATGCTCTGAGGGTGGGCGCATTCCGTATGTTTGACTGGGCGCTGTGGCATGATGATAGTACTGGCTGTTATTGGCAGCGCCAGTCGCATTACCGCTCAGTTCGGCGCCGCGTTGGGCCGCTGCTGCTGCCAGCGTAGCTTGCTGCGCGGCGCTAGGATGTAAATGTGCGCCCACWATGGGATGGTGCAGTGTGCCTGCCGTTGTGTTGGCGCCCGCGCTATGTTCACGTCGCTGCGGACGCGGGCTGGGCGTCGCTGTGGTGGCCGAGGAGTAATTCGTGGGCTCGGCGCCGATTAGMTCGCCGGCSACACCTTCTGTGCAGTAGGCAGGTGGTGGCGCTTGGCGGTAGAGTATGCCAGGACTAGAGGGTTGTTTGATGCGCTCATGATTGTGATCGAGCGTGTAATTATTGCCAGGCACACCGGCAACGCCACCGCGGTAGGTGGGATAGTCGGCGGGTAGCGCATAGCGTAGTTTCTCCCAAAARTGGCGATCGGCGCGACGTATGCGATGCACTGCGGATGTCTTTAAGTAGGGCAAAAGCTCGATRTCGCTCTCTGCYTCGAATTGCACTTCGGGTTCCTCGATGACGACCAGCTTTTGTGGACGGTTGCGCAGCGCATCGTGCACGGCGCGACGCAGTTCGCACCGTGACCACTCAGTCTGTAGAAAGTTGCGTGACAACAAGATGACAACGCGTCGTGATACGCGTGAGGCCTCCAGRAGCTGGTAGTGTGTGGCATCATGCGCCAGATCGCGGTGTTGCAGACARATACGTAAAGGGGGACGTCCAGTCTCCAGCTCTGCCACCAAATGTTGCGCTACAAACTCTGAATCTTTGGCGGAGTGCAGTAGCACGGCATCGTATAGCTTCTCCGTTTCCTCACAGCGTGGTCCAAACACGCGTACGCCRTAGTGCGCAAATAGCCAAATGCGCAGCGATTCGCGAAAGACAAATATGATGATGACTACCACAAGCAAAAATATGAGCGCCAGTGCTGCAGCTAGCAAGGGTATGTAAGTCTTTGGWATGCCATGTTGCAGCATTGAGCCGCCAGCGTAGTAATCAGTGCAAGCGGCAGTGGCATTAAAGTCCAGTTCACGCTTTTGCACCACGCTAGTACCGCTTACGCCAACGTCCACGCAGTAGATGTCTTGCATGTCTAATACAATTTGCGCGTTGTCGGCTACGTAGGCGGTCAGCTCCTGCAAGAACTTACAGCGACAACTCCACTGATTTCGGCCCAAAGCCAGAGYACGCATTTGTTTGAACTGTGGTTGTTGCAGCTGCCACATGGTGAGCGTCAATAGGCGATTGCCGTCTATRCGCAGCACCTCCAACGATACCAACGGCGCTAACGTAATGTTGTCCAGAGAAGTCAGCTGATTATTTTGTAAGTASAGCTCWCGCAATGCCACTAGAAACTCGAATTCRTTGCCATGCAGCGTGCGTAAGAGATTGTCCTCCAARTGGAGCACCTGCAGCGAGATGAGACCAGCGAAGGTACGATTTTGTATGCGCGCCACCTGACTGCCATTCACATAGAGCGAACGCAGATTTTTACGTCCTATGAAGGCGTGATCCCTCAGCACAGGGAAGTTGTTGCCATCCAAATAAACAACACTCGAGTCCATGGGTACACGACGTGGCAGTTCTGTAGTCTGTTGGCCACCACAATCTACGACATTCGTGGACCAAATCTGGTCGTGGTAGCAAGTGCAATTGCTGGGGCACGTCATCTCACAATCACAGGCATCAAAATCACAGCAATGGCACAGCGCAAAACAGTGCGACTCATAGCGACAAAGGAAGTCTTGTGGTTTGAGTGAGGTAAGTGGGCGCACAGGTGCACCGCGTGCATGTGGCATGACACATTCAATGTTGTTGAGATCCATGACGCGCGGATGCTGACGTGTGGTGAGATTGTTAATGCGCTGCAGCCAGTCCATGGTGCAGTCGCACTCGAACGGATTACCGCCAAGATAGAATTCCGGCAGCGGTTTAGCCGGTTGAACGGGCGCGACACGCAACTGCTGTAATTGCAACTTGGACAAAGCGTTGGCGTACAGATCCACACGCGCCAAATTCACTTTATCCACAAATGCATTCGGGTGCACAGTGCTGATGAGGTTGTTGTTGATGAACAGCAATTCGATGGTATTCGGTATGGACATAGCGCCGATTTCAGTGATGCGATTGTGACTGGCATCTAGCGTCTTAACACGTATCTCCTCTTGCAGTTTATAGTAGTTCCCCAGTGCCTCAATGTAGTTGCCATGTATGTCCAACCACTTCAGATTACTCGGTATGAATGCATAGTCGAACCAGACCAAATGATTTTCGGAGAGATTGAGCCACAACAGCGAGACCAAAGTAGCAAATACGCCATTAATATCGGACAGGAAGTTACGATCCAGGCGTATGGCCTCTAGTTCAAAATTCTTATCAAAAGCGCCACGTTCAATGGACTGTATGCGATTCTTGGCAAGATTGAGCACACTAAGACGTGGTAAATCAGCAAACATGCCCACACTGATATTGCCAATTTGGTTGTCTATTAAACGTAGACCCGTCAGCTGATGCAGGTTCTTGAAACTCTGATTGTCGAAAGTGCGTATTTGGTTCTCACCCAAATCCAACGTACGTAACATSGCGAGATCTTGTAGGGCGCGTGGCACTTCATTCAGCTGATTCGAGCTGAGATCGAGTTCCTTGAGGTCCGAACAGTTTTTGAAAACATTTGGTTCAATCACGCTAATCAAGTTGTTGTTGAGTGTMAGCTTTGACAGCACATACAAGCCATTGAAGAGCTTATCATCCAAGGTATGCAAACGATTCTCAGCTAAATTTAAAGTGTGCAAATTATATAGTGGCAGAAATGCGTTGTCTTCAATATGGCCAATAGAATTATTGCGCAAGTTCAAAATCTGCAAGAAGTACAACTCCTTGAAGGTGCGATAGTCAATTCGTGTCAAAGCATTATGCGCCAAATTCAAAACAATCAAACGTATGAGGCCAGCGAACGTAGTGTTGTCTATATGATTCGAGGTCAACTGATTGCCAGACAAATCCACCACCAACAACTGYTCGAGACGATGGAAAAGACCCTTGGGCAACTCGTACAGTTCATTGTTCTGCAAGTGTATCTCGCGCAGCTCTTTCGAACCGGCGAACAGTCCCTCGGGCAATGTTTCCAAATGATTGTTGCTCAAATTCACAATACGCAGCGAACTCAAGCCAGCCAAAGCCTCACCAGACAACTCCGATATATTATTATGCTGCAAATTTAATTGCTGTAAACGTCGCAGTCGCGATATGCCCCAACTCTCGGTCACCGAGCGCAGCTCATTGTAACTGGCGTCCAACACTTGCAACTCACTACCGCCATTACAATTCATATCAGCAAAGCCCAGATTCTCCGCCGAACGTATACGATTATGCGTCAAATTTAACACTTGGAGATTCCCCACCGGACAGAGGAAGCCAGCTGGCARCGCACGCAAATTATTATGGCCCAACTGCAATTCGGTCAACTGCTTCAGGCTATTCAACGAGTCCGGATAGAGCTCCAAAGTTTTGCCTGGTCCCCAATCGGGATTACGCGTATTCACCGCCAATGTGCGCAACACATTCAGACCCTCGAATGCATTATTTGGCAATTGCAGCAATTTGCAGCCATCAATACGCAGCACATCGAGCGTTTGTAGGCGCGCAAATGCCGCCTGTGGCAATTGTGATTCGAAGAGGTAGAGTTCGCTGCATTTGATCTCCAGCTGGCTGGTGCCATCAGCGCCCTGTAAATCGAGCGCGATATGCCGTTCAATGGTGCGTAGATTGCAGCGTACCGATGTGGTGCCATTGTACTGCCAGGAACATTGATTGGTCGGCGCTGGCTGTGCGGCTGCGGMGGCCGCAACACCAGTTGTGGCGCCCGCTGCATCCTTGTTGTTCGTRGTGCCGGTAACGCCAGCGCCTGCCGTAGCAGCTGCGCCCACTATCGAAGTGGCCATCATGCTGGCCGCGCTCGCTGAGGCAGAGTCCGAGGAGAGCGCGTAGCTGGACTCTGGTCTGTCGGCGCCTTTATTATGCAACGCTGTGGCAGCACCTATGCAACCGTTGCTGGTAATGTATGCGGTTAGTAGCAACAGCGTGCACGCGCTGTAATTAGTATGTCGTCGCATTGACAGCCTGCTTAATTTGCACATATTTATTTTGTTTCTCTAATTATTACTTATGATTACTATTATTTATACTTTGTTAGTGTATTAAATAGCTGTGCGCTTGCATCAAACGCATTTAATACGCGCTGTGTTCAGGTAAGCGGCACTCTTCAGCTGCATTTAGCTATTTCATTGCAKTAAATACCAACTGTGCACTTTCAATTGTTGTTTCTCTTAACTTTTCTGTTACYTTTTCAAATATTATTGTTTTGAAGACAATTTTGTATGCAAATCGATTTCACTGTTTCAATTGCGTTGCTTTAATTTAATTTCCAATTTTTTCTGAAAAACCAAATAGCACTTTGTCCACCAACTGAATTTACGAAATTTCTTTCATGAATTTTTCATTAACTGAAATTTTCACCCAGCAATTTTCACGCACAGCACGCAARCCAAATCACTTGTCAACGCAATCGTTGTCGTCGTCGTGGAACTTTTTCACTACACCAGTTTTGTTTTTTGCTTTTCGCCCGTACTGCTGCTACATTTGCTTCTTGCTTCGTAAACTTGCACACGAAATTATTCTCTTTTTTATTGCCTTAAACGCCTTTCATATGTTGGGCGGTGTGAAGCAAGCACTTTTGCACGACTTTTGTTTTCGGTCATTATTGACTTTTTTATATGTACTCTACTGTCGCTTCGATTTTCTGCGCTTCAACTAAATTATTTRTAAAGCGTTTGTTGGTTGTGTGTATGGTAAAAAGAAAAACTGAAAAACCCGTTTTTCGCGTAAAATCGTGCACAGCCTATACGTCCACTTTCGACGACGCGAGAACTCGAACTGATTGCACAGCGCTGGCGAGCTCAACATTTTTACTCGTACTCGTCGCGCAAAGCAATCGCTGTCGTATTAGCAATTCGACTTGCTTTCGAGTCGGTTGTTTGTAGAAACGGTGTGGCCGTAGTCGGAGTAGCAGCGGCCAAAGCAAAAGCGACGGCAAAGACGATGTTCGAACAATCAGCCGTTGTAGGAGCGGTGACTGTCAATAGTTTTACGATGTTTTAGTGTAACGAAAAAGGTGTATGGTTGAACGAGCTGGCTGCGTACACGATGCCTGCCACAAGCAGGCGGCCAAACGTGCAACCACCCCAAAAATACGAAGTAAGGCGGTTTGTAGAGTTTCGCTCTCATACGGAATTTTGTAAACCAATTRGTTTGGCACTCAAAGCGAGAGAGCTAGAGAGAAATGTGTTCTCAGCTCAGCTCTCTGSAGCTAGAGAGAGAACTCTATTTTACAGTCCACTAACTGAGTYTTTGTAGCCCATTAAGCTCCACGCAAATACTCAGTACTAAATCGTAAAAACTCTCAAAATTAATACACTAACATTAAATATGGACTTTAAATGGGTTTTCCTACTCATATCAGTCAAATGTATTCGCGCTCTCTATTTATGTGTTCACTGTTATAATCTCAGACTCTATGTATCCTCAAAAACGCTCATAACTGGCGCTCGCTCTCATTTTCCTCTCAAATGTTTGAGCCTTTTGTTCATCAAACATAATTTTGTTTGTAATTCTCTGCCGCTTCATGTCGTAAGTTTGCTATTTTCCTTTTACCGAACTTCTTTACATATAAAAAATGTTTCCTTTTATGTTTTTCTCTGCGCTTCGCCTTTGGGCCAGAGATTATGCCAAGTAGGTTTTTCATTGTTGGCATTCGTTTGGTAAGGCCTATGTCCTTTGTACTTATGTTTGCACGTGTGTATGTCTATTTGTGCATTCCATACACCAGAAATAGCAAATTAAAAAGGATATTCATATTTGCTCACTACTTGAGTTATGTTTTTGTTGTTACTATTGTTGCTTTTATTGTTGTTGGCACTTAAGGAAACTAGAATGTTGCATTTCCTAACATTTCGCTACTTATTTCCGCTTCCGTATGACGAAAATTTGCATTTTGCCTAATAAGAATGCGGATTTTAAGGCTTAATAAAGGAAAATATGTTGGGAAACTCTATAGAGGTATGGATGCACATACCTTTTGAGACAGTGTTATAATTTATAATTTTTTTCTTGAAGTAAATATATTTGGACATAGTTTAACTGGAAGCTTTTTCTACTCAAATACGTAAAAAATGAATTCGAAGAAATAATGTTTCTTATAACAGAGTACCCTTAGAACATCTTTGAGCTATGCAATATATTTTTCTCATGACCTGCATTTAGACCAGTTCGAGCCTCCAAAACCTGGTTTCTAATTTACACAATATTAAATTATCTCATTTGCGCTCCACTTACTACTTTCTTCTCTGCTATYTGCAAAATGAAATTAAATATTCAAGTTTCGCTCTGTTCGACTAAAATCACATTTCAAAGCTCGTACATCACTTGCGTTTCATCTTTAATCCCCAGCAGCCTAATTGTGCTAATTCTTTTGTAAATGCAAATATCCTTTGCAATCCTTGTTATATATACGGATATATGGACATCTGTATGTACATACATATAGAAGTGMTGTCTTCCGGCTTGTAGGTCGCGCCTTTATGCTCCCCACATGTCTCTACTGTCACACAGTTTATTCAACTCGCTGTAACCAAATTCGCTTTTCCACCGCCCAAACAAAAAAAGTTCTGTTCTAGCTACGTAAACTTGGCATTTGGACAAGAGTTTGCATTTGTTTTTGTTATTCACCCATTTCGCCTATTTTACTGTGTTTTTTTCCTGCTTCTTAGGCATTGACACACAGGCAAAGCAGCGGCAAGAAATATGAAAAACGAGCTAAGCAAATAGCATGATGAAGGTGTAATGGAATGAAGGAAATAAAATTTGCCGAAAATCAGCCGTTTTTGCACGAGCAGAAGTCTACACGCGCACGAAGCAATTACATTGTCCTGTCGCTCGCAAATCATAAACATTCGCAGCGCCGAGCAGATTTGGCACTTGGGTTTGGATGCAAAATTTTCCGTTTTTTCGCCGCTTTGGTTGCCAGTGGCGCTATTTCTTGGGAGCATTTGAGAGCGCGAGCAATTTGTACTTGAAGCGAGTTGTTGTAAGGATAAAGGACACTCATGGAGTGACTTCTCTCGGTTTGTGAATTTGCTATTTTCGAGCGCCAGTAACACATGTCGGTATTAGTTAAATGAAATTAAATATTAACTTCATYGGCAAATTTTCCGTCAGGAAAAGCCCATTTATATGAATTTTTTATGAGTAAATTTAGCTGAAGTATGCTTTTTGATTGATTACTATGAAAGGCAAAAAATACTTGGAATTCAATTAGAGAAAGGAAATTCCAATTTCATAATTTTTTTACATATAATTTTCTTCATTATTTTTTTAAGCATTCCAAGCAGTCCTTATAACCGGACACCTCCCCTAACCGCACAAACTTCATGAACCTAACGTTTTCATTAATATTTCCATGCAAAACGAAATAATTGCCTGAATCTAAGGCCTGTTGCCTGACATGGTTCGAATTTATTAGTTCAGTAGAAATATAATTCTCCGTCACAGCTTCTGACTCTAAGAATACATTTTAAACACACGTTTTGTCACGCCTCCATATGTGAACAGCTCCCATAACCGGACACTGCGAAGGTGGGTGTTCGGTTATGAAGAAGTACACTACAAATATTTTGAAATTTTTGTACAAAAACTGGAAGAAGAATGTCACGCAAAGATTGACCAGGACTATCACATAAGCAGCAGCGACATCGCTAAGGAACGTAACATTTATCATCAAATGGTTTTGAACCATTTAAAAAGGCTGACTAGAAAAAGATTGTCTATGTAAAATATAAAGGACCCTATTAATTTCTGCGATTCCTTGCTAAAATGAAATGTAATCGAACCATTACTGAAGCGAGTGGAAAAAGAAGACGAAAAGTGGGCACGACAATAATGTGCAAAAAGGATCACGGTCCAAGCGTGTTGAAGTTCAACAAATGGTCACCTCGAAGGGTTATGCTGAGTGTTTGGAAAGGAATCATCCAATATTAGCTACTCCAGCCTTTCGAACGATTGATATGATGCATTCACCATATAGCCCTGACTTTACACCAACCGACTACCATTTGTTTCACTCAATGCAGAACTCCTTTAATGGAGTAAAGTTGACTTCAAACGAAATCTGTGAAAATTACTTGTCACAGTTTTTCGMCGAGAAACCAGAAAAGTTTGACGCTGAAATGTCTCTAACGGAAAAATTACAAAAAAGTGGTCGACCAATGAATGGTATATGAATATAAATAACAAATAAGTTGAAGTTTGATTAGAAATACGAAAACACTTTTTCGACTACCCAATATTTGTAGTAAATATTTTTTTATTCACATATACATGTATATATATTCAGCCAAATCTCCCATAAGCGGATACTGGCAGTCTTTTTGTCCGGTTAATAGAGTTGTCCTCTTAACAGAATGTTCTTAATAGACATCAAAAGATATTAGGACTGTCCAATGTGCATGATAATGTAGATGCCCGCTTAGTAGAGCTTTCACTGAATTTAAAAATTTAAAATAAATACTCGAAACTAAATTGAATGAAGTAAAGCCATTCTTATCATCTTTTTGTTTTAGAAATTTACCATTCCCATAAAATATTATGTATCTCTATGAAAATTTAATTTCTTAAAAATTTTCATTTCCTAAATTTTATTTAATTTTTTCTTTTAAATTGTCATTAGATAAAATAGCAAAAAAATATTAATATATATTTCCTTGTAATTATAAGTGTTATTGCTGTTTCCATTTTTTTAATTTTTCATTTTAAATATAGTAATAGTTTACATGTAGTCCAGTGTTGGTATTTCCACTAATATAATATTAATAAAGTATTCAATATTTAGCCAATTTAATTTAGTAATTGCAACGGAAATTTCGCTTATTCAGTTGAATGGGTTTCCCTGAGTGCCACTCCAGCGTTTGTTTACGACTGAGGAAAGCATAATGAGAGCCAGAGTCACTTAATTTTCATTTTTAAATCTCAAACTCAATTTTCATAATAAATGACGCACTGAATTCTCTTTGTAGACTTTTGAAAAATATTAATTTAAATTTTAAAACAAGATTGGACGCTCACAATAACTTTTGTAGAAAATCTCACACGCTTTTGTACGCTCCACGTTTTTCAAGAGAACATACCGCTCAAATTAAATATGCTCAACATTCACGCTTGAGAACCGCTCAATTACTCACGCATTTTACTCCACATCAAAAATATCAAACAAAGCAATTAAATAACTCGAGATTTATTGCATGTTACCACTACATAAATAAAGTGGCGGCAACGCTGAGTCAACCGGGATTGCTCCAAGTGCAGCGCTAAGTGCACAAGCATGTGATGCACGCAAGCAAACATATATGCGCCGCAAGCAGCTGAGTCTCACGTGTGCTACACGCTACACAGCATCCAAATGCATACATATTTATACACTATATATATTTACATACACACAAACACACATTTATTTTGCTTTCAACTCATGGCGAATGCATTATTTTCAACCTCCCGATTTTCATTCATTCATTCAACCATTTGCCCATTCATGCATGCTTACTGCTCACAGTTTTGGCAATGTACTATTTATAGTACGTACATGATAATAYACAACAACTATAAATATATACAAATGGCTGCAGCCGCAACCGCAGTATCCGCCTTAGCTCCAACGTCTTGACTGTAGCAAAAGCAACAGCGAAAAAACAACAAAGATTGTCAACGTTGATGGACATTTTACAGATTGCTTGCATTGTACCTCATCTACATGCATAAATACACACACATATGCGGACATATATCTATTAGCGCTGCTCGCACGAGCAACGCGAAAACACACCTTAGATCGATATGTTGAGTACACCACCCCGCGAGCTCCCAAAAATATGCTTCRGAAGTCTATGCGTATGTGTGTGTGTTTACAAGCGCAGCCTGCTGCTTTTCACGTGTCAATGTCGCTTTGTTTATTATTGTTGTTGTTTTTATTGGCAGCAGCAGCGCGTTGTTGTTTTTGGCAACCGCAAACATACTTTATATGCATACAAGTATATAAATATATGTATATACGCATTTATCCTCCTAAAGCAGCGTGGCGCTGTTGAACGCGCTTCTGAAGTATTCCRTTTTAATTTTTATCGATGTGTGCATGTGTATGCGTGTGGCAGCGCTAAATTTGATGCATTTGTTGAACGCTCGCATTGAACTCGCTATCTCTGTTGTGCTTTGCTGGTTTGGCGCAAGTGTTTGTTTTTTTTTTGTGTGTGCGCTTAATTCCATTTTTTTTTTTTTGTTTTTTTTTGTGTATACCTGATTTGCTAGTGCAGGCTACTTATTTATAGCGCTATTTAATGACGCCCTGATTGATTTTGTTTCATTTTCTGGAATAAAAGTTTAGTGCTTTGATTAGTGTTCTGGGTATTGACCGTGGCAAGCTTTGATGAATAAGGTGATAAATTGTACATATGTACGTATATTATGTGAGCATTTAATATCTAAGCAGACTTAGAATACGCTAATATCTGTGTACRTAATTACATCGAACAAAAGAGATTGCCTTCAGCTGTTAGTTGCCTTGATTCGAGTCTCACTTGAAAAAAGTATTCGGTAGTCCAACAAGTTTTTGCGTATTTCTAGTCAAACTTCAACTAATTTTTTGTGGTTGACCACTTTTTGTAATTTTTCCGCTTCCAATTTTCTGGTTTCTCGGTGAAAAAGTTTGACAAGTAATTTTTCCAACTTTACTTCATTAAGGAAGTTTTGCATTGACCGAAACAAATAGTAGCCCGGTGGTGCAAGGTCAGGGCTATATAGTGKATGCATCAAAACTTCCCAGCCAAGCTCTCCCCAGTTTTTGTCGAGTCATCCAAGATGTATGTGGTCTAGTGTTGCCCTGATGGAAGACGAATCTCTTTTTTGATCAGTTCTGATCRTTTTTTCGATTGCTTGCTTCAGTCTCATCAGGTGTTGACAGTAAAATGTATAATCAATCGTTCGACCAGGCTGCAGCAGCCCGTAGTTGCTGATTCCTTATGACACTAAAAAACCTCAAAATGGTTCAAGTCTGTTGTATAGGCAAAGATAATGTTATAGATAACTTCAGGCTGGGCAAAGATCGCTTAAACRCCCCCAGTAAACTTCACTCCTCACTCCAAACATTTTTTGAGGTTATGTCAAACATTGCTGATGCTCATAAAATGCATATAAAGTCTAGCGTAAGCGCAACAATCCACCTTTCCAGACCTTGCTCCGCTCTATGACCTAAATGAAAATTGTTTTGAAAATATGTACATATATACACTTTTTCTCATTTAAAAAGAMTCATGTAAGTATATGTAGCTTATTTGATTTGACAGCTGTAGTGCGTTCGAAGTTGTTGCACAGCAACATTTGACATTTTGATATTGAAAACTTAGTATCGATTAGCGGCGACACGCGTCTACATGTCTTTCAMAGAGCGCTTAGTGCATGGAGTCAAAAGCTGATATCATATAAGCATATACATACATACATATTATATGAAACATATATGGAAAATATATAACATACACATGTTTATGCTTCCGCTTTGCCTATGAGGCTATATGCGCGTAGATCGGCTTCCTCGGCCGACTTGTCTTATGACTGTTTTGAGTACAATGACTTGAGTGCAGCTTCAGCACCAGCTGCTGTCGCGTTGTCAAYGTTAGGGACTCGCAAACACAAACATTCGCGTTTACATAAATACTTATATGTATGTATGTATGTACATATGTGTGTGTAGAGTCCTAAGAGGCTGCTAGAAGTAAATCAATATACAAATGTCGAGGCGGCAGACATGTTTATATGTACATACATATGTACTTATGTGTGCACGTTTAGGCCTGRAAATGGATTTGATTTTTCTGTTGCTTGCAGCCTCAACACTTAAAGTAACATGTTATTGTTATGCATTTATTTTTGTATACAAGTATGTTTGTGTGTGTTAGTGTTTTTGGTAGTGCAACATAAGTCTATGGTTTTGTTTATCTACAAAAACCGCCTGCCRGTGTCAAGAGTTCATTGCAATGTCGGCATTACCGAGTGTGTCTAACTGTCAATGGCACTTGTGCGCACAAAAAAAAAAAATATATATATACATATATATGTATGTATATACACATAGTATATACATATGTATAAGTACACAAAGAATCGCTGCGTGTCGATACGTCAAAGGCTTACTTGCCACTTAGTTACATTTAAGGCGCTATTTTTATACACATACACATATAGGTATATATTTGTTTGTTGCTGTATTTATATTTTAAGTTATTTTAGTTTTTAAATTTATATCTTGTGTATATATATGTATGTATGTATATACATTCACTATGGGAAATCGCTGCCACGTAAAAATATTTTATACAAAGTGTCTTTATTGCTTGTCTACTGCTTAAATTTGTTGTTTTTTTTTTTAAATTCATATGCTTTGCGTTTKTAATCCAACTAATTTTGTAAACTAAATTTGAAAATATTTGAAAACCCGAAATTTCGGGATTATATTTTGAAATGAATTGATGAATTGTCGGGAAATTTCGGTCGTGAAATATTTGTTGTAATCCCGAAATTTTGGGACTTGCAATTTTAATAAAATAATGGTCGTAGCCCGTAAGTTTTTTTTTTTTTTTTGTTTTTTTTTTTTTTTTTTTTGTGTACCAATTGACCTCAAAATATTAACTAAGTTTGAAAGGAGCGGTCTATTATAAAGTAATTAATGAATCCCGAATATCTAAGGTAGATTAGCATAACATTTGATTCCATTTTTCAAAAATTAAATATCACTCATTACAATTTGTCAAATTCTTTAAAGTACTGGAAATTTATTTATTGCGAACTCTAAGACTTTAAATATATTAAAAGAGCAGCGAAATTAATATAGAATAATATCCTTAAATTAATATCACTTGAATTTCACTCAAATCTCACTCGCACTCAAAAATATATGTTTCACTCAAAACTGCAATTAACTCAATATTAAATTCCACTCAAATCGCAACTAAACAAATTTCACGCCAAAGTGTAGACTAGCAGCCACCAAATCTACTACAATTTTCCAAAGCAAGAGCGGCGAGAACYTACATCTTGAGGCGCGCTCTTGCTGGCTGACTGAGATTCTTAGCGGCTTGGCTTCATTGTTTTGATTTCATACGAAATAATCAACAACAGCTGCTACCACTACCACTTTTGCTGCTGCCGCCACAGCAAGGCTCACAACATTAATACAACTGAGAAGAAGAAGGTGCAAAAGAAATTGAGTTTGTTTTGAAGTGGACCAAACAAGTCTAACTTGTTTTGCTTCAATAGGCAAGTTAATATGTCTTAGCCAAAGTGGCCTTTTTGTACAGGCAACAAAAAATAGCCAAGCTGTTTAAGTGCCAATTCGATTGCTTGTTTGGCTTTGGCAATGAATTCAGATAACAACAACAACATAACGCATTTGTTGCTGTTGCTCGAATTTTATAGCTGTTGGCACTAATTTTTTGCACTTTTATTACYACTACTGACGCTCTGCCAGCGCTAAGGATGCSCAACTGAGCGGCTWACCGGCAGCTGATGACGGGGCGATGTTGTTGCCGCGCTGTTGTACGTAAACTTACACACAGCTGTGTAGTTGCTTATGCTGTGATTGTGTTGCCACTCAACGGCGTAGGCTTCGCTGAAGTTCGAATTCTTTTCTATTTTTACTCCCAAGCTGCGCTTAGTTGCCTTTATGTAAGTAAATGTGTGTGTGTGCTTGTATAATTGTACAAGCCGCTTGTTGGTAAGCGCTTTTTGTTGCTGCAACTTAGTTGCTGCGCTTAATTTGCCGCTGTTTATACGTGGAATTTATGTTCGATAATTTTATCGTCAATTCACGCAGTTGCCTCACTGGGACTTAAAGGAGCTGTTRCTGATTGGAGGTAGCAGCAATTAAACTGCCACATGACATTTGCAGTTTTTACAGCCAATTGAGTGCTGAGAAATTTCAATTAGAAATGCTAACAAACAA
>NW_017537046.1:149716-180370 GCF_001853355.1 Bactrocera latifrons | reverse complement strand
GTAAATTAAAATCCTATAGATCGATAATGTTATTTGAAATACAAAGTTTGTTAAAATAATATACGGTATAATATATAAAATAAAAAAAAAATTCAGAGAAAATTTTTTCGGGATCCCGCAATTTCGGGATTGAGTTTTTAGTTGTTATCTGTTTGTTTCGTTAGTACCTTATAAAATATTCAAAAATATTGTATGTTAGATGTAAACTTTTTACGGTATACTATTAATCACTGTGTTAGAATGTTTTAAAATTTATTTTTTATTTTATTTTATTAAAGCTTACATAATAAACAAATTATTAAATAAATTAAAGTACGCAGCGCTAGCATCAAAAGCTTTCGGCTGATTTTAAAATTAGATTAAAGATCTATAGTTCGATACTATTGATATATACAGTTATAACTACTCGAAAGTAAAAATATTTCACAATGAAAAAATTAGGTCTTTAAAGATTGTAGTACAAGAAAAGGATTCCTAAAAATAACTATTTTTTTAATTTAAGGCGATAGACCACCTATGAAGCTACACGCTCAGCAAAATGTTAAATATATTATATGTACTTATATTCACTCGTTTGCACCAAAATTATGTTATTTTATACATATTGCAGGTACATACATATGTCAAAAAATTTAACCGGTGACCTTTCTAGCGTCTACATTTCGTTAAAATAAGTATGGTACCTAGTCTATGCGTATAAAATTAACCGCATTGGCCATAAATTATTTCACTAAAATATTAAGATACCCTCCTAATACATAAATATCGCAGTATTATGCCGTGTTTAAACACAAAATTTATATATACATTTTTATTTATCATGAAATATCATCAGCTCAGCAGTTGATAGGTTTTATGACCAAAAACTTTTAATAGGTCTGTAGGCATGTAGCAATTTTTACTTTCATTCATTCATCATTACAGACATTACACTAATTTTAACCTCTTTTTATAGCAAAAATATATATTTATATGCGTAATAAAAATTTGGAAAAAACTTCTAGCGGCACCAGCAGAGCAATGTATATGGCTGAACGGGTCATAAAAATTTACGTCTAAAAAATATTATTACTTATTAAAACCCACAAAAATGTCGTAAAATTTTAATTTTATTACCACGATTTTGGGTGTTTGGATGCAAGTGTGTTTGGCTGCATAGAAATAATCTAGTATGGTTCATGCAAGAGCGAGTAATCTGTAGGTCAATTCAGAACAAAGTRAGGTTAGAGACTTAAATTACATACGAACAACTATGTATACATATATAWGTAGATAAGTATATTAACTTTGTATATATAACATATTAACCGTAAGTTTTCCCTGCCACAAAAAGCTCAATCGGAAATTCCTCGATTTATGCAACTAAAAAAACAAACATTAAATTTCTTCCATAGTTTCATATTTTTACGACATTTTTATATTTCTAATTCGTGCTATTACACTTTGCTCTTACTGTTTTATAGCTATTTTAGTTTTATTTCACTTTTCTTATTCGTTTTTTATTGTTATTTTATCGCCTTCTAATTTTCCTGCATTGTGTGGCCCCACGAGCTTTTTCCGCTCTTCCTCTGAAACTCTTTATTCATATTTTATTTCCTTTTTATAACATCTCAATAACTAATAAATACTAATAATTACATATTCTCTGCTTGAAGCTCGTATACACAAAACAGTTTTAAATTAACGTGTTGAGAAATTCAAAATTCTTTTACGGTACAGTATTAAAAAAACATTTAAAGTTCGTGTCAATTTATTGTCATTCGAAGCACATAAAAGGTTGTACTGATAAAGCTTTCATTTGTTAAGCTGCTTGTTGTTAAAAATGATTTTGTTGGAGTTTATTTCTTACGGATTATATGGGTGGTCGAAATGCATAGCTATTCATTCTAAAAAATTACTCTAAAAGCAATTGGGAACCGGGAAGGTTTCCAACAAGACCACTACCTATTGTGCGACTTCTGTAATCTACTGTTGATATTCAAAACTTTGAGTCGAAATCTAACGCCGAATAATTGTTGTCAACAGATGCTACTTCGGACTGAGTAGGCAATTGAAAAGTTAAGTGCACTCTCGACGAGGGAAGACCAAATTCTACAATCACTCATCATCTCGGTGCTGCTACATGGCGCAGAGGCGTAGATGATGACAACTGATGAGTCGACGTTGCAAGTTTTTAAGAGAAAGAAGAAGAGTTCTGTGAACGATGAGCTGTAAAATATATTCGACGATATTGATGTAGATCAACGAATTAAGAGACAGCGTATACGCTGGATAGGTCGTGTTGTCTGAATGGATGAAACACTGCACTGGTACCCGCCGGGGAAGCAAAGGACCTCGATTCCGTTGGAATGGCTGCACTTGAAATCTCCAATTGGCGTCAGACAGCGAAAAGGAAGAACGACTGGCGCGCTGTGGTAAACTATAACCGCGTACAGTGTCTGCGCCAATAAAGAAGAAGAAGAATTGGAAGTAGATTGGAAATTCCCAGGCCATCTGACAGATTGTTGCCGATTCGCTGTCTTAAAGATAGTGATAGTGAAAAAGTGATATTTCGCTTGGATATATGTATATCAAAAATGGACCAGGGATGATATTATATTAGGAGAGAAACTCTATTTATATAACAATTTCTCTCAGTTAATATTACTTCMTTTTTTGTTTATAAAGGATTAATACCAAAAAATCTTTAATTCGTCTTAAACGCCTTTCCTCAAGTCACCGCGCCTCTAACTTTAAGTGTGACAAACGTGTGCACTTGTAACAAAAATAGTCACTGAATACTCTCCGACAGGCGCAAACGGCACAGCATATCCACAGCRCTTAAAGTATTTGTCACCGTTAGCTTTGCGCAGGCGGTGCGCCGTTTGTGCTGCTAAACGCGGTCTAGTCAGCCAATAACCCAGAGCCAAGCACACAACGATTGACATGTTGTGGGCAAAATTTTTGTGAATTCTTTTCTTGCTTTGTTTTGTCTGCACAATACATTTGCAGCATTTGGCCCGCATTTGTGGATTTATAGTCTGACAGACTGCATGCTGCTTCGACCAGAATTTTTTTTTTCCACTTCTCCATTGCATTGATTTGCCTCGTTCGTTGCGAGGACGTATGTGTCCTGCTGACGAGTTGATAGCGATGCGTATTGACGCTGTCGTTGCTGTCGCGTATATGTGCCACGCGGATCAGTGTTGTCTCAAGCGCGTAGTCCAGCTTGTCGTTCATATCTGTATTTTTTTCTTTTTTGTTTTCTTTTTCGAAGAAATTCTCCAGTTTCCAGCATTTCGATTTTGCCGCAGTATGTGGGTTTTATGCAAYCGCTAGCTACTGTTTAAGCGAGTTAAGTTAGCGGCGTATTTAAAGAGAGAAACCAAATAAAGTTTTGTAGAAAAATGCGAGCAAGGAACATATGTAAATCATTTTTGTAAGACATTTTTCTCTCTCTTTATTTTATATTTACGTTATATTATATTTTCAAGAATATTGATCTRGCGACCAGTGATGGCAGATTTTKTTGATASACGGTCAAAGASAYGCYTTGATAAAACTCAGTTRTGAAAGAAASTGTGTACTTCATATYTCAATTTCGTAGCTATTAYCACAGGSAACTTATATATAAACACAAAATATCTGAAATTTAGTAYTTCAAAGGTTTTTCGATCTTTCAAGAACTTGCTTATATGGATAGTCTTCGTCAAAAATCAACCGGTTTCTCTCACAAAGAAACTGATAATGTCAAAGCGTTACAATCTAAGTATATTTAGATATGTCCGTATGTCTATTAGTCCGTTCGGCTGTATATAAATGAACCAGTCACTCAGATTTTATGATATCGATCTGAAATTTTGCACCTTTCCTTTTCTTACCGGTCCACTATAGGATATAGCTGCCATACAAYCGCAATCAAAAGTTTGTATGGAAAGCTTTTATCAGTTGACGAGATATTTTCAAAAAATGTAGCATGAACTATTTSCCTTATGATGTTATCTCAAATCGTATCACCATATTATACGAGACGAGATATCTTCATGAAATTCGACAAGAGTTTTTGTTTAAGGCAATAATGCAATYTTCKAAGARATGAKTCGGATCGACCACTATAWTATRTTTCTGTCGTACAAACGATMGGARTCAAGTGCTTGTAAGATATCTTTTCTTTYAGTGAACGGTTATATAACTTCGATGCAACCATAGAAAAACATTTTTCTTATTTTTACTTCCTTACTGTCTTGTGGAGGCGGCTGTCATTGTACAGAATGACTCTAAGCAGGAATAAGAGAAATTTGGACTACGGTTTCAAATTGTAATATTTGTTGGTCTTACTTGACTATTCTACATAATCTCATTCCTCCAAATACATTTTCCAACGTCCAACTAATTTCCATTCACCATATATAAGAAAAAATAACGGTAATTCCTCGTAATCACAATTAAAACTTGATTGCGACTAATTGAGTACAATATATCTCTCTCTGCAACAATAACAAATCCGCAAAGCGACCTACAATTTAGTGCAAGTGTACCTGGCGGAGAGCAAATATTGCACATAGATTTTCACATAGTACACATTCTAAAAATGCTGCATGGTGGTGAGAGATTTTCATGTCAACACAACAGTGGTAAAAGCAACTAACAACAGCTGAGGCATGCGAGTGCAACATATTTGAGATGTCAACAATGACAGCAATGCAAAAACAACAAAAGCATGAAACGAAAATGAATCAAATAACTGTGACTCTATGGTATCAAAGAGGCAAGGCGGCACGGAGAGGACGAGGGGCTCAAATGAGGTTAGCACTAAAGTAAAGCGAGTAAGAATTGCAGGAAAAACACTAAAAGCCGAAAGTCAATTACACGTCGAACAATTGAAATGGGTAACTAACAAGGCAGTCAGAGCGGGTAACATATTCCAAGCTGGGCGCAGCCAGTTTCGGGGTGAAGGAGCTGCATGAAGTCTGCAGTGCCTGGGACAAATATGACATTATATGACGTATGTACGTATATATGTACATATGTGTGATGTAACTACAAATGCAATTGTACTCCATGTGAGGCGAAGTGAGTCATGACTGACTGTCAGAAAGACGACAATTTCAACTTGTTGCAGCCAACAATGTAAGCAATTAAAAGCGAAGAGTTGACGAAATGGAGGAAATTAAGAAATTGAAAATTAAAAGGAGCAGTGCAACGAATGTTGAAACAGCAATGCAATTTTGTCTAGGATAAACTGTAAAATGACATTTACAGGGGAATGTGGCAAGTTCATTTGCCATTTTTCAATTTTAGGTAGTTATTATATAACTTTACTTTACTAAATTTAAAGGGTACATAGTTCTCTCAACAGAAATTTTCTTACTTTAGTCTCCTTGTGATTCTGCCATACTGTATTTTCATACTTAGGACAATAGAAGTGATATGGCTTGCTAGCCAAAGGACTCCAGCGACTCCAAATTTTGTTTATGCTTATAAAGAGCCGCGAGTTAGGAGATAAATGGTTTCATTTCGGACTCCTCAGGTTTCTTACGGAATCGGCATGGGGAACCCGAGCTCAAAGCTAACCAAATTTCGTGTGCGGAAACATTTTGAATGTTGGWAAAGGCTTACGTTGACTCAGTTTAATCTAAACCACAAGTGTACGAGTAGCACAAGAMCTTTAAAGACGGTCGAGAAATCGTTGAAGACATGACTCGTTCTGGACGACCTTCGAACGCTTCAACTGATAAAAATATTAAAAAATTAAAAGATTAGGTGCTCGAAAATCGTCAGGCAAGTGTTAGAGAGATGGCAAGAGCATTGCTTTTATTCAAAATAGAACAACATCATTAGCAACATATTTCTACACTTGTTGCAGGTTGATTGCATCTTTCGATTTCCAGTTTCTCTCTCAACCCTCCATCATTACTGCATGCTGCCTGGATTTCGTCGTCATYAGCACAATCGTAGATTATATACAGCAATTCCAATTCAATTTCCTTTGCTAGCTATGCGCATATGTATGTTGTATGCTGTTTTAGTGACGTTTATTGTTGCTATCATTGTTTTACAGCTTGTTGCATGTACATATGCCGATTGCTTTTTGGTGTTTTTTCTATTAGCTAGCTACTTTTGTGCCCGTTGTTTGCCGCTGATTGTGTTAAGCGTAATTGCATACGATTACGGTGCTTGTTCAGGTGTACAATTTGCCATCAACAGCAACAAATGCAGTGTTTGCGTGGAAAAAGAGCAGTTTTTAGCAGCTACACTAGCATTCTCAAGTGCAGCTCAAGCATTGCAAAAAAATGAAAAAAATTGAATGATGTAACAGCAAAAAGTGCAACAGCAATGGTTAATAAATGYCAATACCAATTGGTCAAAGAAAGTATAGACAGCAACCCCATTGAAAATATTAAAATGGTTTCCAGAGTTGTTAAGTGAAAAATTAAATTAAAAGGATTTTATTTCGTAGAGCAACTGAGACTATAAAGGGAAAATACTGTAGTCGCAATATACCGAATTTAAGTTTCAAAAAACGCACRAGGAAATGTTTATAATCCCCGTATGATAAACTTAAAAATGATTGAATCGAAATCGGTTTTAGGCCTGTGTACTCTTAAATTAATTATAATAAATTAAACTCAAATCATTATTTTCCACTACATATTTTATTTCCTTACTATTTCCTATTCGGTTTACAGCCCCAAACCAGTATCCAAACATGTGTACGTACGTACATTAYTACAATAGCAACATGTGTATCAAATCTAAGTTAAGGTATGCTCCTCTAGGTGTTTGCTACTGTTAACAACATGTTGTTGATTCACATCCACAATCACACTCATCAAAGCACATGCCATGGTACAGTGTAGATCGTAGTCGCAATGGCCATTTCTGCAATTGCTCATGCAACAGCGTTTCAGCTGTTTGAAATGTAATCAATTATTGCACCTTAATTTGCTGCCTCACTTTGCTGTTGCAAGCAATTGTCTAATCCACAGTGTTGCTTTCTTTCGCTGTTGTCGTTTGTTTTACAGTGTATTTTATGGACTTTTTTGCTCTACTTTTTGAGTAGYTGGCAGACTCTACTAATTCAGCAATTTTCCAAATGCTAAATCAGTGTTTGCTGGARCGTATTTGCGATTTTAGAATTTAACAATTTCCTGTTATTAGTGGCAATTAACCCAATTAATGTTAGCATTTAGTGAGCGAATCAGTGAACTTATGTAAAGCATGCATTTGTGTAGCGGTATAAAAGTAGTTGATGAGAAAATCATAGCAGTTTTCACAAGCTGGTGCAGAGGGTGAGTAAGTTTCGACCAATACTTGGTTATTGAAAGGGGGGAGAGGCAAGGCTATTATATTGCTTGGAAAATGCTAAATTTCGCCTTGAAGAAACCTCTACAGATCCTCGATTGAATTCAAATCCGGGCTAGGCAGGCCACTGCAGCAATACATTTTTCCGTTTTGCTTTTCGCTACATGGTCGGTGCATGGTCTTGCTGGAAAATCTATTCGTCACCATGAAAATCCCTTGAAAAATCAAGGACTACGCTCTCCAACAAATCAATTTAGATTTTTCTATTAATCTGTATTATTTTGCCTGACACGAATCATGTTTGGGACTTGTCTTTTGATGAAGATGTTGCCTGTAGCATCACCATTAACTCGTTTATGGCGTGATTCGCTTGGACGTTTCAAGTCCTTCAAATATTTATGAAGTTCARTGGTCCATTCAAAAATGTTTGCTGTGCAGTTAGCAGAACACAGGTTATAGAGAACAATAATTTTAATAGCAGTATAATTTGAAAAAGAGTCGCGTTACATGGATGGACAGAGTAAAGGGTGAATGAAACAGAAACTATCAGGGCTACTTTTGGGTATTGSTAACATTACTTCGAACAGGCTTTTTACATATTCCTCTTCACTCAAAAAGAGAAAGAATTAGATGGTTTACAAGTTAAAGATTTTCTAAATCAGGGTTTAGAYCGCAATGAAATATAATAACATTAAAATACTCTTATGGAAGTCTATAATTATACTTCTATAACAGTGTTTCRAATGATTTTGTATAGCACCAGAAAGAGCTAGTGATAATTTCTTAACAAAAATTAGTTGTAAAATTTGAAAGAGGATTATCGATCCATACAAATGTCATGCATATGCTTAGATAACCACGCATGAGACAGTATGGAACAATTAACATATCGTTTTAACAGTTAGAGTGTTTGAATAATAAATCTATGTATCTAAACGAAATCTTGAGTTACTAAAATAAGAAGATATGGTCAGATTGAGCGCCGAAATGCGTAGATCCGAGTAGTGGGTAGCGGTCGACTAGTAATAAACAACTTGTACGGTTATACGTACGCCACTTAATATTCACSCAAACTTTAATATGCCGTCCCTAAACTAAATTTAAAATAAATCAAATAAACCTCGCTAGCAATAATACACAAAGAATAGTAATTTTTATAAAAATKTATTAATTTACTTAGACAAAAATGCCGCCTACCCATAAACTTCACCCATTAAAAACACTTCAAAATCGCACGTTTTATGAGCTAAAACATATTATTTTTTTATTGCTGCTCTTCGATAACCTTTTTCCAAATGCGCTAMCCCAACAATCAATAGACCACGCCACTCATTGGCGTAACACATCGCTTACTTACAACAGCGCACCAAGCGCAATAATTAATGAAAATTCTTTATTAAACAACAAAAAAAAAAGCGTATACTTAGTTCTGAGAAAAAAGGGGAATATATAAATGAAAGAAATAAAAATAATACTTTGTGTGGGGAGGAGAGCAAACATAAAAGAAATTGATGAACAAAAARGGTATAAATGGCCCATTAAACTAGCCACGGCTATTGTCACCAGAACAAGCACTGTCACCAAACGCAAAAAAACGTAAAGTGGTTACATATTCACGTTACGTGCTGCACTGCCCTGCAACAATTGCGTTTATTAATATTGGTAGGCTCAGAAAAAAATTATGAAAGTAGTAATAGCTGTATGTGCTTGTGCATGGGCTTTTAATATGGGTCTGCGCACATTTTGGCTGGGAACTCCTAGRCTTCGGTGTGAGGGAACACGCAAAAGGCAATTATCGTGTTCATTTTACGTACATAAAATACAAATAAAATAAATATGTGCGTTTTTTAGTTTTTTTTTTTTTTTATCACACATGGAGTTTGCAATTAAACACACTGTGGAAAATATGTTGAAGATAATGTATTGTAGTGGAAATTTCAATGTGAAATATGAACCTCGCTCTGGTCAACCTATCATTGAAAAAGTCAATGAAATTATGAAAAAGATTGTCCAGCACYTTCACATAAGCAGCCATGACATCGCTAAGGAACTTAACATTAATCATCAACCGGTTTTGAACCATTTATAAAAGGCTGGCTACAAAAAAAAAAAGCTCGATGTTTGGGTAACACATGAACTGTCTGTAAAAAATATTTCATACATATTTGGTTCATTAAAGTTCATTATTAATATAAAAAGAAATAAGTTGATGTTTCATTAGAAATACGAAAATACCTTTTCAAATACTTAATATATGTGTTAGTTAATGCTTCGATATCTGACAAATATATACACGCGCCGCTTGAAGCTTATCACTAACTAAAATTAACTAAAAATCATACAAATTTAGTTTTAGTAGTGCGATCTCTGTGTCAAACCGCTTACCTTTTTATTGACCTGTTATTTACTGATAAGTGAAAACATTTATGGAAATTTTTGTGAGTGCAACAAAACTAAACTCACAGGTTCAAAGCTTTTCCAAGCGCTTCATACTTCACAGGAAAAGAGCAGAACATACCTTCAACTTTCATTACATTTTACCTATATAATATACATACATAAGTTTAYACTTATAAATATGTTTAAAATTATAAATATGTGTTTTCAAAATATTTGTAGACATAGCTTAGAAACATGACGATATCTGCAGGCATTGCACGTAAGTCGAAACTACAAGTAAATACTTATATGTGTTCGTATAATATAATTTTCACGACACTTCTCTGCAGCATAATTATAGCCGGCTGACAAAGGGTCGGACCCACAGACATAGTGACAGCAAGCAGACTATTCCCTTTGCTGTTTTTCCTACCAAATTCGTCATTTTTACCCGTTTGCCATTCCTGGCTGCTTATCAGCGCTTCTATCTGGGCGTGTTTGCCTGTAATGATAGCAATGAGCTGTCCAAAGGGACTCAGCGCACTCAACGCTCACTCGCTGTTTATCTGTTTATCCATACATACATACACACATCGYGTATGTCTTAGCTGTTCATTAAATGTATTTAGTTTTCATAGTTTTTATGGCGTTTCAGTTTTAATTTTTGCTTTTATCTGTCATATTCCACGCTCCACATGTCAGTCCACTTAGGCTGCTAACTAACGCCTGCTCCGGCTGGTGGAAAAAACAATGCTTGCGTGAAGGTCGACTGGCCTATTGTATATGCATACTTAATAAGTGTATGTACATTTGTAGTAAATGAAAAAACAATAAAAACAAAATATGAATTAACACATGCAAATATGACGAACGAAGCGCACGCAAACTGATAAAAGCAACGCGCTGGGCAGTCGAGTGTGACGCGAGCRTAGGTTTTTGGGCTTACGTCAAATATATCACAAAGGTTTTTTCTGGTTTTATTACATTTCCTGAGTAAACATAGTTAAATTACTTTCTTTATACATTTTGTTATGGGATTTTTTAGCCATGTTGTAGTTGTGTGGTGTGGTTTAAATAAATTGTAATTTAGTTATTTTTGTATGTTTGAAGGCATTTGGGTAGCAAAGCAAATATAAAAAATTTTAATCCCGAAATTTCGGGATTGGAGAATATAAAAATTCGGAATACCGAAACAATGTTCAAAAAGTTTTGTTGTAATTAATCCCTATATAGGGCACAATAGACCTATGGTCGCAATGCATTCCTCAGTTATGTATTTATCTAATCCCTATATAACTGTTCTGAAGATATTTGAATAAAAATTTCTAAATGTCGAAATTTCGGGACTGGAAAATAAAAAAATTCAGGATACCCAAAAACTGTTAAAATATTATTGTTATAAATAATCCATATATAATTTTTCTGAACGTATTTGAATAAAAAATTCTGAATCCCGAAATATCGGAACTGGAGAATTAAAGGTTTCAGGTTACCGAAACAATATTAAAAAGTTTTAGATATAATTAACACCTATATAACTGTTCTGTACAYATTTGAATATCTSAATYCCGAAATTTCGGRACTAGAATATAATATATTGGGACACTRAAAATGTGGGAACCTAATATTTAACATGCTCCTGTCGGCAAACATTTATGGATCCCGAAATTTCGGCAGTGAGCAACAAGAATCAGTCCCGGTTACATTAATCACCATATAGCTTTAACTTAAACCWGGAATTAACTGATTTCGAAACAAAGTGGCGCTCGCTATCGTTGACGCCGTACTTCCGACAAGAATCGCCTGATTAATTCTTAGGCTCAATAAATGAGAAGAGTAACCATTTTCAGTTTAAACAAAATTTAATTTTAGTATATTTGTGTATATATTTTTCAAGCGTTCGCTGCTTTTTAGTCATAAAAAGTTATTTCTTCAAATTTTTTTGCAACGAAAAAATTTACCACTCATTTTCTGCGAAATTCTTGTTGAAGCATATTTCAAAATTATTTACCCCAACCCACGAGCGGCAGGATAAAAGAGAAAAAAAAAAAAACCAAATTCGATAAACTTCAGTTTATTTACTTTCATCAAGTTGAAGTGAGTTCGAGAATTTCCAATAATTATGCGCAGATTTGCCAGAACTTCAGAAATTCAAAAGGAGCATAATGCCAGCAAAAGCTGCACGTTGCCATAGGAAGGTAGGATGACAGTAAGTTCGCGAGGTAGGCGGTTAGAGGGCCGCCACAGGGAAAGCTTCTGATTTSTGTGGAGAGGAATAACTAGAAAATGCGATAAGTAGCTGCTTGAGCGCCTGAAAATTGGCTAAAAAGTTTTGTGAGCAAGCAGCACGAGCGTCAATAAATAGACAAGCGCAGACACAGACAAATCTGCCAAAGAAAAGGGAATTTACAGGCGAAGCTGAGCAAGTAATAAGCAGGAGCAGCAGCTGAAGTTGTGTGTGAAAGCATAGGCGGCTGTGCCAAGGGTGTAGTAGGGGCASAATTGCTGAAGCAGCAAATATTCTTTTTCGGCAAGCGCTGCCATGCTGTGGCGCTGTTGCAGCTACTCACTTCAAAACTACTGCACACTGCAATAAGGCAGCTAAAGCTTGCGGTTGTGTGCCAGCAGTGAGCGATAAGTGCAGCGGAAGCAGCATTGTGCAGCAGTGGCAAATATCGTAGCCCAGGCAGGCAACCGCATTGCAATCTCGCTGCATTTCGTAGCCAAGCAGACGCCATTCATTCACTCAAACAGCCATCCATCTATGCAACCGATTGCTGCAGCGCAGGAAAATCAATTTTGAAACTTACACACACGCTCACATTTAAGCACACACATCCACATATATATATATTTATACAAAATAGTTGTTGAAAATCTGCTGCTGCAGCGGATGCAAAAAATCTCAAGAAGTAGCTGAGAATGCAAAATTCCAATGCTCGATTGCATTTTTTGTATATTGCTTTTGTGGTTGTTGTAAATGTGTGCTGTTTTTGCAATTGATATGAATTTGTTAGCGTTGGCTTGTGGCGTGCGTGTACGTAGTGGCTTTTGACTTTGGCTTCCGTCGGAACTGCAGCAACCGTGCACCCGCTCGCAATCCTTACAAATTTCGACAAACATGGAAAATAGTTGAAGAATTCGCACAGACATACACACACACACACACACACATATGTTCGTTGATGTTAAACCACACACATTTTGTGTTCATGTGGACTGGTACGTGTATGTGTGGCTGCTTGCCACATATGCACTATTCCGACCRCATCATTTTGTTCGGGTTTGCGGTTTTGCTGCACGAGGTTTTGCAGTTTTTAGCTTCATTTTCTACATTCATAGCGCATCGAAAGAGAACTTGGAACTCATACATACGAGAGTAGTTGGAATATTGATGCATATCAATCAATTTGGCGCAGATATTTTTACTTTTATTCCATGTCTGCGCTATAAATTAGAGCGATTATATTTGTTTTAATTTCGAGTGCATATTTTATGCTGTTATTTAATACGATGGAAATATTCGAGCTTTGATTAAAACGTTGATCCTAAGGGTGATTTCACTTGGAGAGCATAGAACAACAGTTCGTTGTGGTAGCTAAGAACTCCTTTATATTGGATCATAAGTCCTTTATAGATCAAGATGGTTCTTCGAGATGGCTAATGTCAGCTTCCGGTGTGTTTCTGCTTCGCTGAAGATAAGACTACCGAGATGTTTCAGCTTCAGAAAATTCCTGGATGTTACAACGTTACCCTCTTCCATATAAGTTTGACAAGATTTTTAGGCTTTCCTCTTCAGCTCTCGGCATCTATCCCATCCCCCACGTCTCGTGGTCTATCGTAACGTTGCGAAGTAATCAGTCTGTTTTCTCTCCACTGCGACACCGGACTCCTCATCGTACCAGCTTCTTCTGCATTTTTCTTTTGCATTTTTCGAAAACCAATAGTTTTGTTTGCAGGTATGTATACGTAAGGAACTTGAATGACATCCCACATATACCGAGTTGTTGATAATGCTCTCAGAGAACACGAGTGCAAGTCGAGTAGAAAATCGTTCTGCCGTCTGTTGTGATTGCAGCTTCTCAAAGTCGAACCTTCCTTGCACAGGCGGATGCGTATCTTGGGTGCAACAAGATAGTGATTCGAGTCAATGTTAGGACCTCGGAGCGTACGCACGTCTAATACAATATTATCGACCTGGTTAGTGGCTTTTACATCCGGAGACAGCCAGGTAGCTTGAGGTATTTTCATGAGCTGGAATCTAGTACTGCAGATAATCATATTTCGGTCCAGACGAAGTCGATCAGCTTCAACCAATTTACGGATGTTTCCCCGTGGAGGCTAAATTTACTGACTGTTGCGCTTTCGAAGCCCAACTACAAGAGCTCTAGAAGACATCTTTGGCCGCTGTAGTAAATGCCACAARRACCTTCTCACCTCAGTCTTTGTCTCGTCCACTGACGCGGTGATGTCAGCCTTTATTCTAACGGGAACATCAACCAGCTGGGCCACCTTCCAATCAAGTAACCGGCCGTTGCAAGTCATGCCCTAAAATCTTAATCCTTAACACATGTACAGGGGCCGTCATCAAAAGGTGGGTCTCTCATCCGAGGCGGTTTTTCTTTATTTTAGTCGGGTTTTTTACGTGGCGCGATCCTAACCCAACGCACAGTCCTGTGGAGGTTACTTTTCATTTTCAAATGGATGTTTTTTGGCTACCCAGAGGAGTCTAGTTCTAAGACCGGAAGTCGTGAGCTGCTTGAGCCCTATGTAAAAGAATCGTGTCTGGCCTCGCCCGATTGAAATGCTTTTAGACAGCTTTCCTCACTTGTGTGAACTTCTACACATGGTTTCTTGGAGTTTTTCCACTTTTACCTAATATCTGTGATATAAGGACGAAAGTGTATGAGGAACGCAGGGATAATATGTAGTTCTGAAAAATTTCGTTCTACTGTAAATGGAAGATAAAAATACTGAAAAGCTCTCATCAAACGATAGATTTCTTTTTCCTTTATGGGCATGTTAGTGAGATTAAATAACAGTATTGGTACTGAGGCAGTAATGTACCKTAAATACTTCGTGACAACAGATCTATTCATAGGTTAGTCTCTAAGCAGGAATTGCTTTTATAGTATTCCTTTGTAAAGGCAGAAGAAACTGTGAATAGATCTTATGTATCAGCAAAACGCCTTGGAACCTTCACTAATATACTTCTATGTATAGGTTAACTACATTATGTTAATTAACGAAAGTGCAACCGCTGTTAATGTGCTAGGAAAACTATCTTCGGGTTGCCAATGTAGGTAAGGCTCTCAAAAMAGCTGCTACATAAATTCTTCAAATACTCGTTATGCCAAAAATTTATTTCAGACAATTAGGCAGGGGTCAAACGTCGCTAGTATATAAGTTGAAAAGGTAAATGGCTCCAAATGTTGATATAAAGAATACAAATTAGTATGAGCGCAAWTGCGATCCTGGAACAAAACATACTGCAATGCAAGGCACGTGGCCTAAAAGAATACCAAACACAGCTTTGACCCTTTCCATACCAGTTTTTTTTTTTTTTTCTTCCAAACCGCTAATAAAGGGTTACAACAATCGACAGATGTAAGTGAAAAATTTTACAAAGCCAATTAGCCTATAAATATCATGCGAAGAAAGGTTAGTGAAATGAAAGTAATATTACTGTATGTAAATTAACATTTTCAGTGGAAAAAAGCGARTACAAATAGAGCAAAGTGCGACTTGTCAAATATGCTACAGAAACACCAAATGACAGAGGGGCAGCTAAAAATGCAAAACGAAATKGAAAATGTGAATGGGTATTGACATGGAGCTAGCGATTCTGATGAAGAGTGAGTGAGGCACAAAAGCGATTATATAACAAAAATATTTGCTCGCTTATGCGATATAGATCGGGATTTTTTAAGTGCATTGCTATGCCGCATCAAGACAGCTGTCAAAAACAACAGCGCACAAACACGTATATCAAAATACATATATGTAAGTGTGTATATATAGCTAGTATGTAAGTGAAGCGACATTCCGATTGCACACATAAACGCGGACTGAATTTACAAAACGATAGCATAAAAGTGTTTTGTAAGTGAAAACCGTAACAGCTTGCCAGCGGCGCACAAAAAATCGCAACTGACGGTACATTTTCTTTTTATTTAWCAAAAAAAGTTCATTAAATTCATAAAATATCGATTTTTGTGCCTGACAGTAGGTCAAAATGCATAGCGAATTTTTAGTTAACGCTAACACGCACACATGCATACTTTTACTTACACACCCCTGCATAAGCTGTTGTGTGTTGATGTTTATATATTTATTTTTCCTTTTTTCAATGCCGWGAAAATGCATTTTCATGCATGATTTAATTCAATTGCAGGCTGTAAGCAACAGTACATAAATATTATGTGTATAAAAATAGTTTTTTTGGGGGTTTTCACTTATATCAATGTCACTGGGTGACAACTTAGCGTGTTGATCGGAWGTGACAAAGTTGCCAGACGTAAAATAAAAAAAACTTTGTTTAAAAAATGTAACGCTAGAAGATAAATGTGTGTTAGTTGGTTAAAGGCTAGTAGATTATTGGAAACTTAAAATGTATACACATGTTGAAGTGTCAAAGCTTGTCGTATAAAATTAGTGTGGCACTGGGCCACAATTGAGTAGATTAAGCACGGGACTGTCGATATAGCAACTAAAGAAAATGCMTTTATTCGTGCGCTTAGCTTCACGTATAGTCAACATAATCGGCCTACTGACCGTTCTATTTGCAATATCATCASCTATCTTACGAAAAAGATCCGACGTTTCTGAGCCAAATTTTTTGCTGCGATGAGGCCCATTTCTAACTCAATGGGTATGTAAATAAGCAAAATTGCCGCAKTTGGGAGGAAGATYAACCTGAAGAGATGTCATYTAACTAAGAAAAGACAACGGTTTCGTRTGGGCCATATTTCTTCAAAAATTATGCCAGCGAGGAAGTAACCATCAATAACGACTCTTATCTCACCATAATGACCGACTGAAATTGAAGCTCGTGACATTGGTTTCAACATGGGACATTGGTTTCAATATTTGGTTTCAACAAAACGGTGCCACTTTCCACACATCGCATCAATCAATCGATTTATTGAGAGAATACTTTGATGAGCAGATATTTTCACAATTTCGGCCGGCCGATTTTCCACAAAGACCGTGTGATTTTACACAATTAGACTGGGTCACAAAGGTATAGCCGCGAATTAACTGGCTGATGAGCTTGCCCACTCTACAGCATCCACTAACATAGTAGAACCGGAACCTTCCCCTGTTTTGATCCTCAAACCATAAAGGGGCTGTTCCACAATAATGATACAGCGGATAGGGAGAGGTATTGAATGGTTACAATCTCAATTAATCCTTCAAGGGGAAAACTCCGGCTTCTTGTCGTCTTCTACACTGGCCATTGCAAGCTCAAGAAGTACTTATTTAATAAGGGCCTAACTTCTTATGCAAATTGCCGGTTCTCAGACATAGAGTCTGAAATATCAGAACACTTGGAATGGACTGGAAATCAATCTCTAGGCGCAGGAATAGGACCCTAGGAGACATGTTTCCAAATAGGGATTACATTGCCTCAATAGCAACTAGCAGCATATTGGAGCTTATCAATTTGTCAATTTGCCGGTGCTAGTTAAGATATAGTGACTTAGGAGAGGGCACAATAGACCCTAAGTGCAATCTCTAATATCTTATCTAATCTTACCTAGCCTTTTTTCAGTGGGGATGTGTAATGGCAAACGCTTATACGGACTACGCTTCGATTTAGGCCGTGAAGCGAAGTTGAAATGCTCGAATGAGTCATCAAAAATTGAACTCAGCGGATAAATCTTATGAGAAGTAGACACGAAAATGTGAAAGAATGTTCCTTCAAATGATATTAAACATTCTCCATTAAATTTGAAATTTCTGTGTTTTTTCCAATAAAAAAGTAGGGTACATGTTTTTCAACTTATGAGAAAAATCCTTTTCAGTAAAAATTATATCAACATATTATAATCAAATATTAACAATTTTCTCACACTCTCTTACACCTGCTTCATGTCAGACTGTTCGCTAAATATATTTCTTAAACAGCGTGCCACCTTTTACACACAAGTGATCCTTTTTACAACTGTAAAACGGTAAATCGTACATAATGCTAAAGGAAAATGCAAACAAGTGATTACAAGAAAAGCAAACTTCGTACCTTTCAATTTGCCTGATTTTTATCTCGACAACTGCTGCTTTCACATACCACTTCCCTGCTGCAAGAAATGTAAATAATAGTTGCACACATGCATACTCATATGTGCAACTTCATGCAGTTGTTGTAGTTGCGTTTGGCTGCCACATACGTGCGTTGATTCATCGATACTGACGTTGATTTCAGCTAATGATGGCACGTTTTTTCAAATGTGCGCAGCCAAATGGTGCAAATACATGTAAAAAGTATGTATATAAGTACATATATATATGTACATATGATCATGCACCTGCAATATCATCGCATGAGTATGAGTAAATAGATTCTGTGTAAAATTTATAAGAACTGTGTATCGGAAAAGGTAGATAATTGTCTGAAAAGTTTATAAAATACACTGTGTGATAAAATAATATATAATAGGAGGAATTATAAAAACAAAGTAAAAAAAAAAGGCAAGAGAAAACATTTCTGACGAAGACTTAATATACTTCAAGGGTTCCTAAAATGAAAGTACTTTTTCGATTTCCTGATATAAGGTGAATTTAACCGGATTTTCTTTAAATGGTAACGAAAAGGATATTGAAATATATTTACTCAGACTTTGATATGTTCAGAAATTGTAGCAATGCAAATTGCTTGAAATTAGTTCGACAGATGAAAAAGTTCTCCATACAAGCGCTGGACTCCGATCGTTCAATTTGTATGGCAGTTATATGCTCCGATATTGGCGGAAAATAGACATCTGCAAAATTTCAGACTCAAACACTGAGAGACTAGTTCGCGTATATACAAACGCACTGACGGACAGATGAGCTAAATTGGCTCAGCTCGTCACGCCAAGCAGTCTTATCTGTATATACCATATACTTTCCTTTTAGGTGTTACAAATTGTAGCAAAATTAAATATCTCTATTCATGGCATAAAAAAGTGGAATCCCCTGAAAGAATGCTTCTCAAACTAATAACCACCCTTTTATCCAACCTTTAAAGCATAAATTCAACTGAACTTTGCTCTCAAACAGCTCTAAATATGAATAAGTAAGCTTTCTCCTATCGCACACTGTACTCGGCGTTTCAAACGATTTTATGTTAGTTGAAATAAAAATTCACAATGCTCTGAAAAAGCTGTGCAGCAGCTTAAGATGCATTGCTCGTTGTATTTTGAAGAATGATACGTAAACTCATACGCCAACTAGTTACGCACGTCTCCTCCAGCAAGGACGTATTGATAACTACAAGAAGACGAGTAAAAGTAAACTGCTGATTTTGATATGCAATCATTTATTTATTTTTTTTTTTCTTTGAGCCAGTGTGTACCCCATTTAAAATGCTTAGCTAATTTTGGCATATTTATTTTGGGCGAATTTTTATTTTCAGCTTTTTGCAACGATATCATGAACACTAACGAAAAATGCAAAATTACTGCGAATTTTTTATACAGCGAAAACGACAACAAATACCGGTACTTGCCACGTGTTCGCGTTTCAAAGAAAGTGCTCATGCAAAATGCTCTCATGGAAGTTCGCACGAATAAATATACCGTTACATGCATGCATATATAGAAATTTTGATGCACAACCAACACATATACAAATAGTATTTGTGTGTATTAGTTGATGAAATTCTCTAGTTGCATTCACGCGTGCTCTTGTGTAGTTTGTAGTAAACGATATGTCAAACAACAGAAAATACTAGACAACAACAGCAACAAAATAGGGCTGTGATATGCCAAAAACGTGTTGTGATTGGCAATTTTTTCCATTTTGTTTGCGCTTGACAACATATCTCACTGCACAACAGAGATACTCATGCATGATTTTGTATTTGCACGCACACACATGAAGCATATGTGTATATGTGTATGCAAATGTGTCTGTGTTTGTAGCACTTCGCATACACTCACGCTGCGCTCTTCCTTAACGGTTGCACAATCAAATGACAGCGTTGCAGATACAGAACAACACAAATATTTGCAAAAACAACAACATATTTAGCAAAAACTGTTCGCTATCAAAGGCATAGTAGGAATTCATTTAAAAGGATCAACAAAGGTTCTCTTTTTTGACGTTTTTTAGCAACACGAATTTCAGCATAAATATTCAGTTGTTGTAATGTGTGTATGTGTGTGCATTGGTTCGATAGTGATTGACAGTTTTTGACATGCCAAAGTGTAGGTAAAAAATTCTCTTAAAAAAATTACAAAATCCATTTTGTACAACAACAATAATGAATTATTGATATCCTTCGATATATTGGCAAACGGTTGTTGTTGTTGGCTCAAATTACGAAAGCACAAATTTATGAAAGTGTGCGCAAAAGCAGCAATCGGTATTGCAATCAAGCGACAGCGTTGCTAACAGGATCACAAACACGCACACATATACATACATGCAGCAACATATACATACATGCACATATATACAATCTATATAAATCTACTTTTGCCATATATTCTTCTCTCTTTTGCAGCTGCGCTCGCTCCTTAGGGCCTCTGCCTCGAGCATCTCCTTTGACCGCAAGCATCAAGAGTCAGCCCCTGGCAGCCTTAGTTATCCTCCTCAATTGGCTCATTCGTCGCGCTGACTCGTGTGACTACAAAAATGCGTTGCACGTTCACTTTCTATGCAATTTAGTTTTTGCATGACTTTTGTAGTTCTTCCTGTATTTTGCCGCAAAATTATTAACTATTTTCTCTTGGCAGCTGTATCAGCTCATCCCTCGTTCTTCAGCGTGGTCCTCCGTTTTTATATTTGTATACGTGTGACTGTGTGAGAGAGAGAGTCTAGAGCTGCTGGTATTTTCCAGCCATTTGCTCAATGTGCATTGATTTTATGCCCCTTACAGCAGGCGGTCAAGTATAGACTGTCGTAGGCTTGCTGTCGTTATCGAGACAATTCGATCTCTAAGCATCTTTCCTTACAATCTGTGCATTAGTTGCATGTGTGAGGTCATCAGTCATGCCCTTTTCGTTATCTCAATAACGAAATCATGGTGCATGTAATGTTGGGAGTCTTTTCCGAATTCTTAGCGCCTACCGCAGATACACACATTTTCGTGATTCATTCAGTTAAAAGATCTTCGAGAACAAGTTTTTGTTAGTTCTAAAAAGATAAAAAGATTTGTGAAAGTCGGCAGAGAAGTAGTGAAAATATCTCTAAGAACGCCTTTTAACTATCATCTCTAAGTGGCCTTTAAAAATTTGTGGGAACAACCAGAGGAATAGAGGAATGGAGGAATACCTCAGACAATACTTTTTTAACAGTAGTCTATATGAGTAGCCCTTGAGTTGAAGTAAGCATCATGCCAGGGAAATAGTGGAAATACGTCTGAGATCACCTTTTTAACACTAGTATTTATAAGAAGCTCTTAAATTAAGTGAGTGTTGCAGAGTAGAGAATATTCGAATAAAACCCCGAGAGTTCGGCTTAAATAATTGATGAAGTCACAGATATATTTACAAATAATCTAGATAGTTGAAACTCTAAAAAAATGTTAGCAACCGTAAGAGATAAATGAGTTATATTCACCAAGAAATAGGTTACCCAACTTTCTAACATATTTGTCATTAATTAAAGGTCTCGAAAAGCAACCTCTGGCACTTACAGAACTTATCTTTATTTAGTTAGAATCAGCGGTACTGTTACCATAGCATGAAGGTGGTCTCCATCCATCCCCTGCCTGTAATCGTGTGCGGAAACCGCTTATTTAATTAGACCACCAATCAATGCGTCAAGTGATCAATGACGCAGCAAAATCCGTAAATGTGGGTTATCACACACACACGTACAACAACATCTTACAAGCAAAGACAGGGGAACACGCAATTACGAGCGTATTAACCAGCCATTTCGCCAAAATATAGCCAAAACCAGAGACTGCGCTCAGTCGCCAAACACTTGGCCTCAGCCTCAATCGCTGCGTTGACCTCAACCTCATTCACTAGCTGAAACGCAAGGGAGGCTTCCATAAAAGCCGCTTAGGACAGCATACAACTGATGACTTACGCTTGACTTGCGCTTGCACTGTGCACAGTTTATGCCAATAACAGCGATGGGTCGCCAACAATTTGGCTAAGTACTACCAACGCTACCAATACAAAGCCAATAATGGGAGGCTATATTGCATGCACACATATGTATGAAGTGCCATGTGTCGGTGTGTGGGTGTGCGCATCTTTAGATTGAAATCTAATTCATGCATGTGTAGAACATATCCTGCCGGTACACAATTCAATCAGTCATCTTAGCTTGGCAGCCGAGCGCACATGCCCACACACACGCACACAATAGCGGGCAGTTGTGTATAGAGGTTAAGTGAGCCGGCTATTCACCTTTGGTCATGTTAATTAATTATGGTGCGCCTGTGGTAGCTTGTTTGTTGTGCTTGAAATATATTCTAAGAAAGTATATGAATGCTAATTCTATTTTGCCCTTTACATGCGGTGTAGTGGTTCCATAAATCTTTTCTATTTAAGGTTTGAAGCGTATTATGGAAATGTATAAGCAAAATAAAGGCGGAATTCAATTCCTAGAAACTTTATACAAATATTACCTTAAAGCAAAAAAAATTCTTTATATAAATTTGTGGAATACTGCCAAGTTGACAGCATCTATTTTTGCTTAATCCGCAGAAAAGTAATGTAACCCACTTACATTTTTTTGCGAAAAACATTATGGCAAAGCACTCATCTATACTTTTATGTTACTGAAAGTTCTATAAATCTATGAGCCTAAACCCTCAGATATCCACATAGACTTAAGCTTTATATATCCCCACAGGAAAGCGTCTAATTGTGTGTGATATCACACGATCTTAGTGGCCAACCAACCAAAAGGTGAAATAATCTGCTAAATGATGTGTCCTCTCAATAAATCCATTGATAGATGCGATTTCCACACATCGCTGACGCCGTCTTGTAAAAACTCTATGTCGCCGAGATAACGAGCTTCAATTTCAGGTATCAAATAGTCGGTTATCATGTTTCGATAACGGTCGACATTGATGGTTATGTTCTCACTGGCATCAATCTTGAAGAAATATGAATCGATGATTCCACCGGCCCAGAAACCACACCGAACCGTTGTTTTTTTCTGGATATAATGGTTTCTGTTGAATCTCTTCAGGCTAATTTTCGTCCCAAATGGGACAGCTTTGTTCTTTATATTACCCATTGAACCATAAATGGGACTCATGGCTGAACAAAATTTTGCTCGAAAACGTCGCATCTTCTTGGAACTTCATTTCTTGCACAAGCTGTTTTTGTACGTTTTAATTTAACACTTCGACGTAAAATGCGCCAAGTTGTTACCTATGACAGTCCAAGTTGCTGCAAATGGCGCCGAATCAACTAACCACTGTCTTTGTGTACACTCTCAACTCCGGCTGCTATATTTTCTTCACTGTTACCCAATAATGAATGATGGGTCTCAAAATGGGTTATGGTATTATCGTTTATAATAAAACGATTGAATGGTTTGTGAACGCTGTTCAGGCGTAAGTTTTTAAATGATAAAATGCCAAACAATACTGAACAAAACTAACATGACAGCTTGATACGACTCACGCGTGATCTGTCGACATAAAGTATTTAAAAAACTACCTGACACCTTTTTGTTTACTTTTTAATTACTACTTCTTTCTACTCTCTTAATAAAGGTCGTATTAGCTGACTCGATATGCGATTTGCGTCGGTCAACAAATGAAGCATAAATCTAGGCTCTGAGTCCAGTCCTGAATCCCTGCTATCAATTTAATTCTACCTAAAGCACAAACGCCAAACAAGACCCGGAAAACTTATAAAAATAAGTAATAACTTCCAAAAAAGATCGACCTGATGGTCTTGGTTATAATAAGAAATGTATATAAAGTGTTTGTGAATTATAGATATAAAAGAAAAAACGAATTAAATATCAAGTATACTTTAAAGCATTCTAAAACAATGCAAAGTAAAATTCTTTGATTTCATAATTAAAGGGATAAGTTAGTATTGTATTGCTCCATTTCATTCTCAATCACTACATGTTAAGACTACTTTCGCCACACTAGCTTCGTTCATGTTTGAGAAATTCTTTATTTCACTTTAGATAATTCGTTATTTTAAAAGATCAACTACTTCTTTCAGATAGTTAAAAATCTTGCGCAAAAAATGCCAGTATCTGCTTATAAGATTCTCTGCCTTTATTATATGTTATATCACAAAAGACGCTGGGACTTCGTTGAGCAGGATAATAACCATGCGGAGGTAAAATTTCAAAAGACAAGGAAGCAATATAAAATCTCGGTTGGACTTACGTTTTGTGCAGCACAGAGTCCACTAGAGATGCTGGCTCAATGGCTGGCACCCAACGCGTGACATAAAAGGCGCATTCAATAGCATTTTCTTTGCATTTTTTGTCAAGAAAATTTCCTCATAGCAACGACGTGGAAAACTCCAAGAACTGAGACGTAAGAATTGTATGCCAAACAAAAGGCAAATGTCATTCGCAACTGGGAAAACACTGTGTAAATGGCAGTGACAGACAGTGAGAGCGAGCACTGAGCTAACAAAGCTGAAGGACCACTTGCACAATAGACCCTGGCCAATACATGTGAAGCCAAGTGTGTGTGAGTTTGCATGCAATCGACAGCTAAGCGATGAGTAAGGATCAACCGCAAAAGAACAGCAAGGCAGCTACACACTACTAACCGATTATAAGAAGTTCTATGGCTATTGTGTTATAAATAAGGTAGGTATGTTTGTGTGCGATTGCGAGTGGCTGTGCAAATGTTTTTACAGCTATTTGTTACGCTTGCAGTTGCCCACTTGCCATTTGCATTATTGTGTCATTTGACTGTTTACGGTGTTTGTCATTAAAAAATGAGAGTTTGGTTGAATGGAAAATAAGGAAGCTGATAGCCAGGTGTGTGCGGCATAACGAGCGTTTATGTAGGTTAACATGCTGTCCCCCGCAGCAACAGCAGCTAATGAATTGCTCTATAAAGTATAACCGATAATGAGGCAAGCGCTGTGCTCCAACTGCTGGGCGCTGGCGGTGACTGATATGACGAAGACTCCTTGTTGTCGCCGCTCACGGAAGCGCTCGTCCGTGAAATATGGGCAGTGGGTTATACTTATATACCTAGATATATACACAGGTCCAACTGTACCGACAGCCTGTAATTCATTGTCAGTTGCATTCATTGTTTTGACCTGATTTGCATGTCTATGAATGTGCCACTCATTTATTTTGCCGTTTGCACGTCTCGTGTGCACCCCATAACCATTGGGGGTCATAGCAATTATTTTGCCTTGTAAGCAAAAGTTCATTGTTAATTGACAGCCGGCAAGGAGGCAATGAAAAGCACAGCCAGCGCGCGCTTTAAACAAGGCCACTTACATAACCAACAACACAAGGTAGAACAACAACAACTTGCACAAGAAAATTGTTGGTACAATAGGTGCCAAGTAGGGGTAAGTATGGGCAAAGACAAAAGGCTAACACTAATGAGACGTTGTGGCGCTGCGTCGAAAGCATGAGCAGCAGCAACAACAAAGTGACCCAACAGCAGCGAAATGTTGTTTGTGGCAAAAGTGTGTCATAACATTTTGTGACGTAAGATCAATGGTGGCTGCTTGGACGACTGGCTGACGGGTGAAGCGTTGCTTCGACGGCAAGTGGCTGGTTTTTGTAGTAATTTTCGAGTCCACTGTCCCTCTATATATATATATATATATATATATATAATATATACATATTCACATACAACTGCTGTTCTGTGCTCAACTGCTTAATTTGCATTTGCATAGCCGCCATTTTCTTTCAATCATTTATATAAATTATTGTCTTTAATTAGTTGCACAGCTCATTAGCAGCTGCTGTCTTGTCAGTTTGGCAGCACAAGATTTGTTTGCTCTCTTCTTTTGTTAAATAAATTAATTGCAATCAGTTGCATATGGACACAATTGGGCGAATGCTGAAAATGGTGGCGAAGTCAAAATTTCAATTATGGCTTACACTTTCTAATTTTTGTATTCGAGCTATGTATAATATGTGAAGACTTTAGGTTAGGTTGAACTGGTAGGTAATAAACCATACATAGACCAGCCTTGGTCCTTTCCGATACCAGATGCCTGCGCTTGACGCGAATTTTAACAGACTCTGCGGCCTCACTATCATTACTTCCTTCGGTGTATCATACCGTGGTTACCCCAGCGGCTTATAGCGTAGTCTTGTCATTGCGATACGAGTGCATAAGACATACTCCACTGTTCCGCTGGTGCCCTGCTCTAAACATTTCCTGCAGTCTTCTCGATCTGTTTGCCTTATTGTGTGTGCGTGTGTCCCCACCAGACAGTGACCAGTTAGTGTTCTTATCATTTTCCAACAGTCTCTTCCATCGAGTCATTAAGGAATTTTGTGTACTTCCGATCAATCGCGATGTCTTTGTGACCTGGTAGCCAGTGGAAGTAAAGTTGCTTACTTCTGGCAGCACTTTTTACTGCTGCCCTGTTTTCCAAGACACTTCGGGCCGATATGCGGTACGAGCTTACTACCTTGATTGCTGTTTAGCTGGCTACGTAGATGTTGACTCTGGAATAGCCTGCTGGTGCACTAGAGACCAGCTCCGCTGCTTTCTCAACAGCAAAGAGTTGAACTTGAAATATGTCAAGACTTTAATCGATACTCCAAATTTTAGAGAGTGTCGAATCGAACAAACAACTTCTTTTTCTTCTTTATTGATAGTAGAGTTTACAACAGCGCAACAGTCGTTCTTCCTTTTTCAATTGGAGAGTGTAAGTGCAGCCAGGTCTTTCCAACGGAGTGGTCTCCTCTTTTTCTGCTTTCCGCCCTCGAATGCTCTCAGAGCTGGAGTGTTTTCTTTCATTCGGACTCTTCCGTAGAGCCTTGTCCTCGAAAACTCGTAACTCCAAAAACTGGTTACCACCAAAAATGTGGCCCGGAATAGAAACAAAATGCATAGCAATTTCACATGGCAATTACTTTGAAGATAGTGGAGGTGGTAAGGACTGCGTTCAATATATACTCCAACCCGGTTATGAAATATACCGAAAATTGTTCTTCTGAGACACTGCATATGTTGGATAACATCAAGGCTACTAAGACGGTTGTCTAAAATAAATTCTGAATGTTTGAAAGAGGTGAGAGACCTGCTCCAACCGTTTTTGTCGACGCATTAAGACTAGTAGAACACTTTATGTATGAGCCTATAGTAAAGACACGAACCATAATGAACAGAAAATCATGCATCATCATTTTGCAAAGACGTCAGCCTCCATTATACCGCTTCTTTTATTTGTTTATACTCCTTTGGGCATAGCAACTTTCCTATTTTCATTCCTACTTCCATGCCTTTATCACTTTCACTGCATTGAAAACTGCAAAATCACTGATCGCTTCCTCTGCCACAGCTGTTCTCGTAAAGCAATTAATAATTTTAAAATTATATGCCATGCACATGTGTGCGCTCCCGCAGAGATCATTCGCCCCACTTTGCTTCCCTGTGGCTAAATTTGCTGACGCCTACATTTTCGAGATAAATTTCATTTACGATAAAAAATCGAAATCTTTTTCCCTCTTTCCGTGGTTTTGAATACCATTTCGGTGCTGCATTAGCATTGCAGGAAAACTTCCATACTCACACACACCGTGCAAACCACAAAATTGCGGCTGTTCGGTGTTGCCAACCGCGGCCATCACGTGATCATGTATTGGTGTGAATTCCAGCTGTGCCTTTGAGCCAAAAATCGCAGTCAAAAGGCAGCCGTTGCTAGTCCACCACAGGTAGGCGTCACAACACACATAAATGCCAAGCAATGCAATACAGCGCTCACAAACACACACACACGCGCACAGCCATGCATTCCACAACATACGCGTTGCGGTTGTGCATCATTTACGCCAGCTGAGTATGCGCCCACATCCTTTTGAGTTAATTCTACTTTTTCTTTTCACTTAATATGATTTTCTATTTGTGCCAGCTTTTCAATTTTTTCCCCATTACCTTTGCAACGCATACAAATGCGTATTCCTGTGTGTGTGTGCAAGTGTACGTGAGGCGGTTACTCGCTCCTCACTGACCTTTAATAATTAAAATTGACGTGTGCCCTTGCCGCATTGTGGTTTAAGGCGATTTTTCTTTATTCTCACCTTTTCAAACTCGCAGTCAATAGCAAAATTTTGTGACAACAACAACAACGCAACATTATTTGTTTTATTGTTTGTTGGTCATTTACTGAGAAATTACAAACATATTTCGTTTTGAATTGTTTCGAGCCCACGGTTATTCAGCTCTGGAAATTGTTAATTTTAAAATATTTGAAAAATTCTTTTTTTTTTTTGTTATTGTTGTTTTAGTTGCTCACATTTCAATGGAAGCAACCATTTGAAGTTGGTTTGTTGTCAAAATAAACAAAGGAATGAGCAAACAATTTGTAGTCCAAAGTATTTCAGCACATTGTTGGTGYACATGAGTGATGGCCGGGGGATGAGTAGGCAAAATTTAGGAATTGAGACAAAAACCATTGGACAAATGTTAAATTTTAAAACGATTATCGGTTTAAATGTGACTACTTTTGTTTGAAATTGAATTATGATGAATTTTATATTGTTGTGAGGTATATTTATAAAAGCATTTCYTGTAGCCGAGATCTAAGCCGAGTTTATTGAATTTTAATACTGAGAAAATAATTAGATTTCTAAAGAACTCTATTACGCTCAAACGATCGTTTGAACATAGATCAGATAATAAATTTTGTGCAATTCTTATCAAAACCTGCTGAGATAAATTWAATATTGAGTTAGTATTTATAATACCAAAAGCTCTGATTAAAGCCATGAAGCTAGAGCTACCYCAGTACAGATATCAATGAATTATAAACGACTCCGAAAGCGTCTCCGCCGCCAATATGGAGATCATACCGAAGTCAGTTCCTTAGAATGGAGAAAAGGGATAATAGGYGAGAAAGATACCATCTCAGTTCAAAATGTGCTGCAGAGTAGGTACGGGAGAATATTCCGATTATATGGACATTTCTCTCTCTATCTAAGCGGAACTACTGGACATAGAGRCGACCTGCGAAACTCTATAACTACGAGAGCAACAATATATACGGATAGCCAGGCGRCTCTCCTRACCTTGTCGTCGCSCATCACTAATTCCAACAAAGTCCTTAACTGCAAGAAAGCACTGAGCTCCCTAGAAGACAAGCTACATCTAGCTTCCTGATCACAGTAACATTTTCGGCAACGAAAAGCCGACGAGTTGGTAAACTCAGGAGCATTCCGAAACGAATCCGTCGTAGAGTTAATACCAAGACCGCTAGGATCGATCAGGAGAAAGCTCAATATATAATTTCAACAACAACAAAAATGCAATATATTTAAACAAGTGTGGTCAATATATGACAAGAAAAGAACTAACGACTTATTAAATAGGTCCAGGAAAAGTATRTACASAATAACCGCTACCATAACAACAACATTYGCTGAGGCTGCGAACTMGTAGGGAATGAGGAAACAATTTTCCACTTTCTCTGTGAATACCTAAAATCTGGTAATAGTGGAAAATGCGCAGAAATGCTGGACAAAACGAAAAGTGCTGAAATGATTCAAGTTTATCATCTCTACCATAATAAGACTATTTTACTATTATTTTATTTTTAAAATTATTTATTATGGTTCTAATTCAACCCATTACTCATCACCGACATTTCCTAGAAAAGTTTTGTTAGAGCTTTTAATTTAGTCTCATTAACTTGTTGCCAAAATTAGTTACGCCAAACTTAATTTATTTACTAAATAACACAAAAAATTATGAAATTTAGTATAAAACGCGTCAAAGAAACACAAATTGTACAGTTGGTTTTCAGCTTCAATTGAATTTAGTCAGAATATGCCGTTAATTTTACTTTGTTTCATGGCCGCGCTTTTTGGGTTTGCGCAGGTGAATATATTGGATACTTCAACACATGAAACCATATAAAAAAGTTCATTAAAAATATTTATGTTCAATTCTTACAGGCGGATATGTCCCCRCTGGAATTAATGGATGCCTGCAACAAGGAGAGTGGCATCAGTAAAGCGGAGTTGCAGGAATACTTTGACAGTCAAATGGATCCTGCTAAGGCTACCAATGCCATTAAGTGTCACATGAAGTGTGTTAGTGAAAAATTCGGTTTCTATAAAAGCAATATGCTGGATGAAACGGTGACAATTAAATACCTGAACGAAAATAATATGGCACCGAAAGCTAGTGTGAACACTGTAAAGCAGAGCATACAGCAATGCAATCAATTGAAAGGTGCCAATTCTTGCGATACAGCATTTCAAATTATGTCATGCTTTAARTCGCAGCCTATTTTTACCTGAGAGGTAGAAGAGAGTTGGAATATTTTAGTGAGATAATAATAATAAAACACAAACATTATAATAAGGATAAGCTCATTCTATATTAAGACGTTTTTGTAAGACTAAGATAAGACAAGAACAGAAACAGAAGCAGAAACAGAAATATTTTCAGTTTTCAAAAGTTTACCTTAAATATCTATAAATCAGCATGTATTATAACATATTTCGAGATTTTTGGCAAACTCACACAGAAATATTACAACAAAGTTTAAATAATAACAAAATACCTTATTTTAAATATCAATAATTAATTAGAAAAATAACAAGCCTACAGCTTGTCCTCGGATAATTGAGCCTAGCAAACAGCTATCCTTGTAGGAAATTGTATGCATCAAAAACAATAGT
>NW_017537046.1:135564-148669 GCF_001853355.1 Bactrocera latifrons | reverse complement strand
CAACGCGCAAAGGACCATAAATCTTTCGCAGAACTTTTCTCTCGAAAACTCGCAACGTCGACTCATCAGTTGTTTACATCGTCCAAGCATCTGCACCATATACGAGGACGGGAATTATGAGTGACTTATAGAGTTTGGTTTTTGTTTGTCGAGAGAGGACTTTRCTTCTCAATTGCCTACTCAGTACGAAGTAGCACATGTTGGCAAGAGTTATCCTGCGTTGGATTTCCAGGCTGACATTGTTGGTGGTGTTTAAGCTGGTTCCAAGATAGGCGAAATTATCTACAACTTCAAAGCTATGACTGTCAACAGTGACGTGAGAGCCACTTTTCGGCTTGGAGTGGTCCTTCCCGTTTCTGGCGAAGCTGTTGGTGTTGTTCAACGTCAGTTTACACAGCCGTATTAGTTTTGCGAGGATACCAGATTCAGACATCGCGGCATAAAGGCAGCTCCTTTTCCTGCTGTTGAAAGATGCTTTGAAATCGACGAAGAGGTGGTGTGTGTCGATTCTCCTTTCACGGGTCTTTTCCAAGACTTGGCGCATGGTGAATATCTGGTCGGTTTTTGATTTGCCAGGTCTAAAGCCACGCCGATAAGGTCCAATCAGTTTGTTGACGGTAGGCTTTAATCTTTCACACAATACGCTCGATATAACCTTATATGCGATGTTGAAGAGGTTTATCCCACGGTAGTTGGCGCAGATTGTGGGGTATCCTTTTTTATGGATTGGATACAGCACACTTAAATTCCAATCGTTAGGCATGCTTTCACTGATAAATGCTCCTTATAAGTTCTTCGCCACTGTGTTTGAATAATTCGACAGGCAATCCATCGGCCCCGCCGATTTATTGTTCTTCAGTAATTAATTGCTATTCGAACTTCATCAGGGTCGGGCAAAGCAATGTCTGCTCCATCGTCATCGGTTGCGGAATCGGGTTCAGCCTGTTTTCTCTCCGCTGCGACACTTCATTCCTCGGCGTACCAGTTGTTCTTTTGAAGTTTCCGAAAACCAATGGTTTCGGTTGCAGCTGTACGTAAGGAGTTTGAAATGCCGTCCCACAGTTTCCTTATACCGAGTTGTTGACTAGTGCTCCCAGAGAGCAGCAGTGCAAGCCGTACGTAGTGCCAAAGATACCTTCTTTGCCCAACCTGGCTTTAAAGTCGCCAAGCACGATTTTGGCATCGTGGCGGGGGCAGCTCTCATAAGTGCGCTCGAAGCCCTCATAAAAGGCATCTTTGGTCACATCACCCTTCTCATCCATCATTGCGTAGGCGCAAATATGTTGAAGAACCTCGCTTTGATGTGGAATGATAGTACTCGTCGACGGAGTCTCTCTCCCACCCCGATCCCACACCAAACTTATGCTGCTTTATATGGCCTCTGCAGTAAATGCCACAAGGACCTATTCGTCTCTGTCCTTGTTTCGTTCATCGCATTTCTTGGACGGCGGTGATGTCAGCCTTTATTTTCACGAGGACATGAACCAGCTAGGCAGCGGCACCTTCCCAATTAAGGGACCGGACATTCCAGGTGCATGCCCTCAATTCGTAGTCTTTATTTCGTTTGCCATGGTCTTCATCAAAAGTGGGGTCTCTCATCCGAGGGTGGTTGTTCCTTTTCATTTGGGATGTTTTTTACGTGGCGGGCACCAAACCCTGCGCGCAACCCTGTGTCCGTGATTCAAACGGATGTTCTTAAAAAAACGTATAAAATTGCCATTTGACGTTGGCGGTTATGAGGAACATCTAATTTGTGTTTATTTGCGCACTGCATTCGTTGTGGAGGCAGACCTTTACGATACGTACGCGACTTCTTTTTTTTTTTTTTTTTTTTTTTTTTTTTTTTTTTTTTTTTTTTTTTTTTTTTTTTTTTTTGCTATCGGCCTTTATCTTTCTTTTTACTTTTGGAAACAGGAAAACGTCACAAGTCGTCAAGTCGGCCGATGTCCGAGTATTATTATTAGCCCCAAATTCACGATAAAATGCCCGTTATTTTCTTAACACATCTCGTATGTGTTCAATGTAGGGTCTTCAATATTTGTCTTAATAGGTCTAAAATATTTCGAAACATAATTCAAAAGAATAAGAAATCGCAACGACATAACTTTGGTGGAACCTCAGGACCGATATTTTGCAAACCAATTTTGGCATTGTCGTTCGAGCAACACAACTTCTCCGTACGTATCATCAGTAAATAAGCACGATCAACATTGCGGATTATAATCAGATTAATATCTTTCTGAACATGATCATTTTGTCATAGTTAGTCTGCAGCGTCTTAAAATGGCAATTGTCTTCTAGACAAAGTTTTTCACAAGGAGCCGTAGAACATTTCCCACATAACCGCTTTTTCCCTTTATTTTTTTTTTTTTTTTTTTTTCTTTTGGCTGCCTGTAAATCGATGCGCTCTGATGCATAGACACTTACTCGGTATTCATAACATTGCCATTACGGCTGGTTGCAGTTTTATCAAAAATATAAATAGTTATGTATACTTATTAGATTAGTACTATGACATCTCAATAACACGTCAACAGTTGTCAATAAAAATTGGTTGCAGGTAAAAAGTTTACAAATTAGTTCCCATTATGGTTAATTAGCAAACAAAAACTATTATAATAGACAAATTTCACAACAATTACTACGGCAAGTAAAGGCTTAATTTTATTTGAATTAAAAAAAAAAACAATTAATTTGTTTGTAACCAAATTATTTTTTAAAAAAGCGTCAGCAATGAAACGTGAAAGCAGACTAGGCAGACCATGACATTCAAAAAAAAAAAAAACAAAAACAGAAATAAAAATATAATTTTCAATTAAAAATATTATAAATGTATCTACTTTCCCTAGGCGTTGCAGTAACACTTTAAATTTGATTTCAGCAACAAGTCGGCAAGAGAACACGGTACTGCAATGATGAAAGATATTTTCATTTTAATGATACTGGCTGCCTTATATAGTATAGTTGTGGTAAGGTTTTCAGAATATGCTTAATATATGACCAATTCTTAATTATTACCTATCTTACAGTGTAAAGAAATGATAGCTGACGAAAAATATGAATTAGCTTGCTTGATTGAGGCGCATGTGACCGAAGCGGATTTAAAAAAGTTCCTTTCGAATGGCCTAAAAGCTAATGAAGCCAATGCGAACATAAAATGTATGGAGAAATGCATAATGGAGAAGCGGGAAATAATTAAGAAAGGTGTTTTCGATCCCGAGAAAGCCTATGCGGAAATCATACGAATGCCAGAGCTGAAGGGGCAAGAGGACCATATCAAAGAAGCAATAAATGTTTGCAAAACTGAGAAGGGCGCCAATGATTGTGATACAGCTTTCAAGATTGCCATGTGCCTTGAGGAATTCAAATCGCGTAATGCATAATTTTAATGAAATATTTTCAATCCGAAAAAAGAAATAGTAAAAACAAAGTTCTTGAGGCGCGGGTATTAATAATAAAAATTAAAAAATTAATTAAGTAAAAAAATGTAATGATGGCACTTAGCTTACATAATTGTTTAAGAAAGCKACATTTTCAAGGTTCGTCGGAGATAGAAGGAAAAAAAATTGCTCTTGAAAAGTTAAGCTCACCAAAAGTCGCAGCTTGGTACTCTAGGAACACATATTGGCAAAAAGCTAACGAACTGCGCCAGCCGTGGTGTCGGTACCTATATGTTTACAATTTAGCTAATACKGTCTCATTCGCGCGAGTTCGACAATTTGCCAAAAATTAAAAAGATTCYTGTTGAGTTAAGCAGAATAATGCTCGATTTCCTTCGAAAATACCTCGAGTAACTTGGTCGCACTACAGCTACACTGACAATACCATGTTATAAGGAATTTATATAAACGTTCTTTGGAAGTACAAAAGTAGGAAATCAYTTTCTCAGCAAACAAAGCTCTTCCGTGAATTCTAATAGAGCAAAAGCCTCTACTAATGTTCTCGTCTAATTCATGCTGTAGAACTTAATAAATGTTGACAATCTGTGCTCACGTTGTCAGTAATTAAAACCGGCTTTTCAGCTTGCAATACATGATATGTATGGAGAACAAAACAGCAATAACATGAATAGTTAAATATAATAGATAATTCTAGTGACAATAAGTGGACGCAATGCTAATCATTTGTCAAATCTAATAGTGGTTTTTTGTAAAGTGAATGGCAGAAGAAGCATATAAAACCACGTTGAAGCAAAACACAAGTATCAAGTTAATTGTAAAAACTTCATTGTCCCTTCGAAAGGCCAATGCGATATGATTGCTATTTGTAGATGAGCTGGTCTCATTGTAATGGGGAACGCAAATGAAAGGGCCAAGGAAAGGCAATCCTTTTTTCAACGGTTCCAAAGAAACTGACAAGCGATCTAAAGAATTTTCACTAATAAATCAAAATTGTTTTGTCKTCAACACGGCGGCGCACAAGTGGGACTGTCACAACTTACATAAGACATAAATATGTGTGAGTGGCAGAGTAACCGATAAGCAAAACATGCTTGGACTGTACTTCCACGCGGAATAAGCGTTTAGGAGTGCGTTATTGTTTCTTGGAGCTGCAGAAGAGTGTTTTCCAGCGTTGCAGGAGATGTGCCACATAAATCACACCCAAAAAATAGGTATACGTTTGTATGTAAATAAATATATGATAGTTAGAAGACAAGAAATTGAGTAGGGTGCGTAGCATGCAATATGACACAAGTGAGTGCAGCAGGGGCGCRCAAACAAGTGTATGAGTTCAATGAACGCGCAACAACATCAGGTTGACAAAATCACAGGAAGACGSTGAGGATGAGCCGGCAAATGAAAAATGACAGACGGCAGTTTCGGAAAGTTGAGCGCACTGAGGAATTCAAATTTTCAACTTTGCACACGCTTATGCTGCTGGCGGTCACATTTCATTACGGCCACAAATGACAGCTTTTATAAATTTCGGCGTACTCAAGTAGCCGGTAGCTGGTWGCTGGCGGCCCCTCTCAAGGCGAAGACATTAAGTGCACTAACGGAAAAAATCTGCAACAAATAGCAAGAGATGCAGCGGTAGCCAGTAGGTAGGGCCGCTCAAACAGCAGCAACGCTGGTTGTACCAGTGGCAACTGTCAATTTGCATAAAAAAGTACGCTTACGTCTCACCAAATACTCAATATGCGCGTCAACTCATCATCGGCCATCATGTGAACCTTGTTGGTATGCAACGAAAGGAACGCAAAGCACAAGATAAAATTCAAATTTTTTTTTTTTTTTTTTTTTTTTGTTTTGCAAAATAGCATTGGTTTTGAATACGAAATGGAGTATAAAAGACGTTGCCAGCTTGTGGGAGATGCAAATTTAGCAAGAAAAAGGAAAAATAGTTTGATTTTTTCAGCTTGAAACTGATGCGCTGCGCTGCTGATAGCGCCGATAGCCGCTGACGCGCGGTAAGATGCAGAGGCAGATACAGATATGGTGATGACGAGCTGACGACGACGGCRGCGATGGCGTTGAACTTGAAAGTTGAAAATGGAAATGTGCCAGGCAAAGCCAAATGACAGGCCAAGTGCACTTGATCCCTATACCATAGTCGTTTGTATGACAGGCTGACTGCCTGCTAGGATTGATGCATCGAAAGATGGTGCTGGCGGCTGTTTGTTTGGCTGCATACCGGAGTAARGTATAGCCGGGTTGGAGCTTTTAGCCTCGCTTGCCGTACAACCATTCTTGTCGCGCCTTCCATTTGATTCCTCCTTAGTTAACAATATGCTCAAGCCAATTTGAATATTGTCGTCATTGTTGGTTAGTTAGTTGTATATACTATATACTATATACAACTACTATATATGCTAACATACAAATACCTTAGGTATGCGACACGGCCGGTAGGCACTTGGTTCAGCATTCAACGGTATTGCGTTCGGRACTCGTGCACCACGCGTCTTGGCAATGATGAAATGCAGTCAAGTTGAAAAGTGTCACTTGAGTTATGGGTTCATTGTTTTTGCTACTTTTGTTTTTTTTTTTCTTTTTTGTATTACTTGGAGCTCTGAGTGTTTGCAAAAGCTTCGCAGGCCTACAGTGTTGCTTAGATAGTCGAGTGTACTGTGCGCTTTTCCTTCGCTTACCATTTTTTCCGTCCTATTTCTTTTTGTTTCATTTTAAAGAAGTATTGCCTTTTTATTTATTAATATGCACTTGCCTATCAGTTGAACTTTTCAAATCAAGCCATTCGATTGACAGCCGCCACAAAAAAGGCACTCAAYGTGAATTCGTTTGCAATCAGGAAGTTGCAGAAAATATAAATAATGGTTGCCTCGCCAATACTTAGCTGGATGATGCTTGAAAATTTATGCTTTTGAGAAACTACATTATTTCAACAAAAAAAAGGAGAAAATTGTGAGAAAAAATTTTAGGACTGTTTCAATTTGATCAGTGCCTTTTTGTTGCGAAAAATTAGTTTTAGCCAAAAAATCAAAAAAATTAATTGAAAACTACGAATCGGGCAAATTCTCAGTTGATTTACATGTTAACACATGCTTTTCAGGGATCTTCTCTGATAGAGAGAAATAGATACTCATGAGAAGAAAAAAATTGCACTGATTGAGTGATTGTAAGTAAATGACTTATCTAGAGAAAATATGCATACGCAGTAGAGAAACTCTGCGTGACAGAAAGAAAAGATAGGGTGMGATAATATATTGGGTAGTCGAAAAAGTCTTTACGTATTTCTAATCAAACTTCAACTTATTTTTTCTTTATAATGAACTTTAGTAAACCATTATTCCATCAGTGTAAAATCTTTCCGGTTTCTCGGCGAAAAACTGTGACAAGTAGTTTTTACAGGCTTTTCCTGAAACCTACTTTACTACACTAAGGGAGTTCTGCATTGATCGAAAGAAATGGTAGGCCAATGGTGCAAGACCAGGGCTATATGGTGTATGCATTAAAACTTCTCAGCCACGCTATCCCAATTTTTGTGTTTCAAAGATGTGTGTGGTCTAGCGTTGTCCTGATGGAAGACGAAGCCCTTTCTGTTGATCAGTTCCGATCATTTTTCGATTGCTTGCTTCAATATCATCACTTATTGATAGTAAAATGTAGGATCAATCGTTCGCCCAGGCTGGAGCAGCTCATAGTAGATGATTCCTTTCTAATCCCATCAAACAACCTTTCGTGGCGTCAGTCCTGTTTTACGACCATTTGTTGAGTTTCAACACGCTTGGATCATCATCTTTTTCGCACATTATTGTCTTATTTGATCCACTTTTCGTCTCCTGTTACCATTCGCTTCAGTAATAGTTCGACTTAATTTCGTTTCAGCAAAAATCATAGATGTTAATTCGTTCCATTAAATTTTTCACAGACAATTCATGTGATACCAAAACATCGAGCTTCTTTAAATGCTTCAAAACCGTTTGATGATGATCCTTAACGATGTCATGTCTGCTTATTTGAAGGACCTTGTCAATCTTTTTCACAATTTCATCGACTTTTTCAGCGAGAGGTCGACCAGAGCGAGGTGCATCCTTCACAACGAAATTTTCAGAATGGAAGCGAGCGAACCATTGTTGTTTTAGATGAAGTGATACAGCATCGTTTCCGTAAACGTCACAAATTTCACTGGTGGCTTGCGTGACATTCTTCCCTTATTTATACAAAAATTACAGCTTTCAAAATAAAGACATCGGTTTCAATAATGCGTGTTCTTTGAACTGGCGGTCTCGATCAAACGCAGTCATCACTCGCATTTTTTTTATGACGGTGGGTATTTTCGAAAAGGAAAGGTATTTCTCATAGATCCTGATAGATAGAACTGAATAGTTCCGATGAAAATCATGCACTCTTAGTTTGGAGTAATTGCCGCCATTTTTTTGAGAGTGTGATCATATTGTGATATGAATATTCCGCTACAATTATATTTGCCAAGTAATTTCTCATCTACTTGTATACACCACTCGAGTTTAYAGGTATATATTGTAAGTACGCATTAAAGCGATGACGACTTTTTCCTAAAAACTACACACTATCAGCGTTAAGTGGTAAGCATCCAACTATCTTASACCACATATTCAAAGTTCAAAGAAGTACTACATATGCACTTCGTGTTGTTGGTATATCGATATGTACAARAACAAGGTATATCTTCCATTTACATGCAAACATACATACAGAACTACCAGTGAGCTTATATGCTTTGGAACAATGTGAGCAACTCAATTGACGCATGAAAAACACACGCAATGAAATTACTAAATGATGAGTTTGCATTCCTCGATTTCTTACACACTTAACTGCCACAAACATGCCAACATACTTCCAATGAAATTGTATCTCCTTGGTGATGTAAAAATAACAATACGATGTATAGTAAAGTGTATCCCCCCTTTTAACACGTATGAGTGCATAAGTTACATTTCTTTGTTAAATAACCGACAAATTCTGTGGCAATCAACTGTGAAGCGGTAATGATGTTGCCAGCTACACACCATATAACCAAGGAATATTAATACATACATATACATTTCATTTCCAAACTAATTTATTTTAGCTTTGAAATGTTGCGTGCCACACACACACATACACAGACTCAACACTAGTTCATAACTGACATTTCTACACACAAAACCAGACAATAAGACAATATGTATTCAATTTGTGGCAAATGCGTTTATAATGCAACACAAGGCATCTAGTTAGCCATTTAAGATAAATGAGCGMGTTTTTAATAACACTATAGCATGTGCATGGCAAACAGTTAGACGAGTCTGCAGTGTTGCCACAGACCACGATGTGTTTGGTATTGTAAACTTATTGAATTTCGTTGAAACGCGTTAAAGAAATTGTGATTGTGAAATGGAAAGAAATAATCGTAATTGGACTGGGTTAATAATCGCAAATGATTATATGATCCACAAAATGTATGAGAGCTTTTATTAATTTTTTTTATGTGATTAAGTCAGTTTCTTTAGAAATTGTTTTCACTATAGTAGCTTTATTTTTATTTTAGATTAAAATACAAGTTTTTTTTTAAATCAGTTTTGGACTTTTTAACTATAGATAACTGCTATTCACTATGTACAATAGTTAGATTTCCGTGTGTGTGTCTGTTTGTGTATGCATACGAACCAGACGCTCAGTTTTCGAGATTTCGATCAGAAATTTTGCTACCGACTTTTTCCCCAACAATAAGCTTCACATTTGTCGGAAGAGAACAATATCGGACCACTTTAGCATATAGCTGCTGTACAAAGTGAAGGTTCTTACAGGATCATCTAAAAAGAAAAACTCATATTTTAGTAAAAACCTTAACTTAGGACTTGGACGATGAAAAAACTGATAATTGGATTTTTGTCAAACACTTTTACAAAAAAATTTAAGTTTTAGTGAAAATTTTGCGATATTTTTTTGTAATAGAAAGAAAAAGTCTTTGTCCAAGTCTTTAATAATTGCATCTCAAAGACCTGTGTAAAATTTCGTGAGGATCAGTTGAGTAGTTCTCGAGAAAACCAGGTTTAAAGCCTAGGACTTAGCTTAGCTAACCTCGAGCGCACAAGTTATCAAGGCTGTATCTCCGAAACTATTACTCGGATAAATTTGAAAATTTATAAAAATATTCTAGCGATGTTATAGAATTTAATAAGACAATAAAAAATTCGAATTTTTGAAACTGGTAAACGCATGTATTCCCTCAAGAAAAAATTTCGCAATTTTTTTCCAAAAAGGTGCATCAGAACTTAAAAATTTCCTATGTATTGTATTGTACTGACATTTGCATTATTATTTATGATTGTATGATTTGAATCAAAAGAGTAAGGAGGCATAAATATAAAAAGTTAGAGCAAAATAAAGACAATTCAAATTCTTTATTCACTCATCAAAATACCAGAAAAAAGTATATGTAAGTAAGGACTAGTGCAGAAGGCACTAATGAAAGCAGTTTGGAGTCGTTTATTTTTTGCTTTTTTTGAGAMAATGTACCAAAAGTTGTATWTATATTATATATTGTATATTTCAATTGTATCAGAAAGTAGCTATTTTAGCAAAGATAACGACTATTGACTTTTTAAAAAATCTAAAATTAATTACATAGTCTTAATGTAAAACAAAACAAATAATTGTTTTAAAAATTACAGTGAGTATGGGTTATAAGAAGGTAAACTTACAACCAATTTCGTGAAAGAACTTGCTTTTGTACAAAAAAAACTCTGATTTATTTGAGGTTTTCACAAAAATTTTGTAGTTATACAAAAACAAGTCTGAATACAAAAGTTATAAAGCACTAAACTTTTTTCTATARGACTTGTAGTTTCGCCTGAAATCGAAGTAAGCCATTTTTAACCTTAAAAGAAAATTAAGCCACTCCCTTTTCTTTAGCAGACCTTAGATCTCACATAAATTATTTTTCTTTTAGTAATTGTTACCTTATCTTTCGTTTGTGTTGAGTTTCATCATACTATGATATTTTTGTATTTGTATTTGTCTGGTCTTCCTTACTTCCATAAAGAGTCAAATCAAACAAAATATTTAATTCTTTCTTTTTCTATTTAAAATTGAAAAATTTATTATTAAAAAAAAAAATCAAAAAAATTTCTTGAGACAACTTTTCATTAATATCACTTGAAATCATTTCAAAATAAACTATCATAATATTTTTTCTGTTAAAAATTGAAATCAACATTTACCATAGAGAAACCAAAGCGAGTTTTCAGCACACGTAAATACGTATAAACTTGCATAATAATAAAAATAGCTGAAATACATAAGGTAAATGCCATAAATGTCTACGAAGCTTTTGAAARTATTCTTATAATTGCCTATATATTTGTGTATGTATTTATGTACATTTATATGATGTAAAGCATTATCTATAAAGCCACACTGTATTCATTTTTCACAAAAACACTCTTTCGTTCAATTGTAATGTAAAAAAGCATGAAAGTATGCATGTATGTATAAGTGCCCATAGGCAATTAAATATTTTAAGTATTGCTTGCATTCACTTGCATTTGCACATCATTTATCTTCATATCGTTGATGATTTCTAGCTCGACAGGCAGTTGTACTTGGGCCATTAAATATTCATATATGAAGTGGGTGAGTGGAAAAACTGAGATAGTAAACATTATTAGATCGTTTTTGGCGCAAATTTTTTTAGAATTTTAGATAATATTAGACTAGTATTAGAAATCGTATGATATACTTTATTATTATTAAGACATTTTACGTTACTAATCGCCTTTTCACCATCGAATTTGTATACCCTGAACATATTAAGTTTGCCAGGCGACGTGACACACACCCTGAAAAAGCTTCAGAGACCGCATAAAATATATATTCAAGTGATTATCTAAGTCAATTTAGCTATGTCCGCCTATCTGTCTGTCAGGGTATACCTACGCGAACTAGYGCTTCACTTTTGATAGTATCTGTATGCAATTTTTCACAAGACCCTTTCTTTCTCAAATACAGGGCCACTAGAAGATATAGCTGCGCTKCAAACTGGCTGCTCAAAATCCAATTGTTTTGTGGAAAACATTTTTATTTAACGGGATATTTTCACTAAATTTGGCATAGATTAATTTGCAAGACAACTTTACAATCTCCGAACACATTTTTCCGATCGGATAACWATAACAGTATAAAGTAAATTAACTTTAATTTATTACCAACTCTTCACATAACTGTCGAACAAGCAAAAATAATGCGAAAAATTCGGCAAAACCTTTAAATTAAAATAATGTAATAAATTCACTAAAGTACACAAGTACCTATGCATAAGTAAATTAGACGCACGTACGATTATGTGTGCAACATTTGCACGCTACTCGCCACAATTATAATATATTGCGCCACACATACGTTTCGACATGGTAATGCCCAAGCGAAATTTACAAGTTATTCGCAGCCAAAAGTTAAACTAAAGCACCAATGCAACGGCGTTGCACTACACTCGTGTGCCGCGGTGSCTGCGCAGGGTGTGTTGCAAGTGTCTTATGTACCTATGTAGGCTTTGATAATCAGAGGGCTACGATATGCATTTGCTAACTACCTCACTGACCGGCCGGCAACTGACTGCACACAGCTTGCTTTAATGTATGTTGTTCTTGTTGTTTGTATTTTTAGTTTAGTTGGGTGCTCGGTTTGACTGGTTTGATATGTGATAATAAATAATGTGGCACATTCAACGGTGTGGACAATTGCAATTGCTTGAGCAATAATTTGAAAATTAATTACTGTAATTTGCACATTGCATTCATTAATTTCGGAGTGTAAACGAGCATGCACACGCGCACCCATACACGCACACACACACAAACTAGTTTTGTAAAGCACGGTAGTGCCGGGCTTGTGTAGAAGCGTGTGAGCGATTTGCCCGCTTTTGTGCTTGTGCAACACATTTATAATTCARTCACTTGCACATTTGCACAATTGTGCATTCATTCACTCGTTTCATCATGCATTCACTCAACCGCTYATCCGCTCACTCACTCACTTTCTTAGTTATTGCCCACACATTTACTTGTGTACTTATTACGAAACATTTGCTCACTTCTTTTATGCTATTGTTGTGTGTGTATGTGTAGTTTAAGTTGCCTAACTACTTCCCCTTCCGTTTCTTTAGCTATATGAACGCATTCGTGCGTGAGTAGTAGAGGCGGAGCTTTATTTCTTGAATTACATAGGCGTCACTGCATTTGGAAACACCTGTCTACATGTTCTCAACTAAGTTAAGGAGAAGGCGAGGAGTATGGAGGTAAGAGAAATTATTTTGGACAAGGTCAGGCCACACTCTGCAACTTGTATAAAAGCTTTCCGAGAGACGAGAAGTTACTTATGCTACTATAATTATCACGTATCATTAGGCAAATAGAGAACTGAAATTAGTAAAGCAAGGCTACCTTGTCGGGAAATCGCAAAAGAGTTTAGAGTGAATTGGCAACCTACCGGACTTTCATCGGTAGTACAGGGTTTGTCCGGAAAGCAATATAACGGAGCATGTGCGCAATGACTGGATGCAGTAGAGGGCGTTCCTAGCTAACGAACGAAGGGCTGGTCGGTTGATATGATCCGGTGTCTCCTAGCCCAAAAAAACGGAAGAATGAGCAAATCCAAAGTGAAGACGATACTATTTTAATTTT
>NW_017537046.1:90497-135499 GCF_001853355.1 Bactrocera latifrons | reverse complement strand
TTTTTAAGCATCCTCCACCATCAATTTGTTCCTCCTGGACAAACCGTAAACGCAAAGTTTTTCGTCCGCAARACACACAAACGAAGAGTCAATCAATCAGAGGGGATCCAAGCAGCATGYACCTCGGCTCACAAAGCTCTTCCAGAGAATGCCTTCCGACGYAGAAAGAGCCTATTTTGAAWSTTTTTAAATAATTTTTACGATGGGTTCAATAAACTTTTTTAAGCCGACTCAGTCCTATTACTCTTCGGACAAACCCTGCATATTTTTCTGGTTTTTATCGGCATTAGGATCAAAACTTGGGCACCACTTGAATGAGGATCCAGAGGACAGATTGATTTTGAACTAATCAAATGCTACTTTTGCATCTACTTGTGAGTTCGAGCAGTTGTCTATAATATTATAAGAGTAGAAGTAAATCCATTTCAATCAGGCCCCTTACCAAGTATCTTGGCCTTTCAATTGTCRTGTCATAAGTATTATAGGCAAGTAATGAACACTTTCACATTTAGTGAATGAAKCCATCAAATAAACAAAGAACCACGTAATCTACCAAGCAATGGTAGGTAGATGAGAAGCCTTTTTGTAACGAAGTTTGATATTAACACAAAGTCCTAGTATTATCGGGCGTACCTATGCAAATATTATACTATGGTTAGAAATAAAAGCTGTATTCCATGYTCAATAGCATTTGGCGAAATCTGACCAACAAAACGGAGTTCCAATAATCAAGTACTTGAGCTTTAGAATACATCTCAGCTCATATTGAGCTATCGTAAAGATATACAATGAAATTGGAATAATCCGCTACCTACTAAAATTCCATCCAAAGCTTGATGAAGATATAGTCTTGTAGAGAGAAACTTCCCTCTGAGGTTGTAATTATTGCGATTCCAAACCAGAACGGAAGAGAACATCGATCCAAATACTCCACAGCATTACTCAAAATTGTTATATAAATTTGTTCTACATCCAAAAACCCAAAGCATCCTTGTCTAAGATGTCTTATTCCCAAGACTACTAACGCTTGTCGACGACCACCCACAAAAGAACGAAATTTCTGAACAGTTGTCAGTGCTCAGCATCAATTTTCAGTTTATGTCAACACTAGCCAAAACACTTCCGTTCATCGTTACTGTCAGTGATTTCCGTGTTTGCCTCGATCCACAAATGTTCGAATTGTTATTGACGCTGATACTAGAATTTGAAATTCTAGCCATTTCCTTTGATTGCCACAACGAGTCCGTGTATTCGAGTAGATAACAATTAGAAATGCACTTTGATTTTCAATGGCACTGAGCGAAAGCGCAGCTGAACTGATTAAATGAGGGTCGGTTCGGCGCTGACGAGGAGTGGGGTTGCAAAATCGCTGTTAGCTCTAACTAATTTCGGCGACCAAACATTAGCAACAATAACAATAAAAGTACACAGCGGATAACGGAAGTGGCGGTAATGTGCATTGTGCGTTTCGACACATACACAAATGTGCAGTTGTGTGTGTGTGTGTGTTGACAATAACGCATGTTGCACTCTGCTGCGCTGCTAAAATTAATGCGCGTACGTGCAACAGCGAAACAGCGCATACCCGGCCACCACTCTAACCGATACGTGCGCGTGCATTTTGGGCACATTTKATATTTTATCGACTCAGCGCCGATCGCACCGCCGCTTGCTACATGTAGCATATGTGTATGCGTTYGTTGCAAGTGTGAGCTTCGCCGCGCAATTATGTTGCACTAACAATTGACGCTGGACAATCAAAAAAATACGAAAAACAAAAAAGTGAAAATGAAAGACGCGCAGCGTCTGGCATTTTCCCAATGACGTGGACGCTCACGCTGACAGCGGCCAATTGTGTCAAAAGCTGTACAGCGCATTACCAGCGCCGGAACAGGGAAAACGTGAAAATCAGTCGTCAATGGGATTTAAATGGAGTCGACGAGGGTCAGAGGCGCACAAAAGTGCTGGTGTGTGTGCAGCGGCAATGGTGCTGTTGGTGGTGGTCATTCCCATCATTAGGCTTGTTTTGTATGTAGCACATATTTTTATATCACACAAACATATACACACACACAAATAAGGCTGTATGCGTCTGTGGTAAATTGATTTCGATTTTATGACGTCGCAATTTGACGTTTAACGCCTGTAACTATACTTATGCCCGTGCTTAATATTCGCAACTCGGTGTAGTGCGTTCACCAATCGGCCAGYTCGCTATTCAGTCGGTCCGCGGGTGACAAATTTAATGACCCTGCTGAGTTGACAACTGCAGTCATTTCTTTTCGCTATATTTTGTACAATTTACCGTTCCAACGCTGCGTTTATGTCACTATTATATTGTGCTCATGTGTGTATGTGTATCGTGTACCAGATGGAAATCCCTACATAGCTTGTTCATTATGGGAAAATAAGTAACTGCCATATCCTCGCGGCTTGGGACGTGTGTCCGCTCTCATGTGGCGTTGTTCTTCACTCCAAGTTGAGAAATTATAYAAATGTTTGTTGAGATTAATTGTAAAAAATTAGAAAGTTATTGTCAGCATTTGATTATAGATTKTCATTCAATTGATTTAGCGTATGAGCTGGGGAGTCTCTTAATGTTTTGATTAAACATTTCAACAATTYGAAGATCTTGACGATATATCTCCATATCAATATCTTTTAAATTTCTGTTTGGAGTTGAAGTTGAGGTTCTTTACTKTATCAGAATTAAATTTTCAAGTGAAATTTTTTTAATGTAATTTTTATAAGATGTTTGAAATTCAAACCAAAAGCTAAAAGAGAATCCAGAAAGCGAAGTGTCAGAGAGACAAAAGCTAAGCAAATAAAAATAGGAACTATAAAACTCTACTCTATCACCGAAWCAAGCGTCACTCAATGCTTAGCAGTATCAGTCTGCAGTAATAAAAAATGTTGTTACTTCCTTCGGGAGAACATTCTCATTGATAGATAAGSTGCTACACTCACCTCGAGGGATACATGAACTTATTAGCAATATCTTCAAGCTTCTTCAATCTTATACTTCAATGTGTGTACGGTAAAAGCGGAATCACCGGAAACTGCAAAGCCGATGAACTTGCTAGGGARCGCACGCTTGCCTCAATTTCTTCTGATTGAAAGCGAGTCGGYTTTCCAAAGTACGCTTTCACCAATTTCTATCAATTGGTWGCGAGTCGGTTTTCYGATGTGTTCKTGCATTCTGCCATTGSAMCTYCAGTGAGCTCAGCAAGCGYTGGTCAATAACCAGAGCTTGTGCGACTGCGAGCTCTTTCTGTGCAGAGTTTACCGTGAGAGATCCTCAAAACTACTTGCTCTTAGAAGACCTAAWCACGGCGCAATTGTTTGTATTCTGATTGGACACCCTCTAATTGTTTTACACCCGGTGAGGCTAAATATTCTGCGGGATGCTCTTGCCAAACTTAAATGGATGAAGTCGATGTGATATCATCTTATCACTTTCCCTTCCATTGCTCAGCTTTAGACAGAGTGAGCTTAAAATATCTCGGGAAATACAGCTTTGGAGAACCTATCAAAGGAGCTGGATTTGACCACTTTAATGAGAATCTAGTGATCCAATTTTAAGAATTTATGGTTAACACTGAGAAAAAATAGTTATCCAAGTAAGATTCATCCATTTTGGATAGACCCTACGAATTTACCTGGGAGACGGTCATTCATGCACACCAGAAAACACTTTGGATTGGTACTAATATTTAATCCTCAGTGTAGACAAAAGTTTTAAAAGCTAATACTGAAGCARGGAAGGTGCTTATGGACTCAATACACCAACTCAAATTGCTTCACTTGTATTTTCGGGGTTGCAGAAGTTGAGAACATGTCGAAAGCTGATCTTGCATACGTTAAATACAAACGTTTAATGAAAATGTGAGCTAGMAGAAGTTAACTTGTATAATTTCAAAGTATTTTCAACTGCATTTCAAATCAACTTAACCAATATTACTTTTCGCTTCTGAACTTTCCTCTTCTAACGTCTTCTTATTTATTGGCAACTTCGTTTTCTAACGAAAGCAAACTCGTCCCACAAAAACCATTCAATCAGTGCTYTATCGAGTTGCGAAGTTTTTTTCATCCAACAAAATAGGCTAACCATAAAAAAAGGAGAGGAAATTGGAATAAAAGCAAACAAATTGCACTAATCTTGACATGTGAATGCCAACAACTGTCAAGAGTCCACAGAAAAACCGAAAGAAATTAAATCGACACAAATTCAAAGTCAATGGATGACACTGGAGTGGGTTGCGCGAACTCTGAGGCAATCGTGTGAGATATCACCGCCGACAAACTCACGAAACAAAAAAAAGCAAATTGCGTGAGTCAAAAGTGCAGGCAGAGAGTAGGCAAATAAGCAGTTGWAGGCAAATTTCAATATCGATTTAATAAATCAAAAACTTATTTATTGGCAATATGGAGTAACGGCGAGACAATACAACAYAACACAACAACAACTATAAAAACAATGAATGTGCAGATTCAAATTTAAGTAWGAGAACGGCGACAAAATTGACAAGCGCTTTGACGAACCCCACGAATCGATGAAGCGCGCCGCCCGCYAGGCAAAAAGGAAGGAAACAGCACAGCAAAAAGATGGTTGAATGGCTGGCAGTTGGAAAACGGCGGAGCAAATAAGTCAGCGCATATTGACTGACTTATTGAGGGAATCGTCTGTCACCGCCCGCTGTTTGCTGACTCTTCAACTGCGTGATTGTYTAAACGCAAGCGGCGGAGTAGTAGATGAGCGAGCAGCGGACSCGGGCATTGCATAAGTCACCCCAAAGGGCACAAAACAAGCCTTGAAAGTTGATAAACGTTATAGCAAAAAAAAAACGAACTGTCATTTGCAGGAGATCGGCGCGTTGACAAAACTTAGCCCACTCACTGCTGCTGTTGTKTATGTAGRTATGTCTATGTARGCAAATATATGTGTATGTGTGTGAKTTSTAAGTATAAATACAAACTTCTTTTTGCCGCAATATGTAATCGTCCACTTTTGTGGAAACTGATGCACGTGTGGCATATACAAACCCAAACTGCACTCATATACACGCATTAATTGTATGTATGTATTAGCTGACTAACACAAAAAATCATGAAATTGATTTAATGCGCACTGCGTTAATGAGATACGTGCATTTTCAACCGCAAAACAGCCTATCGAGCACGGCTTGTAATGCCTGCAGCAATGCGTTGCATTTCAGACGCGCTCGCGTTAACTCATACACCGATACTTATGAGGCAGGGGTGCCAAATCAATATTTGTATGCGTGTGYAGAGGTGAAATGATTTTATGTAAATGCCAACTGATACATAACTAYTCAGAAATGCATATGTTTTTATACAAATTTATTGCCCCGATCAATTCGACAATACGGAATTGATGTCATGAAAAATTATTTGACTGCCAAATATTGGGCGACGGTCACATGAAGTATGAGCGAAGGTCAACCAAGAATTGAGGGTTGGAAAACAATGAGAATTGTAGGAAGTTAKTGATTATTTGCGTATACTTAGCTAAATGCATGCATGTAAGAAGTGTCTTCATGCAATTTTTGAAAGCGTACACTGCTATGAAATGTGGACAGAGGCTTAAGTTACACATCTCGAAGSTTTTTCCCTCTTTTTCAGAGGGATAATTTTTCTTAAATATTGGATAGTCGAAAGAGTCTTTTCGTATTTCTAATCAAACTTCAAACTCATTGGTAGCTTGCGTGGAATTATTATCTTCTTTATTCAAAAATTTCAAAATATAGCGAATTTCTCATTATTTGAACTTTTTTCAACTTCGCCGAATTTAATTTTTTTTTTCCTTTTGGTGAAAAATTGGTCACTATGTGGTACAATCTGATTGGTAGCACTGAAGATATGTGACTGCAACGACATCTATTGACAAACTACGAAAGGACTTTCTCGACTAACATAAAAATACAGAACTGAGAATCGAGAAATCAAGCTCTGTAAGAGGCCGAAAACTTGGGTGCCTGAAAATATTAACCCTGTATATACATATGTAACTCATTTCTAATCTAAGCATCACTAACCTTAGAAGCGCTTCATTTGATAAAGGGGTTTCAACATACTATGAGGTTTTCAAATTTTGTTAAGGGCATCTATGTATGTAGTAAGCAAAAGTCTGTATCAATGAAGGAAAGCGTACTCAGCATCTTCGTACACCTTAGAAATCAATATTCCAACAGCGGTAGGATTTATTTACATTCTAATACACATTTCAAGAGGACAAAGTCTCACTATCTATCATGCTTGGAATTGGCAAAGCACAAAAACTGTCTCAAATCCTTGATAAGCGCAGTTATACGTAGGATGCTTTTATATCACGGGATTTGGCAAACCTAGTGCTGCCTACACCAAGTTTCGAAGAAGCTGGCTATACTACGCCAATAAAGAAAAACTGATGCAATCTGGCAACTCACAAGTTTATCGTGATGTTATACTGCACAGAACGTTTTGACATACGAGCGCTACTTGTGTTGTTAACAGTAWCTTAAAATATTCATGAACTACATCCAAGCAAACCGATTTGATGAGCAATGTACAGTGTAGTTAAAATTTAGCACCGAATGACTTATTTTTATTCACGTATGTAAAAACTAATCTAAGAGGTCAATGCTTTTCGAAACCTGAAGAGGAGGTTGATGTGTTCAGAAAACATGTTTTGAAGATATCCTAGTCAGGGTAGCAAAAGCGCTTCAAAAATTAGTTGAAGCTAGAGCATATTTTTAAAGCAGTAACGTGATTTGCGAAGATTCGYTAACTTCGGTTGAACTGAAGCTATACAAAAAATTATTTACRAGAACTTAATTGGTCCAYACAAGCAGCATRTTAACATATAGACAATGTACGGCAWAAGATAATCTGCGTATCTGCCYTCAGCACTTAGAAATCAACCGCACTCTCATGATATAATCCCAATGCCAACCTCAACGAAACAATTACTATAATTTAATGTTTGAATATCACACAGTAAATTCAGAAGTGTTACGACTCCTTTCTGCAGATTAACATAAATCTCCTCCTTCACCTGGCCACCAACTAYGTTTTCTCATGGTTTTAACTCACAAAATGGACCGCCTACCAAAACCCTGACAAACAAAACTTTCTCACAAAACTCTCCACTCAACTCGAGTAGGGGAAAACATGGAAAATTTCTCCCACTTCCTCTGATATCCGGGCAATTTGAAWTTGAAATATTTTGAATTTGAATTCTAAACACTTACCAACGAGTCCAATCAATAATTAAAAACATACACGAAACTATAAATGTGTATAAATTGCTGTTAAGGCGCACAGCTGCCGCTTGGCCACTTGGGTAGACGTCGGCGGCGACGAGTAACCAAACTGAACAACTGCCAATTATCTAGGAGGAAGAGGCAGCAGCAGCAGCAGCGCTAGGCATAGTATAAAAGTTAGAAATATKGTGCTCAAATATGCTACCAAATTATTATTTATGAACGTTAATTATTGTGTAGTGTTCGCGCGGCAAACGCACACACACAGGCACACAAGCAATGCATTRGTTGGTTGGTTGCGAGCAAACCAATAATTAAATTTCAGCTCAAGCAGCATGGCAAAGGAAGCGAAATGTCTGAACAATGCATTTGTKTGTGTGTGATTGTGCGTTGAGAAATTTTACATAGCAAAATGTATGGCATTTTTCTAATTTTTCCAATGTGCGGGAAATGTGCTTGTGATCATAGGAGTAGAAAGTTAGTTTTTTTTTTTCAAAAGCCGAAAATTTTAAAGTGGTCAAAAGATCAAAAGTCGAGCAATTTGATATTTAAACACTTTTATATAAAAGTAGTGAACATTTTAAACGTATTGTACAACAACAACTTCAAGAAAATCTCATTGCCACAGCAATATGTTTCAACTGAGCTCTTAACTATTCATATAAAACACCCAAGAGTAGCTTAGCAGTAACAAATGCTCAGAAAATGTACGTGCCCACGCACTAAGTTCCGTTATTTACACTTATGATGCGCTCTAACCCCTACAATATGCACTTCGCCTCACATCCGACACCACAAGCGGACTTACATAAGTATATGGAATTTACACACCGCCAAGTGTTAGTTTTCCGCAAAGCGTTCTCATTCGTTACACACGCTTTTCACACTTTTTCCACTTCGCCTTTTAACTAATAAAACAATAAAGTACCGTCCGAAAACACTAGCCAACTTCCGGTCGTACGTTGATTTCTATCCGCATTTTTCCCCTGCGTTCCGCAAATCCTCTATTTTGAAAGTAATTTTTCAAAACTTTGTCATCAAAATGTGCGTAGCAAAAGATTGTTCATATGTGATAAAGTCAATCACAGGGGAGAGGAATTGCTTAGTGACAACTAAAATATACAACACTCATACATAATCATTTATAGTATTTTTGTGTGAGAGAGTAATGTGGGTGTTGATAGCATGAGCGACATATTTTATGACAGGAACGTGTGCACGAAGCAAGGGAGCTTCGAAAGTGAGGCTTGAGTGATTTGAATTGAGATTACTGCAGGCGTTTTAGTTTGGATTAACGATAATTGCAGTAGAGTGCTGTTCAGGAACTGGTGGTTGCAATATGCAGTTGACTAGAAAACAAGCAAAACAAGCGTTATCAAAGTGGAAATCTCTCGGTGAATGGTAGGTTCTACGAATTTTGTAAACTTCACCCTTTCACTACTGTAGCAGTACTTGATAGGTATTTTCCTTGCTACAYGCATATCAAGTGTGAAGTCAACGGCCTAACATATTAAAATAMATTTTTTAAGCTTAAGTCGTTTGTTTTTTATTTAACATACTAGTTGCCTTGAGGGCTGATAATCGATTTTGMCTTTACTTCCAAATAGGACGTAGTTTCGGCGAACACCTCGTTGTTCGACGAAAATTTCTTCCAAGCGATCATTTAGTTGAGGTCTGAGCRCAGGAAATAGTCGCTGGGAGACAGATACGGAGAATACGGTAGATCCGGAAGCAATTCGAAGCCCAAATCATGGATTTTTCCATGGTTTGCAATGACTTTTGACACAGCGCATTGTCTTGGTGGAACTGGATGTTCTTGTTCTTCTTTTTCGGCGATTTCCTTCTACAAACGGTGTAATAATTCTATGTAATACTCGCTGTTGATGGTACTTCTTTTTCCWAGGTAGTCAATAACAATTATTCCATGGGCATCCTAAAATACAGACACCATAACCTTGCCAGCCGACTCAAACATTTTTCCACATCGTGTGCACATCACTCGGACAATTCTCGATTGGACTTCGGAGTGAAATGATGGACTTACTTAYACTTTGCTTAATGCTTTCTCAAACCCAAATATTTGTTAATGATATGATGTATACGTTCAGTTGATATTCTTAGAGTTCCTGCTATCTCGAACAACTTCACTTTATGAACATACAAAATTATTATTGTTCATACAAAGATTTCGCTGATCAATAACAACTTATGGTTTCAGATTTCCAAAATGTATATTTCCAAGGATTCTAGTGTTATCCTTGGATAAATTATATATTCTAAAATATTATATTGACTTCCTCATCCCTTTAGAAGATATTCATATACTCTGTATATCAAAGGTAATAAATATTATACATCATCTATAGGCCAATCGATCACCAACTTTACAATTTATACATATAAGTGATGAAAYTATCTCCTCTATAGCACTTTTTTCTAACAAAAATATATTCAGTTGATGCTGTGATTAGCCATTTCTTCTGAACTCAGTTACCAACGCATGACTMACCATTCAAACTCTTATTCCACCCGCTAAGTGCCACTTCTCACTTCGTCRCGGAATTTCATAAACCAAATTTATAACGCATTTTCCGTTGCAGCTTTTATTATGAATAATTCTTTTCAATTTGGAGTTAAGTATAAGCGCAGCGCTTTATATGCAACACTTGTTGATGAATTTGAAACCATATCCAACTCTTGATGGATGAACGTCAAGCTGAACAAAATGCTCAACGCTCGCAGACAATGGGTCAAAGAAGAATRTAGCAAGAAGTAACAAAAGCCCATAGGTGCATGACATGGCATGACACATTTTATGTGCTTCAAACGCACATACACAYATATATATATATATAAATGCATTCACAGTTAGCTTTTCACACATTACTCATTTGAGCATAGGTGCGGCAAACCTGCCGATGGCGTCCGCGAAGTGACAAACTCAATGCACTAAACGTTGCACAACAGTTGCCATTGTCTTGCATGCAACACTGACACACAATCCTTTTTAAGCGCGCGTTTATTTTAGAGCACTTCTTACTTTTAAACTGACTTCCTTTTCATCACTAAATGTGCCTTTAGAGTATTTTGTTGGGATATAGYTGACGTAAGCGGGCTCTACTGGAATTTTTTATTTTTATTTTAGTTGTCAATATATATTGAATTGCCATACATTTTTTATTAAATTGTTATAAATGTGGACACCTAAAATTCATTCCTCAGACACTTYCTTACATAAAATCGTCTCAAAGAAGTTGGTTTAATGTCTAACAGAAGGCTAAAAGAAGTAAATCAATAATATTTCATTAATTTATTTTTTATTTATTTTTTTTATTTTGGCAGAAATCGGCTGAATAAGATCACTATAATATTACAAGGAAACAATTTTCGATTTTCTCTGTGAATGYACAGCCGTATCACAGATCCGCCACAGAACACYTGGAATYCATCAAGCATGAATGGATTTCTACTAAAAGCAYATCGGRCAAAAGTARCTTCAACGAAACCTCAAAATGCTTTGAAAGAGAAGGTGAAACGTGATGGCAGATAAAAAAGGTCTACGAATATTGCATCAAAATGGCACAKCCAGTGCTAATTGAGCCCGAAAGTCAACAGGGCTACACTCCTACCTACCTCCTTAATATCACTTTACTATGTCTAACTGATACTTAGTAAATATSAATTTAAAAAATCATAACAAATAAAAAATAACTTGTCAGTCYAACWWAATTTGYGAGCTCAAATTCCTACAGGGTCTCYTTCGCCCTATCRYCTATCAACAAAAGCTCTGCTCACATTATATGAAAGCGCAACATTGTCATTTTCATTATGCGGCGGCTCATTTCAACAATTTTACTGTCATTATTTGTAAGCGCAAACGTTGAAAAGACAACCGCAGCATGCAACAAACAATAAAAAAATATATATAATGTAGCAACTAAGTATTTAAGAAGATAAATGCGCAGCGTTTATTCTACTTTTTCACAAAAAAACTGAAAAAAAGAAGAAATTATTCTTTCATATTTTCACTATTGTTATTTTTCAGGCCAGTGCGCCCGCTGCAKCAACCATCAGCGCTTTTACTCTTATGGCTCACCTTTCAATCTGCCGCCACTATTGTCTGTTGCGCGCTGATCCCGSTACGTTAGTTGTGTGTCAGCAGCCTCCATCCGCTTGCCGCGAAGCTTTTSTTTCATGTGAGTACACTTACTTTTTATTGTTCTGCCACCACCACCAACGCGTGTGTGCAACATTTTCATTTTAGAAAGAATTGTGCCACCTTGTTGCCGCTTTAAATTATTTCCAACAAAATTGTAATATCACTTTGTACGCGAATCGCAAAGCCGCAAAGACAAAATTATCAGCTTTCCGTGCCACTTGCCACGTACGCATTTGGCCGAGTGCAGCATGCCAAACTCGCTGTTGAGCGCTGAGTTCACACAGTGCATCTGCGCTGGCGTAGCAGCACATCCATTATACATGGATTAGCAGGAACTGCAAAGCGTTGTCAGAAAGCGTGCTTGGACTTGGCGGTGTTAACTCACACGCGCAGGCCGTCAAAGGCCTCTCAGCCGCAACACGGTGCTCAGCTACCACTACCAGACAACTGGACGACGTTGCTGGTTACTCACTCCTCCACTAGTGAGACCACATGATGATGATGGCAGAGTCCCGATACCGCGCAGGTTGAAGTTTCTTTGAGAGTGCAGAAAATGTTCGCTATCTGCCGAAGTGCATCAGTGGCAGTTGCTCGTATGTCGACAGTGGTTTCCACAAGCGTTCGGTTGATCATATGAACACTATGTAGTACTCGCGTTATTATTATGATGTTGAAAATTTTATTAGGCGATTGTTAAGCTCGTATTAGCAATTGTTGCATGTGTGTGGAGCCAGAACTTGATGCCCACACAATCATTGAGCATAGTCGTATGTGTCAAAATGTAAAGAGCAGTCATGTCGCCGCGTTTGATCATGCAAGGATCTTGCAGCATGGAAATATTGCTGGGAAAATTAGTATGAAAATAAAAGGGTAATTTTGCGCTAATTTATTTCCAGAGTTTGGACAAGTTTTTTTTTTTTTTTTGCATCAGTTTTCGTAGGGTAAATTTATGCAAGTTTGAGTTAAAGGTAAGAAATCCGAACTTAAACCACAATTCAACCATGAAATCTTCAAATTTATAAAACGTTTACCCAACAACCACAACTTTTTTATCCAGCGAGTTCATTCGAGTTGARAATGTTGTTTCGTGATCGGAAACTCCCTTTCACCTCAATGAAAGAAAGTGAATGCCTTCAAGAATGAGCAATAACAGCGCCCCCTACTGCGTCTGTAAATTGTTGGTGCTACATATTAGTCACTACTGACAGCCACTGTACTAAATATTGAATTAATATTCTGACTTGATTGTGCCAGAAATTGAAGCAGCGAACACCTGCTGAGTGCGGCAATTAAATTTTTAATGTTTCTATTCGAATAAGAGCGGCGAGATTAATCAATTGATCGCAAAGGTTGCTCGTATATTAAAGGCGCCGACTGGAAACTTTTAACTGCAACTTTATGAAGGAGAAAAAAACTAAGAGTATATTTGTAAAGATATGGAAAAATCAATTTTTGACTTAAATTTCTATTGCACTGAAGCTATAATACTCTTCATAAATACATAGTTCTGTAAAGAGCTTGATTTTGAACGGTCAGTTTAAATGGCAGCAATATGTCATAGTGGTCCGATCTGAACTATTYTTTTTATTAGATTAAACCGTTGCTTTAGACAATAATACATGTCAAATTTCGTTATCATATTTTGTCAGATGAAAAAGTTTTCTATATAAAGACCGAATTTTGATTGAGCAGCTTGTATGACAGCTATATGCTGTAGTCCTCTGATCGGAACAATTTCTTTGGAAAATGGACCGTTGCCTTTGATAATAATTCGTAAAGATATYTCGCCAAATGAAAGAGTTTTCCATACAATCACTTGAWTCCAATCGATAAATTTTTATGTTCAGGACATAAATATCAATCAAGATCCGTAGCGTCAAAGTTTGATGGTTAGTCGCGATCACATTTGCAGACCTTTTATGTATTTCGKKCTCTTATAYTTAATATTGAAAAAATGCGATTTTTAATACAAGAGATAAATACACAAATGTTTTCTTTTTTTTTTAGTTTATGAATTGCTACTATACTTTTTGACAACAAAAAATATTTTTACGGTACATKAATTGTTTAAGCCTAAACGCCTTATTAAGTCAAAGGGTTAATAATCTTGGGCTGGTAAGCACATTCATATATTCTCAAGAATTATTTCGCACACAGCAATACTTAGAAAAAAAAAGAATAAATAAATCGAAAAACAATTTCTTCTTTACTTAATTGTTTTAACTTCTGGCATTCGCTTCATTTCAAACAGCCAAACCCATATCGAATTCGAAATTCCACAAGCGTAGCTAAAAGTGTTCCACAAGTCCATCATTCGTGTACATCAACGCTCCACATTAATTGCCAAAAATTGCGCACACTAAATTTGGCCACACCAACAGAGCAGCATTTAGCAAAATCATTATGCTTAATTACCGCTAGTTCCGAATACGTGTAAGTGCCGAACTGGCGAAGATTGTGGGAAAATAGCAATACATGATTGCTACAAAATGTGTGTAGCTGCGAAATCAAATATCGAATGAGCTGAAGTTTTCTCTTAATTAACGGAATTGCTTATCGGACTATCTTAATRAAGCGCACATGAAAAAGGTGGGTTAGGTTGAATAAATATTTAAAGGAAAAGCGCAGAATTTGAMTATGGGGGTACAGTGAGGGTCTTGCCGGTCCTCTTCCTAAGGTTTAGCTCATAAAATATTAAAAAAAMAATTGGCTTGTAACTTTTTCGGTTATTTTAACACTCTGTTCAGCTGGAAGATTGCACAAGTGTCATTCCCATCATTCCACATCTCGCTGTGTTATCGATTACATTTGTACCGACATTTAGAAACAGTTGTRTAACAAGCACACGCCTTGCATATCAAAGAGCGAGTACATTCGAATAAAAATCCGTAAGCGATTTGATCGCAGCAGATCATGTTGTAGTTACATTACCAAGTACTGTTTAATTTCAAATACGCATTTAAGTAACTTTTTGGTATGCCAGACACATTTACATTTTTACCGAAATAATTAGCATTCCCTTTGCGCTGAACTTGTTTTCACATAAACYTTATGGAAAGAATTCTCGGAATGACAGGCAAAAGTAGTACACACTTCATATTAGTAGCAACAGTGTCCATACTCTCGTATAATTCGATCAGTATGTGATATTTAGAAATTCTCACAATTACAGGAGTTCTATAAATCACTCAAAAATAACCTCAAAATAAAATGTAATCATACTTATCAAATAAATTTACCAAAATTTATATTTTTATTACACTTAATATTGAGTTCTCAAGCAGATATGTATGTATATGTCTGGATTATTTATCGAAATAATCGTATTCAAAAACGTGCTTGGCACATAAATTTCTTATATTATATGTTTGATTTATGAGGGCATACAACATGTGTTTTAAGTACATGTGAGGCTATATGATTGGGCAATGGTCTCTGGATCGCTATTTGGTGCTTCATTACTAATTTCATTAATTTAAAATTCAAAACGATTTGAAGTTTATTAATATCAGAAGATTTCCAATTCTATTTCAACTAAAATTGTACCCATATATGTATGGTAAGTATGCAACTTTTTGACTGATGGATATYGACGAAAACATGACGAAATACATACGCACAATAGCGTTCAACTTTTCGTCAGCAGTTATAACAATTCTTAAATTAAGTGTTGGATCATCCCCCTATTTCTTAATTCGKCTTAGTCGAGTGGTAGCCATGCAGATGATTTTGCGCTCAAGCATAAATGAAAAGTCATGGATATCGTCTATGAGTTAACACAAGAGTACCACAACAGTATGGTAGGTAACCGCACAGAAGTAATGAACTAGCAGTCAATCTAAATAAAACAGCAGTGATTTTAATTCCAAGGAGACATTAATACTGTTTTTKTGTGCATTTGTCTGCTGGAGAGCACTTGCTAGCAGGCTCCGAAAAAATGGTACTATTAAKGGTCTCAGAGAGGATCTCAGAGAAGGATATTCGGAAATCCTATCTCCATGCCTGGGAACTTGGATCACTGCAYCGCAGAAYCTAGGCCTAGAAGCACCKTGTCCGCGCRYTTACCTCCGAGACATATGTGGGAACGAGCAAGTGTTCGCGTGTCTTTATGCATTCATACTGTTAGTCAGCAACCAGCACTTCTGGGGTTGCAAAAGTCCTCTGGCCCAGAGTGGAACATAAAAGTTTCATTGAATTGCTACCTCTCTGCAAGACACACATCGCCACAATAATAGTCATCCTAGCTGTACACTGTTTCAAGAGGTACCAGTATCCATGCCGTGAGGCTAAGAGGTTCTGAAGGACGCAACTTGTTAAAGTTGCAGTGAAGAAAAYGAGTTAAAAACATCTGGAGACTTTCTCCTCTACTGTCTTCCTTTCGYCAGACAAAGACTGAAGCATCTCGGTTGCCATACTTTTTATGAACCTACGGCCTGACTGGTATACATATTAGCCGCCTCAATAATTTTTTGTGGAGGCCGTAGGCGTTTTTTCGATATCTAACCATATTTTTTATCCATATCTAAAAGTTCTGGGCATCACAACGGACAAACGTCTATTGCAGTCATATCGGGGTTATTCGTATTCTCACTAACCTAACCAACTACGACTTTTAACAGCACAGTGATTTTAGTTTAAAAATAGTTCGTCGTAATACGAAGAAACCTAGGATTACKTTGGACCATATTAGGATACAAGCTGGTTTGGCTAATAAAAATTATGGGACGACCTTACATCAGTGGAGAGAGCAAAAGGCTTCCACAACCATTTAACTGTGCCTCGACGACTCAGCCACTTAACCCATCTTCAGCTGATCTCCACTGCAAAAAAAAAAAAAAGAAAAATACAACAACTCCTGGCCAACAGTAATTGCATATATCCGCCATAATAAGTGCTGCTGATTCCAGCGCATTCCAGTGCTTCCCACCAATTATGTAATGAACTGCTATTTCAGGAACTTAAACGTGTCTTAAGCATAAAAGCTTTGTTTAGTAGCAACTCATTTAGCAGAGCGCTGACATGCTTAACTAGTTAAGCGCTATACTTTGTTGCAAACATTTTACTAAAAGCGCACATGCTACACAATTCGTGCACTTTTATAATCCATAATTATAGAGCAGACGCTATGGAGGAATTAAAGCATGTAATCGCGTGTGCTTAGGTGCGAAATATGGCATAAAAAATGCCGCACCAACTTCCAGACGGTTTTTTTTTTTTTTTTTTTTTTTTTTTTTTTTTTTTTTTTTTTTTTTTTTTTTTTTTTTTTTTTTTTTTTTTTTTTTTTTTGCGAACTCTCGCTTTAATGCGCTTACTGACATTAAAAGCCAAATGGGAAAAGGAAAACGAGCTTGCCACACATTCAGTGTCAGTCAGGAAGCATTTCAACAAGCGTCAACTGAAAGCGGCACTCAACTAAGTAATTTACAAGCATTAAGAGCGGCGGCAGCGGTGGATTTAAGGAGTTCSATATATATATTCAGACAACAGCGGCGATTAAATGGCAAGGGCGCATAAGTAGCCMAGTTATGCGCATGCGCAACCGCTCACATTCGCCGCGCCACGTAGCACACAACAAACTGCGCACACACACATTTATTAGCGCTCATTATCTTGTTAAAAGTCGTTGTGCTGTGTTGCCCACCACCACCAATGGTGGTCGCGACGAGTTCTGTCTCTTATACACATCTAGATGTGTATAAGAGACAGGCCCACCACCACCAATGGTGGTCGCGACGAGTTGATGCCATCATCTTTCGATAAAGTCATGCACAAATATTCACACACACGCGCGCGCACAGGAATTGCTTGGCAGCAATAAACTCGACTGCACATTTCGTGAAATTATTTATTAGGTGGCCCAGCAACATCTGCATACTCACTACAGCCAATCACAACAACGACAACAGCGGCTACAAGTGTATAAGACGGCTCGCTTGACGGCTGCAGTGAGTGAGCGTGGCATTTAAGCTGCATTGGCCGAACGCTGGTTGGCTTTGACGTTGCAAATTACCGGTGAGTAGGTGTTGTCATTAAATGCAATTTTGCAGCAACACAATCACCAACACTCGCAATCGTTGCCACATACACTCATTCGTATATTAATCTAAATGTGCTTCAGGAATAAAATGTTAAGACAAATGATTTCCACAGTTAATAATAGGTTCGACTAATGCGCCTGCGCACCTCTGTCCCAATTGACTGCACTACCATTTTCGTTAGCGCGCATGAGTGAATGACTGCCTAACAGGCGGCCTGTCAGTCGCCGGTTGAATTACTCGTATGAATGTCGACTTTAATTGCGGGTTTTTGGCACGTCCATACGAAATTGGCGTAGAGTGTCGTTAACAAATTGGAAGTGGAATGAAACCMTCGGCTTAACATTTTATTTTATCTCTGATTGTTGTCTGCTTGCYGGCCGTGCAGAAAATGGCGGTGAGTTGATGGACGGCATAAGTCTTTCTCGGAATGAGACAAACGTGTTGGCCGACCTTGRTGATAGGAACATATACAACTTAGACGTCTGCTTAGCAAGCATTATATTAATAGCTAGCGTCTCTTAACTCAAATTGCTTTTTATAAGAAAGCATCAGCCTTAAACTTAATCGAGGMTTCTACTATCTGCTTCTGTGCACTTGTCAACAAAATCCCATGTAAAAGCAACGAAAAAGTTATCTAGTTGTTTGTGCAGGAGGGTATACAGATACCTCATTAAAGTGGTATAGCCGCTATTCTCAGTTTTGCCTAGTCCTCGTTAGGATTAGTTAAGTTATCGTCAACGTCATCCAAAGAAAGGCCCACGAAACGTGCTGTTTCGACGAGATCGGACCAAAGTTATAGGGGATGTCAGATGAGTGGCCTTGCTGGGGTATACAAAAATGTCATGAGGAGATTTATTGCACGCAGGACATACATATATATTGGATACGTTAGGGTCTATTCTCGATAGGTAGGATTTTAACTTTAACGAAGCTGCGCAAGGGTCACTGCCGTATCTCTCCGCAACTCGAGCTCTTTGTCAGCAATGGGTGGTGGTTTGACTCCAAGTAGGCCATATGCTGAAAGAGAGTAGGTGAAAGTGCTAATGGCTGCACTGTGAACGGTGGTCAGTGCTTGTCGGAAATGAGTTGCGTCCAAAGTCTGGTCGGTATATTATTTGATGTTGTCCTCGTGGTGGAGGAATAACCTCTTGATGTTCTTAGGAGGAGGTTTAGCTCGAAGCAGTTCCTGYTGGGGTGCTTTCGTAGAAATAATCCTTGCAGTCACGCGCTCTTCATTATACTCCTTAAGTGGAAGCATAAGGGCCTCAATATGCAGGTGTTCGATAGGAGACATCAAGAGCTTCCTATTTTAGTCCCGAGTGCAATATTCTGACTGTTCTGGAGCTTTCTCGTCTGCGATTGATTGCATCCAGGCAACCATATCGGTGCAGCTAGTAAAGTACCGGCCGGTACACTCCTAAAATTTTAAAATTATGGACAGTCGGGATCTTGACGCCATCGACTGCAATATTAAARTCAAGTCTGTACTCCTTCGTCCAGTTTGTAAATATGGTCGCTGTGTTATAAAAGATTTACGCTCCGTACAGAGAGGAAGCGAGAAAGGTGGGCGAGWTAGTCGTTTACCCTTRAACASATGTCATCCATTTCATTTCCTGATRTCAATATCGTCCAATCAGMGTACGTGATAGAAACTCCCTCTGATAGGTGTAGAGTGGACATCACCCTGGGTATTTAGTTCTCTAACTTATCATATTCCAAAAAACTATTTTAGAAGCATCCTTAGACAGATAAAAGTTTCTTTCATTTCTATATCGATATCTAATCTCAATAGTAGTAGAGGTCTACTGCAGTTGTGCATTAACAGTCTCTTCCTCACTATTAAACCTTAGCAATAATCTTACTTTATGGTGCGTTTGCTTTACAAAGCTTCAGTCAGATACTCTACTACACAACCGCATATATTTTCATAACTTGAACTCCATTACATAGCCAATTGGCGATCTTGTTACAAAATTATAGACACACAATCGCCATAACTTACACGTACCCAATGTACGCTAGACAACGAAAAAGCGTCTAGCAGTTGCAACACATAACCTTTATTGCTCCACATCAGATAGTTAAGAGTATGTAGCAATAATAAGCCTATTTAACCATTTTATCTACGCTGCAGATCAGATGGCGGACATAAAAAACAATAAAGGGTAACACACAGAAATTCTCGTGAATCGCAGCTATTTGTACATACAAACATGTCTACATGCATATATGCGTAAGAAGGCGCAATATTCGAACCTCTCGCGTATGTGACTTGACTTGAATGTGCATCCCATTGGAATTTACACGTGCGATCAGTGTGCGATCATAACACCAATTTAAAGTGCCTCAAAGTGGCTATCCAATGCGCCGCATCTACATGCCACAGTTCGTGCTGTGATGCTGTGTTTGTGTGCGCCTATGCGCTACAGTCGGCCAGTGAGCGTAATGCAAGATCACGTGTTGATATACACGATCAGTWCGGATATAAAGCAGTATAAAATGTTGTTGCTTGCTCGTGAGGTAACTTAAGCGCGTAGTGCTCGGACACATGCAGCGCTGATAGTGCTTTTATGTGACTCCAGATATATGGGTGATCGCACAAATGATCTTTGTTTGCAGTTAGATTTGACCCAATAGGAAAAGTGAAGACTTAACAATTTAAGCCTTGCAGACAGTACGTAGCAAACATCTATTTGAAATCGAAGATGATTATTTATGCTTTACAATAAGCTTACGAAGATAGCAATTATATATGTAATATAGTAATAGATCTAGATACAACTATGTCAGCTTGAGTGTGAATCAAATTAAGTAAAATATATCAAAATGTATTATATTAGTGACACTTCTCCCAACATGGCAATGTGTTTTCCAGTTTTATGCCTCACTGAAATATCACCAGTAATTGCCTTGCTTCTTAGCTTCTTGATGCCTTCGGCGCATTAAAAAAAGTAGAAAATATAAATAACCAAGAATCAGCGTTAAAAAACGCGCCTGCCAATTTCGGAACGCCGCATCAGACTCGTGCAACACACAARTAAACACATAAAATACGCAAATATATGTATATATAGCAACGCAGTTGTGTGGTCAGTAATGCGAAGATAATGATGCGCTGATGATCAACATGATAACAACACGCCCGACCTTTTTGCATTGTTGTTGRTTTTAGTATCTTTTGTCGATCGTATTTCTACTGTTGCTTGGCGTGTAGTATATGTTCTGCCCAACTGCGTCATCACTTTTTGTTGCAACCTCGTTGTGGCAGCAACAAGTTGACCACTTTATAAGTATCTTTTTTTGTACAATTGGGGCTTTGTGTGTATTGTTTGTGTGTTTCAATGCATATACTCTAGGTATTTTCAGATTTTTTTTGTTGTTTTCAATCTTTTATCGAAGACGTTAGGTTYCGCCACTGAAAAATTTCTATAATTCACTTATAAGTTTTAAGTTTAAATACTGAAACTTTCGTCCCAAAACGGCTATTAAATACTCCCACCACTTCAGAAACTACCTTATCAACAGCTATATAAAATATTGCCCCAGAACATTGAAATAAAATTTTCATTATTTAGGTCTRACATTACTATTTATATAAGGGAGTTCGATGGAAGTATACCAACCATTCTAAGTCGAAAACCTTTCTACTGTCGTATGTTGATAGAGTTATCAATCTTCTAGATTGAAATCAGATATAATCAGTTTTCTTGTAGATCATCTTAAGGGGTTACAGGGATACTGATTTTTCTTATTATTTTATTGAACTCTACAACACCTTTTGAATATTKTCYWAAACTTTCAAGTTGATTCGAGTAATAGTTTCGGAGATACAGCCTTGAGAACTTATGCGCTCGAGGCTTCCAAGGTTGAGTGCACCGTCTTTAAACGCGTTTTTCTCGAAACTGTGTTTTTGATGTCGGCTGACAAGATTTCTGGAGAACTTCTCCACCGATTTTCATGAAGTTTGACATAAGTTTTTGAAATACAATTCTTAAAAACTTGGGCGAAGGTTTTTTTTAATTACAAATTTTTGAAAAAAATTGCAAATTGCCGAAAATGCAATGATTTTTTGTTTTTTTTGTCCAAGTTATAAGGTTAAGTTTTAACCAAACCAGGTATTTTTTCACTTTAGAAGATCCTGTAATTTATCCGGCCAACGCGGGCGCATCATTTTCCGAGAGATCACCGGATAGATCACCGAATATGGCGTCGCAATGGCTGAGTTTTAAATATTTTTTTGCAAAATTTCAGAATTTCTTTGTTAATAGTGTACGTTTGTAATAGTAAAAAATTATATTAAAATAYTTCATTTGTTATATGAGAAAAAAAAATGATTGAGAAAAGCCTGTTTTTACCCGAGAAACCCATGTAACCCCCTAAGATAAAATATTCTAACTTCAGTTTTCTTTAGATTCAGTCAGACAATCGCTAGTCCTCTGGATCGAAAATTATCTCCAAGTAAGGTTTCTGATCAGGCGGCTACAATCAAGTTCTTTCTGAGAGGTGTACAATCACCGGTAGTCGAACGTCTAAACTTGCCTTGAACTTGCTAACAATGCGCTCAAAACTTGGCAAGGATTGCATGACCTTATTAGCAACAGCTTTTAGTTTGCTTCATATTAAGCTTGCGTTGGTACCCGGTCATAGCGGAATCGSTGGAAACAGCAAAGCTGATGAGCTTGCTAAGGAACGCATCCAACTGAAAGCAAGTCGAACTACATACATTCAAGACCTCCAGCGACCAGTAACCAGTAAACATAACTTTTGCGATTGCGAGAAGCTTTCGGAACAAAGAAAACCATTAGATGTCCTTCGAGCAACTTGAGCTTAGCAAAGTCAATAACATATATTTGGTGCGACTACGTACTTTTCGGTCCCTCTTTGTGTAAAGAAAGTATGGTGGATGGCAAGTGAAAATCATCTTAACACTTTCGCCTTAATWACCCGACTTTGGCCAAACTGAGATWGAAATATCTCGATAGACACACCGAAGTGACTCGAATTGGTATTAATAGACTTAAAAAATTTGTGGTAAACATAAAACGATTCGTCGATCTACGAGGTCAASCACTTGTTCAAGTAGGATCCAATGATTATAGATCAACCATATGACCTAAACTAGGCTAAGCTTTCTGAACACAGTACTTGGTATTGTTCGATGTGAATACTTATTTTATAGCTATATGACACCAGTTAATTGAACCCGACGGCGCACTTCTGACAGGTTTCCTTTACTCTCCACAGTTCTCCGCTTTATATCGTTAAATATATTTGTAGGTATGTTTGTCTGTGTATTTTTCCCTCAGCATGCAATTAGCTATGTTGCATGCAACAAAAATGCTGCTGATTTAATTAAAAAACGAGAAATTCCAATGTCCGAGTCATTAATCAAATCTGTGTCAATCAATTGCAGTCAGACACTTCGGAAAAGAGACCAACGCGGCATAAAAGGTATTGTGCGGGCAATGACAACGGAATATCCAATAAAAGCGAATATAACAGCAGCGGTACAGTACAGTTGCAGCACAGTGTTAAAAAAGCATGTTCCAGCAACAATAATAAYAACAACAACATGAAATTTAGTTRCTACACTGGAAGTGTAAATAAATGACCAACCAAAATTGGTTAATAATATGACAGCAATGTAAAGTGTATGACTGCACATGAGTGTGTGTGTGTAAAATTTTATGGGAAAAACAACAAAAATGCACTACAGTGGAAGAGACGAGAAAAAGGTGAAAAATTGAAAAATTTAAAAGGCGCAAAAGAGTTAAACAACACCATAAATGGCTAAGCGATGCAGCGAAGCAACCRCAAATGAGTTTTGCGCTTTTTGCTGCAGACTTTTTTCACCGCTTTGTGACCGCAACAATGTACGAGTATGCGGTAAAAGTGTTGCAGCTCGTGGCGGCAAGTCAATGCCCTATCCACATGAAGATAAACATGGCACAGCAAATGCTCTGCAACACGTTGCAAACAAGCTGCAACAACTTTTTAAGCAACAACTGCAAAGCATCACATATATGTATGTATGTGTATTTTCGAACAACAATGTGTCAAGCGCAAAGCATGTATTTAAACAGCAGCTAATTTGCCATATTTTTACGAGTTGCAAGTTCATTTTAAAATAAATGAGTTTTGTTGCAAGCTATAAAACGGTTAAATGCTGCATGCAGCAAGTGGTCGCGTCTGTGTGGCACAGACTCGCCAACAAGCTGGGATGCTGCGATGTTTAAACGTCTAATTAGTCAGCAAATCCATAGGATGGTTGCTGCAATAGACCATAACTGTCTAYACTTTTTAAGGGCTTCAAGCAAATCGCTTGTCTGCTTGTCATTAAAATGCAAATTAATAAGAAAAGCTCTTTCGAGTGTGAGTTACCTTTTTGTCATTACCGCGCGCTGAAATCTTTTGCACAGAACTGATAGAAATTCAAAATTGAAAAAATATAAACTTAAGGTTAGAATGGAAAAACGCTTCTTAGCAGAATTCGAAAACTGTGAGCTGAAAATTTATTTGATCAACTCGKCGCCTTTCGCAGCAACTCGGACTGACGTATGGAACCACTTAGCGCATTTTACCTCAAGATCCAAAATTGATAGCCTTCCAACAAGCAAAATTGCTCAGGTGGTATACCCATTTTTATTACAAAATGTCGGTAATAAAAGTGAAGAGATTCCACTTAAATCGATCCCGCATCATATTCCTAGGGGCGTTGGCTTAGGAACCCATCGAAATGGTACCACATCTTATTCCTATGGACATTGGCTTGGAAGTAGGAAAGTAATTATATATACGGTTCACAGTCTTTGCTGTCCAAAGAGAACAGAGATAGAAATTAACTAGTAAGCAAAATCAAGGGTAACAGCCTAATCGCTGRCCGTCGTGGGGCAATGTGAACTACATTTTTAAAATTTTGTAAGTCTTTTTATTGATCTTTTATTGCATTTACCTAGCCCTTCATCAGGAAAATACATAATATATTATAAATTGCCTTCGTTTAAYCTTACATGGTTAAATGGCTTCAATGGTTTCAAAAAATCAATTCTTTATTGTCTTATTAAACTTTACAATACCTCTAGAATATTGTCCTAAGTTTTCAAGTTGATCCCAGTAATAGTTTCGGAGATATAACCATGAGAATTTGTGCTCTYGAGGCTAGCTAGGCTAAGTGCTAAGTGAAAATTTAGTTTAAAATATTTTTTTTTGCAAAAATTTCAGAATTTCTTTGATAATATTGTATATTTGTAGGAATAAAAAATTCTACGTAAATATTTAATTTTTTATGTGTGAAAAAACTTTTTATAAAAAGGTTGTTTTTTACCCGAGRAAACTCATTTAACCCTTAAAGAAAGAATCTAGTCATCATCATYTACCGCTTGTCTTTTCCTTCCAGTTATCGTTTTATGTTTCCCCAACATTTATATCATCAGCTTCTAATTATTTGCTTTCCAGTTCATTTGTTCAGGTTTGTTATTGGTAATAATCGCACAGAAATCAAGGTGAGCTAAAATGATTCTCACGTTCTAACACGTGACGTTGATTTGATTGAACGCTAATTATTATTACTTCATCGTTATGCCCCAACTAAAATACTTTGAGAGTTTCTAACAYACATRTGTACATATAATATATATACATATATGGTTCATATTTTTTCCTTTTATAGCGCTCAATCGTTTCTAGTATGGAMTCGTGATTTAAGTTATATTATGATCAAAAATATCATTGCCGAATTKAAAACCGCCGAATTCATTGAAAACTCAACTGTCCAATATTTGGAAAATAAACTTATCAAAATGTGTATACCATTCTGAGTCAAAACTTAATTKAAATCGGAAATAAAACAGACAGTGAAAAAGTAGTGGGTTTGATATTCAAAGAAAATAACCACCATCTTTACCCAAAAGTATATTATAAGATTCTAATTGAAATATACTCGTTGATTCGAACCTAAGTATAAAGAACACATGACAAAACCTGACCTAAATGAATATTCATACTCTCTTTCTTTTTACTTATTATAAGAAAATACCCCCAACTAATGTAATTGGCGCTTAAGCTCAGTGAAGAAATATCAGCAGCAAAAAATGGGCCTAGTAACTCCAGTATTTATTAACTCGTAAAACAACTCAAGGTACCTAAGTAACAATGAGGCCTTAGCAATATTTTATAGCACCTTGCCTTCATTTGCGCCATGGACACACACTTCTTTTGCCAGCTTTGCTTTCTGCTCTGCCTTCAAGAGCCAACGATTGCACTTTACCTAATAAAATTATTGTCTACTCATATGAAACCTTCTTACTGCTTCAAATACATGCATATTTATAATATAAATGTACACTCGAATACATTGCGTTTTTATTTATTTCAGTGCAGTGTGTTTTTGAAGCGCTCGTTACTGTGCGACTGTGTGGACACGCAATCAGAATCATCGAAATATATTGTTTAATAATAAATGGAACAAATACGCTAAGCGCATTGACTTACTCACAACACAGAAAGTGGCAAGAGGACAACAAATAACTGGCTGTTAAAGTACAACCCAACCATTTCAAGATTATTTTTTCGGTGACTATACGACTGGGCATCTGGTCAATAGGATAAGTTTACACTGTAGGAAATTAATATAAAATATGCGTGAGATTCTTATGAGAAGTGAAATAAAAATTTCACGGTTATTCAAAGAGTCTCCAGAACTCGTTGACGATGACTCACATCCACGACGGCCATCAACATSAACTGATGAACAACACGYCAATAAAATAAAGAAATTGGTGCCTYGGAATCGACGATTAACAGCSAAAGATCTTACTGACATCGTTGGAATATCGTAAGGATCCAGGAAACCCATTTTGAAAGATAAAAAGCATTTGATCCTAAGAAAAGTGAAAGCACAATTGGTCCCAAAAAAAACTCTTTCGAAAAACAAAATCGGTTTAATGCCTGTGAAACATTGCTTTCCGATGAGTCTTACATAAATAAGCTTAACTTTTTYTCTCCATGCAATAACGGCAATAAATGCTCGCCACAAAATATGAATTCCCCCATACTCGGATCCACTCAATATATTCGCAATATTCAGGTGTTTTTATTGCGTGGCCTAAGTGAATCGCTGCTGTGGCTGTTGGTGTGGTTGTTGCACTTATTGCTATTATTGGATTTTTTCCCATTGCCTTTCATTGAGGGCAACGCTGGTGACACACACAGACATTCCTACGTTCATATACCCACAGGTGTATGCTGTAGTTAGAGCTACCCACCGAAATTGAGCGCCTTTGCGTCCCTTTTGATTATCATGATTATTACGTATCACCGGASTGCAATGACTATTCGTTGGTACGACGGTCTGCCAGCCAACCAGCCAACCAGCCGGCAGTGGACAAGCCAACCAATGCGCTGCATAAAGCTAAAACCAACTGGTTGACTAACAGGCTGCTTGGCTGTTATGGTGTTTTTTACTGCGGTGAGGTGGCGCTGTTGCTGAGGGAGTGCTGACCCTGCTAGCGTGGCGGCTCCGTGGTGGCACCGTGGCTCATTGAATGTGAACCGTCTGTCTGGCGGACTGGTGGCTTGACCACCTTGCTGCGTTGGGCTTGTGGACACCTGTGAGTATATTATTATTACACTTTAGTTATGTATTTTTGCCATCACTGCTTCTCCCGTTGCTGCTGTTGTTGTTGTTGTTGTTGCTGCAGCTGCTGCCAACGCTTTCATGCATTCCATGCGGCAATTTTCTCCAAGGCTAAGCCTTCAAACGAGATTGTGGCGCAATAAAAAAATAAATATTTTACTTATTATTTCGGTATGTGCCTGCGACACCTTGACTCGTCGATGATTACTACTGGAAGGCGCGCAGTCCAAGGGCCGTTGTGTGCGGCAATTACGAATTTTGTGTTCGATTTTTCTGCTATTATTATTCTATTATACGTGTCTGTATTTTGTTATTATTATTTTGATTTAGTTGGAGAGAAAAGACCAGAAATGCSTTGAAATAAATATATAGAGACACAGGCATGGAAAGGTACTATATGTAAGATTTACGACAAATATGCACATATTCGTAAGAAATTTCAATTTGAGTCAATCGATTGCCAAAAAATTGTATGTTTGGCATCTTTAAACTTTACCATATTACTCCTAATAATCTATTAACAAATATCTAGCAAATTTAGTTACATTACAAATATAGTCCTAACGTGAAATAAACCTGCCCAAGTACCAGTTAGCTGACCTAATCCTCATTTCCAGCCCTACCCCAGTTCAGACGTAACCTATCTTTATGCAATGTGAATAACTTTAAATAATAACCTGACATCTGTCTATCACAGAAAACATCGGCAATTACTTTCAAACTTTTCTTCGGCGATTTTGACCAAAACTCGTACATTGTTCCCCGTGTTCCACAACTTCACATATTTTCAGCAATGCTGTATTCAGCTTTCATTTGATGGTCAACCAATACCTACCTTGCAGTGAAGTTTTTGCTTTGATAAAAAAGTTGATTCAGCTGACCTTATACTCGCTATCTTTCGGCTTGTGGATTTATCATTTCGCCTATAATCTTCACTACAGTTTTTTGTATTTCCTAATATTTCCTGTTCATCACTCGTTCTAATTCAACTTCTGAATTCATTCCAGCTTGCCTTAAAAAGATTAGTTCTGCTGTTTTTTTTTTTTTTTTTTCGTGGAAGATAGCTTATCCTGCTGTTGCTAGAGTATAGGAGCTTATTCTTCTTTATTGGCGGTGCTTACGACTTCTAAGTTATGAATGTTAACAGTGACCAACAGGAACCAAGTCGCGAGTGCAAAGACTGTTTGTTTGATGACAGTATATTTCGTCTTGCTCTCGTTTACTACCAGACCCATTTGCTTTTCTTTCTCCTCAATAATATCAATATCAYTGACATACTCTAGCAGCTACACACTCTTTTGAACAATTGTGCCTTTTCGGTTCAGCTCTGCAGTTCGAATTATTTTTCGCAGCAGYTGATTGAAGAGGTCGCACGATAGGGAGTCGACTTGTCTGAAACCTTGTTTGATATCGAACGGCTCGAAGAGGCCCTTCCCGATTTTGAAGGAGCTTTTGGTACTGCTTACACAGCCTTATTAGTTTTAAAGAGATGCCAAATTCAAACATAGCTGTATAAAGGCAGCTAATTTTCGTGCTATCAAAGCAGCTTTAAAATCGATGAAGAGGTGATGTGTGTCAATCCTCTTTTCACGGGTCTTTTCCTAGTTTTGGCGCATGGTGAATATCTGGTCATTTGTTGATTTTCCGTTTCTAAAGCCACACTGATAAAGACCACTCAATCAAATCTGAATTCCTATTTATTTTGAAAAAAACCCGTTTAAAATTTGTTCTACTGTAATTTTAAGGAAACATGCTGGTCAATATTTCACCTTTTCATGAATAGCACAAGTAATATATTTGCTCAGAATTGTGCAATGTGGCTTATCGCAAACAGATATATTTTTAACTAAGAAAATTTTCGAACTTGCAACATGTTTACTTTGTTTTAATTTTTGCGCAACATTTTCCAATCAACATCTCATATCACACAGAAAAGCAAATTTTGTTGCACAAACATAAATGCCCGCAAACATTTTGTAATCAAGTAATTATGCGTTGCAATATCGAAAGTTACATACATACAAATGTTAAGCKGCAAATACAATGAAATTTCGTAAAAAAAACATTTATTGGAAATTTTCGACACTTTCTGCTCGTGGCAAACAAATTTTGTAAAACCCAAAAACTTTGCAGACCACCATGTAACATAGTGTATGCCATAAATGTGCGCGGGGGTGATGGCGACAACGACAAATAAGAGCATGACAAACACACACACATGTGTTTAAAGCGAGCGTGAGAGTGTGGGTGTTTGTGTGTGTGTGAGTACGTGCTCATGGCAGCTCGCGGCGCCGCAAACAAAAGCATTTTAATGCATTTTCATAACAAAATTTTCGCAGCAACTCCACATTTGTTGGCTGGAAAAAGTTAAAAGCTCCGCGGGGCATCATCAAATGTGGCTGAGCKCTGTGCGGCGATCGTGGCGCCGGATATGTGTACAACTTAAATTATAATATGCTATGGGTTCGTGCGCATGTGTGCATGTTTGTGTGGCATATACTCGCATATAGTTTTGCATAGAGCAGGGTCGCTTTTCTGTGGTATGTTTATGCCTTTTATTTTTGTCAATTTGCCGCACATAAAAACCCATCAAATGTCATTAATTCGGTTCCTGGCTGGTGGGCTGGTGCGCTGGCTGACTGGCTGCGTGTGAAGGCCAGCATATTTGTTATTATTGTTAATGCTTACAAATTCCTAAAAGCTGCAGTTCACAATTTCATTTCACTTTTTACATACATACATGCAACCACACGCCTTGTGCAACTTGAGGTTAACATGACACGGACACACACATACGCTCATGACGGCATGTTGCATTATTCAACGCGCCGCCGCTTGCAAGTGCAAAATCATGCAGCGCCAATAAATAGGCTGCGGGCGCTGTTTGAGGCTTTGCTCTGGCTGTAATGGTGGATTGTTGCAGTTGCCATTGTTTTTGTTGTTTGCCGTTGCCACATACAACATATGTAATTATTTTCACAATCAGAATCTCGCACTAAGTGCGTGTAATTACAACATGTCAGCTCAGTTTTTGGTCATGGCGGCGCTTTTAATCATTCAACAAATGCACTCAAAGCGCGGAAAATTCATACGAAGTGGGCGTGGGTGTGGCTGGTTGTGGTGCACTTGTGGTGGCCATCAGTGGCGGCATCTAAACAATTTGCCCACAAGGCCTGTCACATCAAAGTGTGTCTCCAATGAAGTTAGTTGGGAGCATAGATGATTTCGAAAATATCCTTAGTGCAGGACAATTGCTGCGTTTCAGTCTTGCTGCCAGGATAATTAATTATTCAGATATTGTTCAGTTTCAAAAGTTAGTAGTTAGAAAACACAATGTTTTCATTTTTTGTTTMAATTAGTGAAATTAAATTTTTTTTTTAATTTTCCTAACCCCATCAAATTTTTAGTTATTAATTCAAGGTTTATCCGGAAAGTAATAGAACTGATCCTTTCCGCCGCGACTGTACTTTGGAGCGTGCGTGCACCGACTGGAGTCGGTAGAGGGCATTCCGAGCTAAGGAACGTGCGGCTGGTCAGTTGTCTCCTAGCACCTGCAGAGTCAAGACAAACATTTTCGCCGGACATGTTTCTGTGAGTGGTGCAAGCCSAAAATGCAGCACTCAGTAGAGCAGGGGAACGCGTTTAAATTCTGTGTGAAACTCTGTAAATCTAWAAACAGAGACGTTTGATATGATAAACCCGGCTTACCCAGATGCTGCATTAGCAAGGAATGGTGTGTTTCAGTGGCACTAGGCCTTTTTGGAGGGCCAGGAAGAGGGCCAGGAATGAAAACCGGAGAAATGAGTAAATCCAAAGTGAAAACAATACTCATTGTCTTTTTTGATATCAAAGGCATCGTCCACCAGGAATTTATTCCTAATGCACGATCCCCAGTATCATCTGTAAGAGCCCAGAGGGAAAACACACATGATTTTTACTCACACGGTCTCGAAAGTACTGCAAGACTGTTAGCATTTGGCATCACAGGCCAGCCAGATTGTGATAAATAACAATGATACATGTAGAAAGTATTGAGAAGTAGCCATGACAGAGACCTTGGAAACCTCCTATACTTATGTTCAGCATTATTCAGAACTCAGCTTTGATATCTAAGAGCATCGCAGTTCAAGGGACTAGATGAAATRTCAAAAGTAGATATTAAGACACTTTTTGGATTTTTAAAAAGCGTTAACGTACAAGAGTATGACGAATACTTCAGCTCAACTTAAACTGTACCTCCATCTTGCATTACCAAGGACATTAAGGTTTGCAGATGGTATGGCGGTCACCCATTCAAACCTAATCTAACCTACCAAAAAAGACGCTGAAAMCTTAAAATCACCAAACTTTCGTTTGCCTCGCAGGCTCGTCCTGCTCTTCTCAGCTAGCTTACAAATAAAATCATATAACTATAAACAAGTGTACCCCAGTGAAAGGATATGGTAACATTTATAGCAACACCACGACTGTCATTTCCCATGCGCTATGTAAATTTTGGACACCTACATGCTCAACTGCCACTAGCACTACCACATGTTAGCTTCAATACAGCACCTACTCTGCYTCCCTCACCTCCGTGTGACACTATCTATAACCGTTGGTCACTGTAGCTTTGGCAGCACACTGACAGCTTTAGTGAGAAATTTCACTGACAAGCATCACACCAGCACATAGTGATGTCAGCAGTAACTGCATACAGCCAGAAGCAAGGCTATTGAAGCTTTATGCGCTTCCTGTGCAACGCGCGGCCGCAGTACATCCTATTTTGTATTGTATTTGGTTAACTAATTTATTACGTTTTAATTGAAAATTAAATGAACAGACAGCCGCTGCCGTCAGCACAGTGCCACGCCTCGTCGACAATTGTTGCAATTCGGCGAGTTGAGTTTTCTGCTTTTTGGTTTTACAGCTYTTTTCGTTGTTGTTGCTGCCGCTGTAATGGTTAGCCAATTTGTATCGCTGGAAACGATTTGCATGTATTTTGACCAAAAATGGTTTTTAAGTATTTGCGACACAAATTTACATTGTTTTTGGCTGTACACTGTCGTTGTTATTGTTTGCAGTTAAACGAATTATAAATAAAAAGTAATGGTATAAAGTTGCTTACTGACTGCTGGGATTTGGGCTTGCGGATGGTTTTTAAACCTTACCATATCATTTGTTGTTGCTGCTAACTAATCGTATGCAATTACAATTAATGTTAATTATTGACTTTGCAATTGCAAGCAAATTTAAAATTCCGCCTGYCACTTATGGTCGCTAAGTACTCGATTTCAATTTGTTTCAATACAAGTTTGTTGATTATAAATGAAATTAAAATGGAATAATATCATTGGATATCTCTTAAGCGAATATTTGATTTATAAACCATTGAAGCTTTAGTCAAAGGAAATAAATATTTGAGAATAAAATAGTTTAAATAAAATTCGAATATTGTGTTTAATGTAAATTAAAGATTAAAAGAGAAATTTATCTAGAAGAAATCAATAATTTTTGAGGAAAAACTGTCTGCAGTATGATTCATATAACGAGCTGCCTTTAGGGTTTAATTAAGTCTTATTATTCATCTTTATTGGCGCAGACACCGCTTACCCGGTTATAGCCGGGTTTGCAACAGCGCGTCAGTCGTTCTTCTTTTTCTTTGTTTTTTTTTTTCTCTAAGAGTAGATTGAAGAGGTCCCACGAAATGGAGTCGCCTTGTCTGAAACCTCGTTTAGTATCAAACGGCTCAAAGAGTTCCCTCCCCGTCCCTGACGAAGATTTGGTATTGATCAACGTCAGTTTACACAGCCGTATTCGTTTTGCGAAGATAAAAAAWCTTTGAAGTCGATTATAAACTGGTGGGTGCCGATTCTCTTTTCACGGATCTTTTCCAAGATTTGGCGCAMGATGAATATCTGGTCAGTTASGGATTTTCCAGGCCTATAGCCACACTGCTAAGAACCAATCAGCTTGTTKACAGTGGGCTTTAATCTTTAACACAATACGCTCGATAGAACTTTATATGCGAGGTTTAAGAGACTTATTCCACAGTAGTTGGCGCAGATTATTGGGTCTCCCTTTTTGTTAATTGGGCAGAGTACACTTAARTTCCAAYCATTGGCCATACTTTCGKCCGATCATATTTTACAAAGATGCTGGTGCATGATCCTAATCAATTCTTCACTGCCGCGTTTGACTACTTTGGGCGGCAATCCATCGACCCCCGCCGCTATTCTTCATAATCGCTATCCGAACTTCTTCATGGACATCTCCTGTAGTTGTGCTTCCACTGACATTCAGCAGGCTGGAYAAGTGATCYCTCCATAATTTCAGTATTCTCTGAGCATCAGGCACCAGATCACCTCTGGGGATTCGACAAGAGCATGCTTCGGTYTTAAAATCTTCTGTAAGTCTGCGTAGAATTTTCGAACATTACCCCTGTCGACAAGCTTTCGGTCTCTCTCTTTTTCCATCTGCAAATGCGTCTCATTTCCCTCTTCAACTCTGACGTTCTCTCTACTCCTCATCGTACCATCTGTATACCTTATACCGAGTTTCTGACGAGTACTCTCAAAGAGCAGGAGTGCAAATCGAGTCAAAAATTGTTCGGCGGTCTATTGTGATTAGAAATTCTCGATTACGAACCTTCCTTGAGTTTACTGACGTGAGTTTTTTTTTACACAGAGGAAGGTGCGTATCTTGGCTGCAACAAGATGGTGGTCGGTGTCAATGTTAGGACCTCGGAGCGTAAACACGTCTGAAACACTGAAGACGTATCTTCCGTCTATCACAACATGATCTATCTGGTTGGTGGCTTTTCGATCCTGAAACAGCCTGGTAACCTGGTGAATTTGGCCTGGTGAATTTTTCTATGCTGGAATCTAGTACTAAAGATAACCATATTTCGGGCACCGGCGAAGTCGGTGAGCCTGAAACTCATTTGAGTATGTTTCCTCGTGGAGGCTGAATTTACCGACTGTTGTTATACATATAATATTTGCCCACCCTGGCGTTAAAGTCACCAAGCATGATTTTGTCATTGCGATGGGAGCAGCTCTTATAGGTGCTCTCCAAAGCTCATAGGAAGCATCTTAKCTCACATCGTCCTTCGATTTTTTCAGAAGAACTTGCCTTTGATGCGGATTGTGACTAGACGTTCATTATTCGCAATTAACTAGAAACATAGACATCGCCTAATGTCAGCGACTCTGATATTTGTTCTCGAACGGAGACTGGTACTGGCAGTCAGAACGTAAAGTCTTTCTCTAATTTATTCTTAAAGTTATTAAAGAAGCTCACCAAGACATTACAGCTCACACTACTGCAAGTTACGAGTCAATTAATCAAAAATATTTTAAAATCAATTAGAGTGCAATATTTTCCGACTGCTCATCGTCGTAAATCCGCTTCGGCAACAACAATAACAAAGCAATTGAATGTAATTTGCAACAACAACTACTAACTGCTTTGCAAGTTAACAGCGAGTTTTGTTGGTGCAACAAATTGCCAACAGCACGACTGACACATCCTAATGACATTTGCAATTAGTGTTGGGCGAACTTTCAACACGTTCGCTTGGTGAAAATTTGCAACAAAGCAGCGATAAATATTTTAATAAAGTCCTTCTTTTTTCATTCCTTCACTACTTCTACAACTTATTGGATTGCAATAAACTAGTAACTCGTAACTAGCAACTTGCAAACTCCCTACAGCGTGTTGCAACAACAATAGTACGTGTGTGTTTGCGGCAAGCATTCGCCAAGAATATCGCCAGCTGACAACACAGTAATTGACTGTCATCATTAATATGAGATGTTGTCAGCGAGTTGTGGAACAAGGAGACGCAGCAACAGCAGTAGCAGCAACATCAGGAACGGCAGCAGAAGCAACAGTGGCAAGGTTTGCTTGGCTGTGGCGAGTGCTGTTGGTGGTTGGGTATTTGGCAGACGGTTGTTATTGTTCTGGTTATTGCAACCAAGTGCGTTGTTGTTTTTGTTTTTCTTGTAACTTTTTTTTTTTGTTTTTTTTTTTTTGTTGTTGTCAGCGCGCTTGGTGACGAAGTAGCAGACAATTCACGGTTGTGCGCAAATTGAATGTTGCACCATCACCGTCAACAATACCTGTGGCAACAAMGACAACAGTAGCATGCAAAAAGGGATGTCAACATGGTGTTGGCCATGTTTCAGCGCTGCTCACAGCATAGTTGCTCAAAAAGAAAGAGAAAAAAAGTGAAAGAAAAGCAATTGTTGCAACACAATTCGCGTAGYAGTAGCAGTATGTGCAACATAGCTGTGGATATTTCAGAATTAAAGTGCTATGCGTTGCCTGAAGGTGGATTTGTATGCAGCATGTGGCAACATACGAGTTTAGATGARTTTGAGAAAGCGTATACACACATATTTGAAACAAAAGAAGAAGTTGTGTGAAAAATATGAAAGCAGTTGGTTAAAAATCATGTTGCAACAATCGAATGTTGCATGAGAATACACATTTTAGCCTTTYTTATAGCTGTAAACCTTTGTGAAAACCATTTTAAAACTAAATTTTATTAGAAATGCTACATTCTTGCCATGTTGCAAGATATTACGTAACTGTAGTTTTCTTTGTATTAGTGGACACAATAATTGTTTTAATGATTTTATGAGACACATGACAGCTAATACAACTGATGCTATTAATTTGCAACATTCATTCAGCAGTGCTACAAAAAGTTGCAAGTTGCTGCGCGTTTATGACCGTAGGCAAATATTACGCTTCCTTTAGTAGTCAGTCGGACAACTGAGGTGGCTGAAAAACAACTACATATTKTTGTTATTTTAACAGACGCACAGAGCTCTAGTTGCCACCAACGCCCACCTGGTGCCTGCTGTCGCCCACCTACAACATATGATTCCTGCTTTTCTTCGGCCGCGCATTTTCCAGTTACTTACTTTACTTTTGTTGTTGTTTGAAGTCACATCAGCATTCAACAAACGCGCTTGCTACCAGACCGCTACCGCCAACAAATGTGCTACCACTAATCTTCAGCGAAATACTGTGCCGTGTATACAGTAACGCTGATGCATCACTTTGCATTCGCAACACGTAACTGCGTTATTGTTTTTGTTTTCTTTATGCCTGCCTACATGTCGGCAAAGTTGGCAGCGATGCGCCCAATATTGGCAACAACAGCTGTATGTGGCATGTRCAACGCACTTCATCGTCACGGCGTTAGCCGCATATCCTTGTCTCATTTGCAGCAGCTTCCACCAGTTTTTCGCTGCCGCCTGCTCACCACTCTCTCGTCTTATTGTTGGCAATTATAAACTTCATTTCATTACGTTGCGCTCCTGTTGCAAGTTTTCCTTGTGCTTTACGACAGCGACTTGCTTACTCGACTTTTACTATTTACTACTCATGCTGTGAGTACACTCTTTTCGTTTTTTTTTTTTTATTATTCATTTTTGTTGCAACATGGATTGCCACTTGCAACATATGCAAAAAATTACTTTTGCCCGCCAGCATTTTGAATTAAACTTGGCGCTGACAACGGTGCAACCTCACACAACACACTTCAGACGCCATTGCAATCGCGCACTCGCTCTGTGCATCGCTGGTCATCTGCCATCTTTCGTACGCTGYTTCACCCATCCTCAGTGATTGCTTTATTTATTGTCAATGTTAATAGCTTTTGGCGAGCAAAATGGATGATGTGCGCATATTGTCGGTTGTTGTYGCTGTTGCTGCTTTTCGCTTTTGCAATTTTAATTCTGTTGATACAAATATTTGCCAGCTAGAATTATGCATMTGTTGTTGTTGTGTTTGTTGTTGCTGCTGGGTGTTAAGTGGCATTCACCATGTGTGAATTATATTGATGGCGTCGAATGAACAGCAACAGGAAAATTATGACCAAATGCATGTGTGTATATGCGTGTATGTGTGAAGAAGGAAGTATTTACTCGGAGCAGTTGTTAGTAGTTGACAATTATTGCATGCAGCGCTTATTTCGTTGGCAGTAGGTTTGTGAAATTGAAAGGCATGTTGGCTAAGGCTTTAGATATGGTTTTACCACAATGGACTGAAAACAACTTGATAGAAATGAACGCAAGAAGATCACGGCCATTTCATTTCAAAGCTTTAGAGCTCTATACCCAGCTAAACGGATAATGGATCGCAGCTTAGAAATAATAATCCATAACCTAGTTAAGATCGGCGATATAGATGTATGTTTTGGAACCAGTGGAACCAGAATTAAGACTCCGAACAGAACTTGTTGCCAAAGCTACTACTAGTGCACCTTCCATACTGCTCTGAACTGACGACCAGGGATTAAACACGCTAACATATATTCGTCCAGCAATCCATCTAATCACTATACGATCCTTAAAGTTCAAGTTTATCGGTCAATTGAGCTTCCATACTGCTCTGGACTGATGATCCGAAGTTAAACCCGCTAACATCTAAACGTCCTTCAGTCAACATAATCCTCATATCCCGAGATCCCTAATGTGCGAGGTCAGTCTACGACCAAATTAACCCAATCCTGAAATCGCACCCCAATCAAAYACTCGGTTCTATCGGATAAGTACCACTGATGCAAAATTGTATTCAGAAGCCAATGTCCCGTAAGCAAAAACCCAGACTCAGACAAAACTTTAAATACCGCATGTTTTACTCTTAAATCAACCGACCGATAGAACTCAAGCCTCAAACCGCGCCCMACACAAACACCCCGACCTATCAGATAGGTGCCTCTGATACAAATTTAGAGACCCATGTCCCTTCAGTAAAAAATAAAATCTGAAGTCTGGGTTACCCGCAACAAACGTAATGTCCCATATGTACTCGTTGCAGAGTAGGCGTCCGTCAGTCCGTGTGATAGAGAAGACTTAAATGTCTTATCACTCCCACGAAGTAATACTTAATCAGGTAGTTCCGTGGGAAAGTCTGAAGTTGGGAGCAGGTTCGGTTTAGCGAATTAAAGTTCCATACTCTGGCTTTTGATAATTCCCCCTACTTTAAGGAAAACACAAAAACTATTCCTGACTCTATCATCTAGACGCCTCTTGCTCCCTATATATCACTCCTTCTTCCCTTCTTCACGTCATCAKCGGAATTCTATTCATTCCGCAGCAATGACATACTCAAGCCCTTTTTTAGCCAGAGTGCGACATCACGCTGCATGATAAATAGGTCCAGAGGCGGTGCACCTAACAAAAAATGCATCGCAACCGTCGAAACGGTGAGACATACGAAACTGTGCAACTCAAACATGGACAGTGAAATTTACGGAGCCAACACATACAAGGATAACCGCTGGATTTCAAGTGACATATTTTATAGAATAAGGGATCCGGGAGCCAAAAGGAGTGTTCAAAAATATCTCAGGAATTCCAAGGAGCATACTCGCATCCAAATTGTGTAATATCAAAAGTTGATGGCGTGAAAGTTATTAGGCTCCTGGGCTCGACAAATTGTTCATACTACAAGTTTTATTGAGATCTCATAAATAAGTTTATCSGAACACCCCGACTCAACTCATGAACCAACTCTTGCCTGCAAACAAGAAATGCCTATTATCCGCACAACGAAAACTTCACAAAATCCGCCTTTAARACATATTAATACTTTAAATATTGTCAATATTAGTAAATATTAACGCAATAAAAAGTGCGAGGGATGAAAGTGAACACAAGAAGGCACATAAATATTGAGGTAACATGAAACCCAAATGAGAAGCAAATCAACAACCACTGCAGCATATAACTATAAAATATAAGCGTATCCCCTGACTATAAAGGCGAACGAAGAACGCTTAACAAATGAGCGTACATATGTATATTAGCACGTTAATGCACAAGTTTACAAAATCATATATGTGTGTGTGTGTGTATGTTGCTGCACGTGTGTAATGAAATGCAAAATTCTACCAAACCTCATACCCACAACACTTAGCGTTTTGTACTCCCTTGCCGGCCTACTTTGGGTAACCGAAAACGCTGCCGAAAAACAGTTGATATGCAACGAGCGGCAAGCAGATATGCGAGCACCAGCGTGCCAACGAATCAACCCCWTATCCTTCCTGGCTTGTGTGTGTTTTTTTAGCGCTACACATTTTTATGATTGCTTGCCGACCAACATGCGCCCGGTGTGCCATTTATTATGACGCCTGCCTGCAACAGTCGCAACAACAACAATTCTTTTATGCAATACATTAGTTAAAATRTTATGGTATATTTGTGATTGCCTTTAGCATTATTAAAAAGTGGAATGAAATAACAGACGTAAATGTCATACAATGCCGCCACCCCTTCTGAGCGCGCTCCGACGAGTTGCCATCACCACCACACCACGGCTCGCGAACCTGCACGCCTATTAGTTTCACTTGCAACATGGTGCGTTGGGTGTCATTGTATCGCTTAAACGGATTTGGTTACCCTGAACGCCTCGGGAAAATTAAACGAAAATTGACGGCAACAAAAAAGAACGGTACAATCGCATATTTCTGTATGGAATGTTAAGTCGGAAACATAAATATGAGTGCAACAACAGGCGCAGTGACAATAAGTGCGCAACAACAACTACTACAAAGTGTGCAAATAGCAAATTGTATATGAACTCACGTACACCCCTTTCTGGCCAACAATTGCCTCGCCTTATAGTGTACGACTCAACCCCCAGTCAACGCTGTTACGCCGGTTCATTTGCAATTTCGTTTCGATTGGATTTCCATGTACCATTTTTTAATTTCTGTGATAGCAAATCAGCATATCGCATACCCGCTAGGAAAAATGTCACTTATTCATATGCGCTGTAGGAAAAGTTTTAATAAAGGAGTAAGGGGTATGTAGAAGATAAGATCTGCTTGATAAGACTGTTAAGTCAACGAGAGAGCTGGAAATACTACATGACAGGACAATCTTGTTTATGGAGACCTTTATGGTACCTTTAAAATCATTTGTAGGGTGTTCTACGAAGTCAGCTGGGCTTTTTGGGTTCCTCATAAGACTTAAATAGTACCGTTTAAATAATGGAGTACAACATAAAAGAGTTTTGGTTTCCTTTGGTTCTCCTTTTCAGATCAAACCAGATTTTATATAGCGAAAGTCTAGAAAGACCTGAAGGAAACCTTTGTGAAATAATTCACTAGTTAGTTCGGTCGGTTAGTTCCGACGTAAAACCCTTGTGCTTTCAAAACGTGAACAAATGGTCATAATACCAGTCGTTCCCGCAACATTCGGCTCTATATAACCAGAGCTTGAAATTTCATCAAAGACGGCAAAATTGGTTGGTTCTGACTTAAGAGCTTTGACCTTTGAAAAGATGAACGCGTTCGGACCAAGAACGAATTGCTAATCCGGACAAAGACCGAAAAATCGKTTTTGAGGCAAAAATATGATGATTTTTATAGAAAATACATATTTTCTGAGACAATTACAACAATCATCTCATTGCCTCGAAAGATATTTTCCATAAAATTTTAAGGAAAACCCCCTAATCAGTTTCGAGACCGCTCGCTCAGGGTAAAAAAATATAATTTTAATACAATATAACTTCTCACACTATTTCGAGTATCTGATTTCAAACCTAATATTGAAGTCATGCTGCTCATTCGACTTTATAAGCCGATTAGTTATGCCTCGCACTCTTAAAAAACGGCTCTAAACATGCTGTCAGTCCTTCATAACCCTCAGTCAGTCTTTCTATTCGCACAGCGCACGTACAATTGCAATTCATTTTTATTTCAACTTCATACAATTGTATGCAACATGTGTACTTTTTATGRCATTTTATTGTTGCGGTGCGCACTATTATTGCCGCAAATTTAATATCATTGAGAGTCCTTTCGCATAATAATAAATACTTACATGTATTTTCCATTTCATAACTAGCACGAATGTTGCAAATATTATATTGTGGCAACTAAGTACAAAGCTACCCCTTCAAAGCTGCGGCGTTCACTTCATTATTCGCGGGTTGCACTTCATAATTTTGCACACTTGTCGCATTTTTTCACATTTTTGATTTATGGTGAAATAATGCAGAGCAATATTTTTTTCGTTTTTCCCAATTTGCACTATTCCAATGTAGTTAAAGTAATTTAAAATTTTTAGATGATGTAAATTTAGATGATGGAAAATGTACTGCTTTTATTGACGGGTGGGTRTGAGAGTTGGTAATCGAATTTGCATTAATGCTTGTAGTAAGGGTGCTTGATTTGAAAATATATGCTGGGAAAATCCTGAAGAATATTTTGTAAGCGTTGGCTATACAAATTTTTTTCTTCGGTGTTGATTTCCTCAGAGAAGAAACAACCAGATTTGGAGATTYTTACTTTAAAATAATGGAAGTGAAGCGCTTAGTCATTATCCATAACTACTGAACAAGTGGAACATTTCCACATATCGAAGTAACAAAGCATCATCAAAATAAAAAAAAGACTACGAAAAAATAAAAATTAAATTTTTTTATATTGTTCATCAGAAAAATGTATCATGATACTTGATATTAACAGCGACATTTTTTAAGTGATTGTAACATCTGTATCTCCCAATAAAATTTTTTTTTTGATGCATAAGCTGGACAACTCTCAAAATAAAAAATATAATAAAAGAAATATATCAAGGCTTTTTGGAGTAACGGGAAGAGGTCGCTGATGAAGGCCGGCAGAATGAGCATGTTTTACGTGAAAATCCTCACTACTCAAACGWAGAGTCAAGCGGGTCCGACAAGACATCGCAGCCGCTTGGAAGTTGCYCCACGACAACGCCCCGGCTGACTCCGCCTTTCTTGAGAACAGCTACCTAACCAAGACCGCCATCCCCACGCTTTTGCAGCCGCCCTACAGCCCAGAGGTGGCCCCCAGACATTTTTGTTTCCTTGCCTGGAAAGGCCGATGAAAGGCAAGCATTTTGAGGTGATCCAAGCAGCATGCACCTTGGCTTTCAAGGCTATTCTGGAGAATGCCTTCCGTGACGTCTTCAATGCTTGGAAATCGCGCTGGCAGCGCTGCAAGGACGCAGAAGGAACCTATTTTGAAAGTTTTCAAAGAATTATAACGTTTGGTTCAATAAATGTTTTTAAATCGACTCAGTCCTATTACTTTCCAGACAAACCCTGTATTTTAATTATTGATCAATTTATCAAAAATAATGAAAGCTTGGCGGCCACAGTTCGAAAATGTCATACAAAATATGCTCGGCACAATGTTTTAACTTCGTGAACTGTGGAAAAATGAAAAAAAGTGGGAAATTTTTCTCTTGCGATAATTTTGGAGCACCCTGTATTAAAAACAGCTAATTCTAAAGCAAAAAATAAAATAGCCACATTAAACYAAATAAGCGAGAAAATCGACAGCAACAGATGCTAAGCCAATAACCGACTTACCCCTTTCTCAACCGTACAAAATCTAAGCCGCTTGCACTAAAGTGCTCACAAGGCGCACAAAAAAGGGAAAGCACCTTGCAACGTAAAGTATGCAAGAAAATCTATAAGGGAGGGAAAACGCAGAAAAGGGTGCGACGCTGATGGAAATGTAGCAAACACGCCTTGCAACGTGCAACATGCAGTAAGGCGATCGGTCAGTGTGAGCAACCCTTTCTACACGCTTCAAATAAATAGTACATACATATATATACAGTGCTGCAAGCGAGTGGCTATCTGACATTAATGCTGACTTTTATTGAGGATCAGACTGGATTGCCAGAACACACACATGCACAGAAACAAACCGATAAAATGCATGTAAATAACGTAAAGGCACAAATAATATACGCCTTGCGATTTGCTAAGACAAAAACAAACAACATCAATAGGAAGTGAACAATTTTTGTAAATCGRAAAATAGATTTGAGAGCAGCAGAAATTTAAAAAGTGTTAAATTACGTTTGGCATGCGGGCAAATAAAGCAACTACACACAAGTGCTATAATATATTTACGCGTAAACATATGCGCATGCTGCAGATAAGGCGGCAATGTGTGCTGCATATGTTGCACCAAGAACATCAAGTAAAAATTGTGAATGTTTTCTGTTGGGATTCGCTTCTTCATTTCAGTTACTCGAGCAGTTTTTTGGTAATTTCCACATWTTTCTTCCTGCACTCCACGCGCTGCTTGCTTTATACTTGCCGCCGCGAATGCCTATATGGCGCTACTAAGCCGTTGTGCACAGGAAGTGCCGCAAGACGCAGATACGGAATGCGCCTCGATGCTGCAGGCTGTCACAACAGCGCGTTAATTAAGTGCATTTTTTTGGTGTGCGGCTTAATGTGGCAGGCACTTTTCGTTTTCTGCAGAGGATGATACTTTGCGGAGTATTTTTGTGAAAAACAGACAAAGATTATGAATTTCTAAAATATTGTGAATTGGTAGCATTTTTAAGTAGGATATTCGAAGGTGCAATAGAATTTTTTTTTTTTTTCAAAATCTCAAATCACCACCTTTGATATTAAAATGCTCAAACTTAATTCTCAAACATGTCTCCAGATTCGAATTAATGCCAAGCTGCAACAAACAAAGTGCAACTCGCCACTCACTAAATCTTTATAAATTTATATTGTTTACATAGACTCACTTGATTCCRCATCATTTACCCTTCAACGTGATAATAAAGCCAACAACCCCTAATAAGTGGTTAAAGAAAACATATCAAACTTGATTCTACCTTTGCCCGATCACTCATGCAAATATGCAACTTCCTATTGCCGCGCCTCTCATATCAGTTCCCTTTACCTCAGCCAACAATTGCTTGCCACAGTTTTGCTCATTCATTTATCTTCTGCTGCTTATCGAGAATCCTTACCCTCCATATCATGCCTTTTGTKGTTACCGCACTTATACATATTGTTATTGTTATTATCATTGTTTTCCCCGCATTGCGTATACATTTTCACCTTAAGTAATTTAATATTTTCGTGCGCGTGTCTATTTGTTGCAGATTTGCAAAGGTGRATGCTAAAAGCGACCTGCGCCAATCATACGTTGCAAGCGTGCCACCGCATGCGGCTTGCGGTTTTTACCACGCCTCAGCTGCAGTCAAACACTGCGAGTATAGCTGCTTTTTTGTATGTGAAACAGCGGCCATTTCGGCTTGTAATCCACATAAAACCACAACTAAAATTTAGCTATGGCAATACAATTGATTGTTGGTAATTATCTGATGATTAAWTGGAGTGCAATTAAGGTGAAATATGATAGTTGTATATCATGATGTGGTTATGCATGATAACAAGGAAAAAAAAACCAAACTGACCGACGTTCGAGGTCAAAAGTCAATGCGAAACATATTTTTTCGTTATAATTGTGCTTAATACGTCAGTTTTGGAAAAGGCTGAAACAGTATGCTTGTACTTAAGCACGATATGGCAATAACTGAAAATTCCTAGCATCGATGCTAATCAGAATTATATCGAAAATATGAAAATTTTGGCTTTTCGCTTTAAGAGCGGCGCAAGAAAGTCTTTTACTATCACTATATCTGTGTCTTTACTTGAAAAAGCGCATTCGTTCTTTCTAATCGAGYCATTTTGGTCATTAGCATTTAGGCAGACCTTTGTGATACCACCGGAAGTATTACTCCCTTGCTCTATTATCTCCTCTTTCAACCACCCCGTCCTTCTGAAGAGTTCTATTTGTGCAACCTATGAAAGTCGTCAAGAAATCCTTGACCGTTAGTTACGATTCTTTTAATGTGCATAGTTATTCATTCGCATAGAATAAATTTTACTGTCTCTTCTTCATCTTTCTCCGGGCAACTTCTACAAGAGTCATTGTATAATGCTGCTAATCTGTTGACATATCTGCCAATTTGACAGTAATCTGTTAACACTCCTACTATAGCTCTTATGTCATTCCTTTTGAGCAAGTCAGGGATTGACTTCAYCAATATTCAATTAAATTTATAACATTTTTGTCGATAAAAATCTACAAGTAACCAGAGACATAAAAA
>NW_017537046.1:47136-89928 GCF_001853355.1 Bactrocera latifrons | reverse complement strand
TGTGATTCTCCTCTTTTGAGAATCCATCCTCCCCGCCACTTTTCAGCCGCACTTCGATAGATTCCTTTCTAAGCAACAGCAGGACCTGCATTGTGGCTTTTTTGGTCTCCAAGCCAAATTCTGCTACGGAGTTCGCGAAGGCCTTAACGAATTTCTACCCCTTCGTATGCACATTCGTATAACACGCTCTGATGAACTGCMATATTTGGTCCGGCTGTGATGATGTAGGCGGGTTCCAAATCCTTGAAATTGGCCCGGACGGAATGTCCCTTGTATTCACCGCTACCATTTAAACTCTGGAGAGTACTTCCCTTACCTTCGCTAAAGCGTCTATATAGAGTTTGACTGATAATTCGTCGTCGCAAGTAATAATTTTGGTTTAGCCCTGGTACTAACCGGCATCTGTGCTTTACGTTCATCAGCACGGCTTACTCCCATTTTTATTCGGCTCTGGGGATTTCTTCTTCGAGATCTCCCTCGTTCATCACACCAATAATAATGCAGTTCCGGGCATCTGGCTTTTCAAGTAAAAAATTTAGTAAGACTGCTATCAATGAATTCTTGGAGTAAGCTCCTTATTGGTTGGCGTTTGCAGTTGCGCACTTCTTGAGCACAATAGTCTTAAGGTCACGTTACAATCCTCGTRCTATATTTATCTTTTGCACTCTTCTTAGTTACTTATGACTACTTATACTTTATTCATAATTTATTTCCTCAGCGTAACAGTAGAATGAAAAAATTTAAATTATCCTCGCTTTATTTTACTTTTTTGAATACTCTCTTTGTGCTTTGACTTTGTAGTACAGTCCCTTCGAATGTAATTGATAGGTACTAATATGTGAATAAATATAATTTGCGCTTAAAATTCCCTTCGGAGACAGTCACTGACCAGACAACAGTTAAATTACAATATAAATTTGCTAAGCTGCTTAACTTGCGATCTATTCATGATTGCTTGTGCCAATGAGTCTACTTAATATGAATACATATATATAACTAAAACTCATACTTCCATTAATCGGAATTGAATATAAAWTAAGTGTCTGCGATTTACATAATACAATTCTCGAAGTAATAAGAAGACTATTTGTATATTTTTTTTCTAGCTTARTATACTTTTGGAGTATMGGTAGAATCTGGCTATATTTAGGCTAGTTCAATATCATTTCTTTAGAGGGTGTGCTATAGATTTCTTGTCAACTGAAGGKGAGATCTTTATTTTCACTGGAGGCAAAGACCCTTGTATATATATTGTGCTGGAGGCGCTGCCCGCTTGATCTAACACATCGAATTCTGCCAAACAAAAGATCTACGTTTGTATGACGTCTCAGCTTATACTAAATTTTAACAAGCACTCTCCTGTCTGATTGAAATAAATTYAAATATATTACAGATATCATCCAACCTTTGTAAGCTCTTCATTTTAATTCAATAGTTACTTCAGKTGCTAACCTTATGCTTGTATCTATCAGAACCTTATTTCCAATATAACATACTACATATATTTGAAATGCAAATTGGATTAAATAAAAAATATAAAAGAATTTCTCTCATTACATACTATACAATAAGTTCAACAAATTAACAGTAAAAAGGCAAAGCCTTGGAAATGGCCAAGAGCCTAAAAAGGGCTATACAAGCATTGTAGCATAAGATCGAGAARCGTCACCAATCCGTCTATGAATATCAACGCACACTTTTCTACTTTATAATTTTTGAAGTGATTAGGCAAAAATGCTTTTGATGTTTTTTTACGCTTTGGCAATTTTCTTTTTATTTCATTAAAATGTTACATACCCGCTCGCCGCCAAAAACTGTCAAGACCGACAGCCCTGCGCATTGAAAGAAAGTGGTGTTGGACTATTTGCTGATTGCTTGTAGCTGCAAGAATATACAAGTACTTACTCTAGTAGCGGACTGGGTGTCGGTTGGCGCACGGGTTTGTGTGGTGAGTAGGCCAAGCACTGGCTTTAATGGTGGTGGCGTGTCGTAGTTTGCATTTTTGATTGAAACTTATTGCTGTAAGCCTATTAGCGTTGCCAGAGCGCTCGCCGCTCAAATCCAATCAACTATTTGGTCATATGACAATCACGAAATAATTGAAAGGGAGAAAGCTACTTTTGTATGCAAATTTTTAATGTAATAATAAACGTGCGTAATGCCAGCGGTATGAAATGCAGACGAAATTAGATTTAACAGTTATAAGGAATTGTTACGGCGCRTAATGCGACATGCTTTAATATATTAGCGCGGAATTGCGTCATTAGAATTGAAACAAAAAATGCAGTTAAGACACTTATGGATTGGACAAAATATATTTTTATTAGTTGTAGTATTTCTATCATCTGATTTTGTAAGGCAAAAGTCGGAGATTGAAAACGGAATCAGGATCAACAGTTGAGGTATCTATTAATAGTTTTTAAGCGCGACATGAGCTGATAGGTGCAGAGAAAGATGGAAATACCTGATGAAAATGAACTTGGTTTCACTCGGTGCAAAGCACTGCCCGTAAACCTACATGAGAAATGATCTCTAATTGAAAAGTTAGCTTATGATGACTCGATTCTGCCTTCAGCTAAAAGTGGTTTAAGTCTTAACTTAAACTTTAAGATAGACGATCGGATATGAAGGATTATGATGATAATGGGTTAGAAGAGATTGCTTAATCCCGAGCTCACTGAAAGTCACGGTCATTTTAGTAATTTTTTTCTAAAATTAAAAACGAACGAAATGGGTTTTTGAAACATTTTTTATGCTATTTAAAGCATTTCACGATCATTTCTGTAATACAACAAACTTTAATCAGTTATATTCCCTCACTTGTACCCACATGGCTAACCAATTCGTATAAATRGGCATAAAATCTCATTAAAAATCCCATTAAATGGAGCACTTAGCGAATCGTATCCATTAAGGCGATTCCGCTTATTAATGCAAGCAAGCATTTGCCGCAAAAGCAATATTAATATTTGATTAGTGTGTGTGGCCAGCACACCGGCTTAAATAGCAAAGGCAACAACAATAACTAAAAACAGCGCGTTAGCGGCACTTGAAAACAATTAATATGTGGCTTAAACCGCATTTAACGCATCTAATCAATTACTAACAAWACATAAATGATAATGACTTTTGAATGGTCGGCAAGGCGGGTGAATAGGAGGCGTACGCAAGCTATTGGTGGGGCAGCAAGAAAGTAAGGGGAGTCAAACGACAAACATCTGACCACCAAAAGCCGTCTGCGGTAACACCTACCAGTTACTTATGCCAGATATTGTACACACATACATTCGAGTGAGTGTAAGTTGTGAGTCAACAGCCCACCAAGCCAAGCGTCTTCCGCCCAAGCACTTAGAGAATTGAGAGCGCCCAGGTGAAACAATTAACCGCAATGTTGTGCTTATAAGCGCAATATGCCTGAATTTGTGTGTCACTGTATGCATGTGTGTGTATTTGTGTTTATCTAATTAATTATATTTAACCGCAAAGTCCGAGTTGAAACAAAAAGTWAAGGTCATTTGTTGTCTTGCCATACATCGACGTGAAATCGCTCATATTTTCGAGTATACACAGCCATGCACATATGTAACTGTACCGTGTACCACTTTGCGGCTTACAGTTGTAATTTAATTACATGCCACAATTACAGATTTACCCTAAATACATTTATTCTTCATTCTCTTCGCTTTTTCTGCCTTGCCTACATTTTTTACGTCTTCTCATTTTACTTTCTTTCTTTTATATTTATCATCCTATGCATTACTGCTTTCTAATCAAGCGGTTTACCGCAATTATATAACGCTCAGCACTTGCGGCAGAATTGTAGTTTTCCTTCTGGGAGCTCTTGTGATTTAATGCTGGATTCTTTAGGGAACTTATACTAAACACTGGTAGAGCACCTTGTTCTGGTTTAATGACTCGTTCTGCAGGTAATTAGGTCGAATATTGTCTTAATGGTCTACAATGTATTGTGGTGTGTGTTTGTGCAATTAAAAAGCGAATTGGGTCACCGATGACTAATTACTTAAATTAATTACATCTATTTCCTTATAAATTATAAATCAGTTGTCTCCATTTCCACAAACCTTGTARATTGACAAATAGTATACCTAGCATTATTCATTGTTTTGAATTAAATTAGAAAATTGTATTCTTCTAAAGGCATTTTCGGGCGGTTAAATCAGATAACCTATGTACATAGTAAATTGGATGTTCTATAGTTATATCATCTTGCTGGCTAGAAGCTTTTTCGATGTGCTCATAAATTTTTACAATGAGCAAACATTACTCAAATATGTTTACTAGCTACCCTTAGCAAATAGAAAAACGAGCCTATAATTTTAATGAGATAGTAACCTATACTTTTTWRATATKACCCATACTAGCGAGTGATTGRRGAGTCACAGGTTACTACTGCAACTRGATWAAAAAATATAGAAATTGTTGTTCTAATGCCTAGTTCACCATAACTTAAATTACGCCATTTCGTCCATTATTTCATCTTATTATACTATCAACTTTAAATAGTAAGAAACCTTTTACATCGGGATTGGCAACCCTAGTGTAGAATCTAGCAGCTCACAACGTTATCATAAAGTTTGATATTTTGGATATCATRCATACTCAGAACGTTTTGACATACGAACGCTATTTGTGTCGTTTACAGTAACTTAAAATATTCATCTCGATCCAAAAATGGAGTTAAATTGAGGCAAAATTTCTACAAGACTGCATCGATGAACTTAATGCAATTTTTGGCGATGAAGCTCCACCATGAATATGGTGAATACAACCGAGGTCGCCGAATACTTCAATACAAATTTATTGAAAAACATTATAAATCAGTTCTTGTGCTGGAAACTATAAATGCTGTGCACAAACTGTTATTACAAGATCGTCATGTGTTCTATCGTTAGATTGAATGAACTATAGATATTAGTGGCACTAACCTCCGTTCAGTATTGCATTAACATTTTATTGTTGAAATTTTTCCTGTTGGTGATTGATGGGAGTATTTCACCATCAGTTAAAAAAAGTTTGTGTCGATTGGTCGAAGTGTATAAAAATAAGATAAAGGTGTTTCGAAACAGTTCTATAACATTGCGACAGGTTATGAGTCGGAGGCCTATATTGCAAAGTAAAAAAAATCGATGGTATGGGTGTTTCAAACTGAGAACTTATAAGTTGTCCCTGTGTAGCCTTGACTTGTCACTAAATAATTTCTTTTTATTTCCGYTCCTAAAAAATACACTCAGTTGTCAACGTTCTTCGAGATCTCAAGAGGCGATTGATGCGTTCTAAACGCATGTTCTGGAGATATGTCAATCACAATGACGAACGTGCTTCGACAATTGGTTGAAAAGTGCATAAATCTTAATTGARAATAATATTTGAAAATAAATAAAGCGATTTTCGATTACTCATATTGTTTCTGTTCTATAATTTCGAAATATAAAAAGCAATCTACCTAATCTTACGCTAGAGTCAAATATTTCTTACTATATATTGTATATTATTATGTTATATACAGCTTAAAGGACTTAACTGACTTAAAATCAGTTATCTACAGTAAAAGCAGAGTTATGTTAAACAACTCATACCTTCTTAAACATTCACATAGAGTAAAAGGTGTATTATCAGATACAAAAAAAAAACATTTTTAAAATATTCACATTGATAACGCATAAAAAATTTCTAATTAACAGCGCAATAATAACACAAATCGATATGCTTATGAACTGTGAAACATAAAATCCAAATTATTTCGCAAAATCGWAAACAATCTGCATTTAATAGCCCAWTTAAAAACAATATGCTGTAGACTTAAAAAAACAGCAAATAAATTATAGGCACAAGTTTATTAAAAAGATAGCGCTATTTTTTGATTTGCCTTAAAAAATTGGGCATTTAACAAAGCCAATTGCTTTTTAAAACAGAAAAAAACCATAAAAATATTTTTGACAATATTCTTCCCACGGAAACACACAAAAAACGCGCAGCAATTAAAACGAAATGCGCCAGTTGAATGCAACGCTGCAGTTGATTGCCAACTAGCCGACCRCAAACGCTTATCTAATGCAATAATATCCACATGTCACACAAAACCGAGCTATAAATAGCCAAAGCGCAAACAACAAGCCGACTAACTAACTAACTATAGACGGAAATATTGCATTAAAAACGAAAAAATATTAAAAAAAAGGCAAAAGTGCGCACAAACGCAGGCTTTTCGGCTGGCCGCGGGATATGCAATTTTACGCTGCTATTCATTTGACAGCGCTGCGTTTGGTCTTCAATTTAATGCCGCTGCAATACGACTCTGTGTCTATGCCGCCAAAAAATCATAGAAATGGCGCCTATTACGGTCATATGGCAATTTTATCTATCAAAATATATAAAACTAAATTTGAATGAAACAGTTGTCGGAAAGAATATAGTTGCTGTCAGAGCGACTCGCACGTTAATTGCTTTTCCGGTTAAAAATGCACAGATACTATGCGCGGAAAATGTTGCAAGCGTGTTGTTGCTGCATAGCACACCGGCTTAGCGGTCAGAATTAAATGCGAAAGAGTAGTCAGTATGCATTGCACAAAGTGTCAAAGGTGTTCAAATCTAAAAAAATACATACAAATGAAGCACATGTGTGGAGTATCAGCTAAAAATGTTCAAATTAAAGTCATTCAATCAATTTTTTAGATTTCCTTTTTGCAATTTAGAATTTCCTGCAAAAAATGCGCACATTGCAGAGGGATTTTCAATCATATTTCTGCATATCGAAAATAAACGCATAGCGTATGTATGCGAAATAACTCTCTCTTTTCAATTTTAATTCAAAATATTTATTTTACTCTTTCTATTCTTTCTATTTGCCAGTCGAAAGTGGGTTGTTGCAGGATTTTTCTTTTCATTTTTTTTATGCGATTTCCTGTTATTTCTGTGTCGTATAAATCATTTCGTTGTTTCCTTAATCCATTTTTCAGCTTTGCCACAGTTTTAATCAAAATGTACGCACTTTTTCGATAAATTATTATTATTTCCGAACCTTTAAATAAAATAAGTTTTTCGAAGTTGGYTTAACCTTTTTTGGGTTAGCAACATATATGTGTGTGTGTGTATTTACTGTTGGCCTTAAAGGAGGCGTACAAGAAAATACTAAATCAAAATTGACACTTATCGCTTTATAGAAAGCGCAAATGTAGTCACGAATTATTGTGGCACGCTTTTTGATGGAAAGTTCAAATTGGCGAACAGCTGGTTCATATACACTGCAAAAAATATATATAGTGAATTCAAAAAGTCTTCGAAAATGATGCAAAATAAGACTGTGTAAGGTTAGCTTAGACAAGGTAAGGTTATGTAAGGAAAGGTAAGGTAAGGAAAGGTTAGGTTAGATCTGGTAGGCCAATAAGCCACGCATACATCAGTTKGGTCCTTTGTGACACCAGATAGAGTTCAGTTTCGAATGCGACTTTCTCAGCAACATTTAGAGCGTTTTAAAAGGGGTAAAGTATACTTTCGGCATCGATTCATTACTATAGATTAAACTTGGGTCTAACATCATGATCCTGAATCAAAACAAAAGGCTAAAGAGTGGTGGGAACCTGGTTGTTCGGCTTCGAAATGAGCTTGTGGCCTGGAATCGGGTAAGAAGGTTATGGCATAGTTTTTTGCGATGCGAGAGGAGTTTTGTTTGTGAATTACTTGCAAACTTGTAAAACAATTAATTCTGAATGTTTGGAAATCTTTTGGACCAATTGAAAGAAAAAATTGGTGAAAAAAGACCAGGTTTGCAGTAGGAAAAGTCCTTTCTCATCAGGAGATGAGAGCCATTTCTCAATGGCTAAAATACATGAATTAAAGATCGAATTGCTAGAGCATCTACCGTATTCACCAGAATTYACCTCCAATGACTTCTATTTGTATCCAGAACTCAAAAAATGTATGCGTGGCAAKCATTTTTCATCGCATGAAGATGTCATACCGGCTGATTAAGCGTATTTTGCAGATCTTCCGAATTCTCACTTCAGCAATGGAATYCACTGATTGGAGGATCGTTGGAGCAAGTGTATTAATGTTCAGGGATATTATKCTGAATAATAAAATGTATATTGAACCATAAMAGCGTGTTTTTCTTATCAAAAGACAAAACTTAGTGATCATTCTTTTCCTATATCTTCTCCGTAGTCTTGCCAATGCCGGGCGAGTGCACAAGAGATGCTTCATTGTTTTCTTGATGCCTTGTTCTAGTCATTTCCTGCAGTGCTGTTGATCCGTGAGCCCTATCCTGGCGGCTCGTGTTCCCATCATGTTTCTACAGTCTCTTCTATCGAGTGCCGACAGRAATCTTGTATACTTCCAATCTACCGTTTCGCAGTTTTGTATACAGGTAGCTCATTCCATTTTGATTTTCTTAACCATGCTTCTGTTGAGATCGTCGTATAGACAATGCATGWGTTTCCCACTTTTGMTYACGTTTTYGGATGTTAGCYKTATRCCATTCTTGAMTAGAGAGGYGATAAATTATATAAAAACCGAAACTCCGACTCTCAGAATTAGTTAAAATGTGATAAGTAGACAGAGGCCTCACAGACGGCAATCAAAATTGCCGATCATTTTTCGAGTCCTTCAAGATAGTAAATACGCTAAAGATCACTTTTCAACGAAATTAAAYAGATATCTCACAGTTTCTTTCCAGCCTATTTCTTCAGATATTTCTCATGTGTAGTAGTACTCATACTTCGAGAAAACGTCTTCTTTCATGCAATATTTTTMACAGCGTATTCAAAAAATGTTTGCGGCAAAAAGACATAATTCACATCAGAAAAGTTGCCACCAATGATTGCCCGAAAATGTAAGGAAAGAACGAAAAATTTCTGAAGCAAAGCTGACAACGCCGGCAGGGACAGCAGAAATTTAATCCTTTAACCCTTTTCGCGTCAAAATATGCATATAAAAGAAATTGGCGTAACAAATTTCCAGTTACGAATTTCTGCGCGTCTAACTCGAACAGGTTCGCAAAATCACAATAAATAAAAAACTGAGAATATTTATGAAAGCACATGCATAAATAAATATTAGGCACACTACTCAAAATGCCGGAAGGACGATGAGAGGCGMAACTAAGCAAATTTGGTGGCAAATATTTGTTTATTCAAAGCTAACAAACACTTCATAAGGCACAAGAAAATAACAAGCCGAAGAGCTGCCGGAAGAAAGGCGCAATGTTGAAGAAAGGTATGTGATAAATAAGGAACCAAATATATTTGAGTATATGTGACATTGTTATAAGTTATGGCGGGTCCAAGTTGATGGGCATGGTGAATTGTTGTAATTTTCTCTATATGTAGATGTATTTATAACTGTATATTTGCAAACACACATGCAAGTTTGTGTATATGCAAAAGATTTATTGCCGTCTGATTTATTTATTTTCACAACGCGAAGCGTTTCCACACTTTCCACACACATGCAGTGCCACTCGCACCACGCTGCAAAAGGAAAGGATCAATGAAAATTATAGTTTATTCAACTGCGCGTCAATAAAAGGCTTCAGCGCGCTGGAATTTGAAGAGCAGAAATGAAAAGCTGGTATTCAAGTGAATCCTCAACCACACAAAGTWAATCCGCACGCAGCCAACGAGCAAACCAAACCGCAGCGAAATGCAAAAACAAAATCCCATCAATTGTGATGACGGGAGTGGTCAAATATTTTTGCAAACGCTTGCACACCACTTACAAATAAGCAAGCATGTGAAGAACGAAAAGTGAGAAGCACCACAGCGAAGCACACTGCGCGGCGCACGCGGTCTTGTTTTCTTATGCCCGCTTTTGAGCGTCATTAAAAACAAACTTGCAGCGCTCGCGTCTTACCACGCGCTATAGTTTTTGTTATCATTATTTTTTTTTCATCCGTTAATCAGTTATTTTTTGCAGCTCAYACGACTGCGCGCTTGGGAAAATATTTTTGTTTAATTTATTTATGAATAGCGGAACGCCGACTGTAACGCGACAGATATATATAAGCAAATCAGTATTTGTAAGCCAAAAATGTTTGTTATTGGCTAGTGAATTCGCTTTCCAATGTGACAATGCATTACTGCGCCACCACAATGTAATCAACACACGCGCATTCAGCACAAATCAAGTCTGTGAGCGTGCGCGCGTACACCGCGTCCATTGATTTATGCATAGCTTGCGCATTTACCAATATGGGCGCAGTTGTAGATGTGCGTGTGTATATTGTGCGCGCAATTTACGCATATAAATCATCAACATCAGCTACGGCAACGCAGTCATCTTTGCCCAGCTCAGCCACAACGAGGATAACAAAACCGCAACGCCGACTGTGGCATAAGCAGAGTATTTAAAAAATTTAAGTTAATGAATTGAAATTAAAAATATCCACAATGGCTGCGAAATACTTCCTTTCACAGGCACGTGTAGCCTACAGTATGACTTTATTAAAGGTTTCGTAGAGAAAAAAAAGGGGTTTTTTCAATATTTTTCTTTTTATTTTAAAAAATAAAATATCTTATTCAAACTTTTTATTATTCCATAGATTCATACATATCTAAAAAATATTTTGCGAAATTTTACAAAGAAAATGTTCACCACTCGGCTTTTACGGCATCATTCTCGGCAGTCTCTCGGAAAAAAGTACCTCGGCGTTGACAACAGGATTGTGTCTATGCAGTTCCCTTTTAAGTGGGAGAAAGTGGTTCAGTATTATTGTAGATAAGTATATTTGCGCAATTGAAGACTACAGACTACAGAACGGCGGATCATGGCACATCCATGTCAAAAGCAATCTAAAAAGTTAYTGTAACAGCTGTTTTTCGAAAAGATCGTCTCATGAGAAGCTGCGTCAAATGTTCGAAAATAATGTCTTACATAAAAGGAAATTCACAAAAATATCTTAAACACTCAACTGAATACCTCTTAGTGCTTCTATGGTCCTSTATTTGACAAATATCACAACCAATTACTCAAAAAAATTTACCCAATATCGAGATAAAGTGTAGCAGCCGCTAATATTACTATCTTCCTAAAATATTATATATAGCTAAATAGAGTTGATTTAAGAAATATACGAAAAGTTTATCGATATAGCCAATTTATGCTGCTAACTTACCACTATACAGCGATCGTGTGCAAAGCGAGTCCTCATGTACCGAGAATAAGAATCAAAAAAGRTGAGAAGCTACCAATACCAGCAAAGAAAATTATGTAGGAAGTGATTAATATAATTTCCTAAAGTGAACTTCGAATATGGGGATATGTCGCAAACGTTTTGAAAATTTATAGCAATTATTATTCCATTAACGGGTATTCTACTCTAGAAATCAATTTTGGACTTTTTTTTTGAATTTTATTTTAAAAAAACCAAAAATATTTTTACTATCCATTTTTTATGGTGTTTTTTATCGATCTTAAGAATACAGCAAAACAAATTTTACAAAAAAATATGAAAAATTAAAATAATTACAGGGCGGGGGGTTGCGGTTGTTGTTGAGAGACAGGTGTAAAAATATCAAAAGAAATTCTTAATCAGTAAGGATGCTGCCATTGTCCCTATTTCAGGGAACACGAAAAAAAATCTTTTTGAAAAATGGCGACTGCCTGAAATTCCTGAATTTTTTTAAAATATCAAAAACAAAGGATTAAGGATTATATAAAGATAAAGGATAAAGGATTATATAAAAAAGGTTCACACAAAATTTCAAGTAAATCGGTTGTATAGAACTTCAGATAATGCTGGTACCGTGTGGAAAAAAGTATTTTCGAGAAAAACGCGTCAAAGTGAGTTTACCTACCTACCCGGCTAGGTACTGCGTCACTAAAGTAACTGTAGCTCTTCAAAAAGTTTTAATTTTTAAAAATCCTTTCGAGGATATGTTCTTAAGAGTCTAAACTTTAAATATATGAAAAAACTCGAAATTTTCAAAATCTAGAGTAGCATGCCTCCTTAAATATCAAATAGCAGCAATACTGTATTTATRGACTCACATTGGAACCAAACACTACTCGAAAATAGCAAATAAAAGGTAAAATATTGAATCATCAATATTTATTTTGTTGCMTTCAAAGTAATTTCCACCAGATTTCACACCTTTATTCCAATATTTTACCAGTCCTCGAAATAATTTTCATAAGCACTTTTTAGGATAGCCTTCAGCTCTTTTAGCGAATTTTGTTTTATCTTTTCATTCAACTGAAAACGAGTTCCACGGAGCTGTRATTTCAGTTTGAGGAACAAGAAAAAATCAGACGGAGCCAAATCTGGTGAATACGGTGGTGGATCGATAGTTACTGCCATTAAATTCGTTCACAATCGTGACTCGATTCAGTGGAGCATTATCATCGTGTGAAATCCATGAATTGTTCTTCCACAATTCCGACAGTTTTCGACGGATGTTCTCACGCAACTGCCTCAATACGGCAAAATTGAACCACTTATTGACAAAGTGTAGTTATTATGCTCCCCATGAAAGTGGAATCGAAATTCGCAGGATCAAGCAAGTCCAAAAAGACCTGGGGCCCTATTCTGTATCTCCTGCCTGAATAAATACGTACAATATTCGTTTTTGCTTTCTACAACTCAAAAGCTAACGAATATTTTATTCGAAAATTGGCTTGAAAATGCGAAAATCGAGTTACAGAATATAAAAAATCTGAATTCGAGTAAATTTTTTTTCGAATCGAGTTACAGAATAGGGCCCCTGTATACAAAGCTCTTTTTGACAAGAAAAAAACTTTACTTTGACGATTTTATACCCAAAATATCCACCAAAATCATTTGAACGGACTGACTATAGATGTCGAGCTCTCATCCCAGCATTTTCTCTGTAAAATCCAGCTGCAGAGTGATGCCATTCTTAATATTTAAATGTGAYAATACTGATACCAAAAAATATATTTTAAAAGGATAGGTTTACGGAAAATCGTAGGAAAAAATTGCAGGAGACCATCTTGTAGAGCATTCAATTTTATRCAAAATTTATGCAACGAAATTGGTGTTCAAGTAGTTGGAAGCGAAACACAATTTTTTCTATATGCTAATGAAAAACAAAGGGAAACCTGTTAGGCGGAGGATCATCTCGTTACAATAAAAGCTCATACCAAAGTACCAAGCGTAAAAAATATTCGTTTTTTTTTTAACCCACGCTAATATCCGAGTGTATAACTTCTTTACATACATACGTACAWATGTATACTGTTAAAGAAATGAATAACAAAATTTTTATACCTTATTATTTGGGGACTGCCTGCCGGCTGGCCGCGTGCACACGTGACYTGAAGCTGCTGTGGGGATTACAATGCACAGATTTSTTGGCTTAAGGGCAAAAATGCAATGCGCCAGTGATAATTATAAAAACAACAACAACGGGAGCGKAAACTGAAATGGAAAACGACACAAATTTAACGTGAAATGGTAGTAACAAAAAAAACCGAAAATAGTGAATGGGTTGCCAAAGCCATTTTGGGACAGTCTGGCGGCATTGCACTCCAYCGTTAGTTGGTGCCAAAATAAACGAAAACACACAAATGCAACAATATATAAAGGTGTGTGGGAGTATATGGCATTTTATGCTCATATTCTAGGCATACAATTTTTTCAAAGTTCTGTATCGGGTGGAGCGAACAAAAACTCTTTTTCCACCAATATAATTTTGTACATATTGTATATGTAAATTTGGATAGGCAAGTTTTTATGGCATTCAACAGTGCGTCAYCACCCACTGCGCGCTTTTGTGGCCGAAAATAATTTGTACGTAATTTACTTTTTACATTATGCGCCACACACTCACACACAAATAACTACGTACATAAATAAAAACACTTTCTASGTTGGAGAAAAAAATTATTTTTTATGCCGAAAATTAATACGAAATAAGGCGCGGGCTCACAGAATATCATGCAGACTTACTCACGCCTGCTTTAATGTAAGCGCTGCAACCGTCTTGCATACCAACAGGCGCGTTTAGTTGCTTTGGCAACTGATTAAGGCRGCCGTGCTACGCTGTCACATCCAATATACCCATTTCAGGCTTACAGTACACACGCTGCTTTTGCCATTAATACCAAAAGTTTTATTTATTCCCTTATTTAATTCTTGGTAAATTTTCCAGCAAAAGCTGTATGGCGGCATTTAAGTTTAATTTTGCATAATTCGCTACGCCGATTTGTAAGGTAAGATAGCGGCAATTCCTCTTTTGTAYTATAACCAAGTATTTGCGCACCGCCTATATTGTCACCCTGTGTCCCCTTTGGCGTAATATAATAAAACAAAAACCGAAGTTACATTGCAATCGTTATTATCGAACAGAAAACTTTGTTGTTTATTGGTGTTTTAAGCCTTAATTCAGCTGTCGCCGYGCCGTTGCTTTGTCTAAGTTCGCTTGCCCTCTTCCAAGAAGTTATTTAACCCTTTCAGGCATTTCGGAAACTTTTGGCATACCCGTACTTTCGGTACTTTCATCGGTTCGCCTACCCAACCGYTATGTTTCGCCAAATGCCTTAAGTTTATGTTTATGTAATTATGAGTTTGCGCTTGACGTGACGGTTCCACTAATAGCCTAATGTGTTTTTTCTTGCATCTAACGCTATATTGCTATATTAAGTTTCGTTCTGATTTATTTTATTTCACTTGTCGCAATTTGGTACTGTCTTTTTTATTTGTTTCTAAAAGTTTTAAGGTCTTGCCAAACTTGTATGGTTTTGTAAATGTTTATAAACGTGCTGACAGCAATTCGGCCGCAAGACCTTCAGCGGTTTCTTTATGCACCGCACACTCTTTAGTGGCCTTGTGTTTTTTTTTTCAAGTTTTCAATAGAATTCCTTGAGGGGCCAGGATAATTTTATTGAAGGGTTGCACGGCAATATGCGTAGGTCCTGTAATTCACACTGTCGGCTTATAAAATAAAATATTTAGAAAATGGTTTAAAGACGACGAATTGAATAATAATTGTTTAAAATACTCAAATTTTAATTACTTACAACTTGCATTGATTAGAGTTTTAATAATTCATTTGAAAAAGTTTCCTTAGCCATTCGTATACCCTGAAATTTTAGGCGCGCCGGTTAAAGCTGCCAAACAGAAGTAATTAATACGAAGTTATAAAGCACTTTTTATTAAAATTATGTTCTGGTATGGCAAATGTCTAAAGGGTTCAAGCTGCTGACCTTTAGAGATCTCTTAAGCATAATAAAGACTGCAAGGTCACTATCAAAGTGAGAGAAGGCGTCTTATGTACTTTTGTTCTACAAGAGAAATTTGACCTTAATATCTTTAATTAGGAAAATCAGTGTTCTCAAATTTCATCTCTCAATCCATCAGTTCCGGAAAATTCTGGTTTCTCTCTTTAACCTTTCTTAAAAAAAAGGAAGCTTTCAATAATGTCCTGCCGGACGCAGTCGTATCTGCTCTGGACGGTCTTAGGGTTGAATCAAACCTCAAAGACCTCAYTTTCAATCTTCTGACAGAATAATTAAAACGGAACGCACGTTCTCGACGAAATGTAGGTAGGAGAACAATACATGGTGGAGTTCTGTCTCCTCTTCTAAAGATCCTGGTCGTTAACGATCTGCTTAAAATACTTAAAAATCGTGGCTGTAGAGAGATTGAATATTCAGACGATATAGCGTTTATGGTCAARGGGAAGTTCCTGAATACCGTTTATGAATTGACGCAGAGGTATCTCGTCGTAACGTGAGCGATCTCGCCATCAACACAAATAAAACCGAGATGGYTTTATTCACATATTGCCCGTGGGCATCGCCGGAAAGTGTATTACTGCGAAAGTTACCATCAARCTCAGAGAGTCTGAGTTCCTAAAAGAACACGTGTCTGAACACTCAAAAATCCTCACTCGCTTAACCTTCAGACGAGATAACCTGGATCATGGAGTTACCAAACCAAACTCTGGCGGCTCCTTCTCTACCCGTATATCGTCGARAGAAGCATGGGAAGGAAGAAGTCGAAGGATGAGAGGTACAGTGAGCTTTTTCATGGATAGGTCAAAGCTTGGAGGAAAGGTTGATAGAAAGGTCTACTGTCAAGACATCTTTATCAGCTCCAGTTTCAAATTTCCCGACTATAACAGTGTCTTCGAGGTCGAGGTTGCAGCCATTAAAGTATCAGGAAATTTACTGCTCCGCAACCTCCTTCAGAAAAGTGACCATCTACTGAAATAACAGAGCGTCGATACGAGCCTTGAACTCGTTGACAGTGCGTTCAGAACTGGTCAAAGAGTGTCTAACGTCGCTATCAGTAACATCGAGTGTCTTTGGGATACGACTGATACAGTTGGCAGGCCACARCGGAATCACAGGAAACTGTAAAGCTCGGTGCTAGGCTTCGAGGAAGCTTGGTCAGCGCTACGCCACCATCRGTACATGCCGCAAAAGCCTTTTGGCCCAAGATTGATTGCAAGAAATCTAGTKATGTCTTTGCTCTCAGTAATTCTAGCCTCCTAGTTTTGAAGCTTACATTCAGACAACGAAAGGACTAAATATTGTTATCCACGTGAGATCTTTGATAAGACATCTAACCTAACCTAAACTAGTCTCACTTTTAGAAACACAACTGGTGCAACTACTTCGAAATACTTTCTCTATCTCCACCCCTAGCGCTCTCWCTGCTCAAAAGTACTCTATTTTAATTATGCTTTCTCCCTTTTTAAAAATACTCTATGTACACACATAGGGCTTTAATTTATGCCTTTCTAATCAAACACAATACTTCTTGCTCYGCAGACATAAATTATTTTATTTTACAATTTTTCAACATTAACCGCATAATACCAGGCGCATGCTCTTAAATTATCACGACGTGCGTATATCAGATAGAATCACATAAAAAATGCCCATAAACCCATTAATGAACAATCTAAAGTCACACCACCCAAAGCCTATTCGCTGCACGGAAGTAAACTCAGGCTCGAAAACAAAATCATCCGTTGCTGTGGTGAAAAAATGCTGTACTGTATGTAAACAAAAAACGACTTCTTCCAGAGCCTTCATGCCACACTATTTCTMATTTAAATTTCATTGCAAATGAAACTATAAATGCCGCATGGCAGCGGCAGCATCACTGATGAGAAGAAAGTGGCAAAATGTGAAAACGGAAAATTGGAAAATGTTTTGATGCGAGGACGAAGGCATGATAGTGGCAAATATTAAGGCAAGACGACACAACACCCGGAAACGAAGTGCCCACCAATCGACCATCAAAGCTATARATATCAACTGGATAATATGGCAAAATCACAGACCGGTGGCGGCGATTAGTTCAGGTTCATATTTTCACTATTTGTGGCGAAAGCAATTTTAGCAGACTGTTGCCGCCAACAAAAACAACAATAGCACGGCTGATAGGCTAAATAAAAAAATACGAGAACGTTTCACACGACTGACACGCACACCATGCACACATGCACACACACAGGGCGTATTGAGGCGGAGAGAGAATTTCCCAGGCCCACAACGAAATTGAGTTACGCCCAAAGCAGCGCTCTATAGCAAAGACCTTAAGCGACAGCCGAAAGCCGMAAGCCGAAAGCAAGCAATATTGCGGCAGCGATATCATAGCTTTTTAATCTAAAATGATAGCAGGGGTAGAGTGGAAATGAAAAGCCGGCCGCACACACACACAAGCACAAACAAATCACAAAGAAGATGAGAGAAAATTTCAAAATAGAATGATACTGATGTAGGCTGGCAGTCTGAACAACGAGTTGTGTGAAAGCAGCAAGTAAAAATATGCACACGCACACACAAGCATCTGATAATAACTGCAAGCCAAGAAGGCGCGTGCCCCCCACACTGCGGTAGATGTGGTAGGATGCAATTGGCGATTAAAAAATGCATAGTGGCATATAGAATAGTGCAACGCAAAACGAATAATAATAGCAACTGATAGCTGTAGGGGGATGCTTAAGGAGCGAAGCGGAAAATCAACAGAAAGCCGGCAGAATGACAAGATTTCGATTTAGCCTAAGCCAACAATGTCGAGCCGATCGCATCTCAGTTAGCGATAAGCGCGCGCTGCGTGCAAATTTTGCATTCGCCATGCATGCTGCGGCTATGACGAACAAGRAAAAATTGGAAAACGAAAAGTTGTTGCCATCCCACCAGATGCTGCGGGGTAGCGCGCGACAAATAGATGCCATTATAGATTTATGGTGTTGTCGTTGTATGCAATAGTTGCATATCATTTGGCGTTTATCCTTGCAAGCGCTRAGATAAGTATCGCAACTGCATTGATGTTACTTGTGGGGATGGTTAGCCTGCAGGGGTTAAAGAAATAATGTTACTGAAGCTAAGAAACCGGTATTTAATATATAAGCCCGAAAAATTGCAATATTTGACCTTTTAAAAAACACCGGTTAACAAAAAATTTGTTTTTTGGTTGATATTGTCATGCTCAACTTTTGATTCTATACTTTGCAAGATACTGGTATTTTTGCTTTAAGCTCTTAAAGTTTGATAAAAATCAAACGAAGAGTGAGCCTGATTCGGCTGTAAGAATATTAGGAGTTAGACGAAAAAAATTATTTTTGGTGGAAGAGAAACTGAAATTTAGTATGCTGAATTCAGATCGCAAAATCATGTCGGCCGTTGTAATGGAATGTGGTTTTATAAATAAAAAGCTATCCATTTTAAGGTTCTCTACATTTGAAAAACTTATAATCTTCAAATTTATCCTATAGTAATTCGATAACGGTGGTTTCAACAAATTGTTATTTGGGGAAGAAAGGGTTCAGATTAAAAATTGATAACTGAAGAATATCTCAAAGCATTAAACTCGGATTTCAGATCATTTTTTTAAAAACTACCCGACTATTTTGTATGTATACAAACAGAGAGACGAATATGGTATATATAAGTATATACCTTAAAGCATCTCCTTGTGTAAAACTTGCCTCCCAGAAGTTACAAAAATATAGCTTAAGTGCCGAAATGTATTCTCCAGTTAATACATACATATTTCATATTTTTTTCCATTACCTAATACAATAATAAATTGCTCCCACCTACTTTACATCCGTACTCAATTCTAGTAAGCTGATACTTCAACTCAAAATGAGATTTCCGTCACCAAATTGTCTTGACTGACACATAAACACACTTAAAGGACACTGTAGACTCTTAAGTGGTTGCTAAAGGCTCCGACGACTACAAGTCATCCGCAAGCAATATAAGTGCCTACATATTTCCAGTGTAAGCTAAAAATAAATCTAACTACAAAGAACACAGCGCCTACAGAGCGTTCATAATGCAATTCTCAGCTAAATTTCCCTGACTCAAGACATGCTGTTTTTTTCATTTCACTTACATTTATGCCAGACTGCTTTACTTTCTGATTTTTTTAATATTTTCGTTTGCTGTCAAATCGTTTATTTATTTATAATTTTTACTTGCTGCAGCGAGTCTTAGTTGCATGCTTAGTTATACTTAAATATCCGCTAAGTACTTGAGAAAGGCGTCGCATTTGTGCGTCTAATTGTACATTCTGTATATAAATTAGGCGTTTAACATGCAGCACTGACATGTCCTTTGATCCTTTATGTGTTTTTATTATTGTTTTTTTTTTTAGAAAAATATTTTTTCTTCATTTTAAAATGTTGAAGATTTCTTCTCATGGTGTCATCGCTTTCATAACGGGAAAAACCATATGTGACACATTTGCTGGCTTCGTTTTCAATGCCAATCTACGCCACGACTGCTTGACTTCGTATGGGCAGGTACCTGTGTCATGTTTAGTGTTTATTTATGACCGATTTTCTTTAAGGAAAGATTGGCTTTCTTTCACACAGCCAACCATGTGGATCGTCTATATTTTTATATAACTAAAACAATTAGCTGAAGTATGTTTTTTACATAAATTGAGACCAACGTATCCGCCTATAGATGGGTTCATTTTTACTAATACATCACACGTCAAAGATCATATTATCTACTCATATTTTGATGTGTTTAAGTGAAAAATTGATATTTAGTGAAGTCAAACTAAAATTCTTATTAATCAGGAATAGGAGCGTGAGAATTTCTAGTTCAAACTATCGCTTTGAAAATGTTCATCAGGACAGACCTTTAATAAATTTAAAGAATTTTTATAGCAATAACTATGAATATACAACTAGAAAATCTCGCTCTGCCGCAATCTTAATTTTCCACAGATTTTTCATTTATCCAATTTTCGCACATTATTGTCGTATTTGATCCACTTTTCGTCTCCTGTTACCATTCGTTTCAGAAATGGTTTAATTTCATTTCGTTTCAGCTAAGAATCGCAGATGTTAACTCGTCCATTAAATTTTTCACAAGCAATGCATGTGATACTCAAACATCGCGCTTCTTTTTGCAGCCTGCCTTTTTTAAATAATTCAAAACCGTTTAATGATAAATGTTAAGTTCCTTAGCGATGTCATGGATGCTTATCTGACGGTTCTGGTCAATCCTTTCCATAATTCCATCGACTATTTCAAAGATACTTTTTCGACTATCCAATATTTCAATATTTCATTTTTTTTTATCTCCCATAAATTTAAATTTCAACTCAACTTACCTTATAATTCTCAGTAATGTTATAGTAGTTTGAAAAACACCATAAACATACAAATATGACTCAATGACATTGTCAATCTCCAGCTCGTCCTCTGTTAGTAATCAATCAAAAAGTTTCTAAAAATTAAGTAAGATTTAATTGAAAAGATTTCCTAAACAATATTCCCCACCTAGTCTTTCAACACTCCCCTAATAAGTATATCAGACTACTAGCTATTCCTGAAACACGGATATGGCAAGACATATTCCTAAAAGGGTTGTAAACGAAAGGCTTAAATATATTTACTGTCATTCAAGACTCATTAAAAAGCTGCAACCCACAGCACTGATGATGCATTTATTGTTTTCGAAATAAAATGCAAATAGTAAATAGCGACAAGGTACCCCGTTTCGTCGCACACGTCAATATTTGCACAAATCAAGTSCGGCTGTTCGAAATGCATTGTGCCCAAGTAGCTGTGTTTGCACTCACGCCAGATTCCAACGACCCAAACATCGATTATTCGACGAAAGTTTCATCATTAAGGCGGTAATTCGAGTGACGTGCTTTCGTGAAAACAACAACAATGGCAGCAGACTTAATGAAAATGAAACTGAAAATCGGTATTAATAATGCGAGAATGGCAATGTCATCAACAATGCAATGGTAAGCAGCACAATAACAACAATAAGAATATCAACAAAGTCATCATTATCGCCATCAGTGGAGTCATCAGCACAGAATGTCATACAGTTAGTCAACGGGTATATAGTAAAAACAACAACAAAAACACAATCAACGAAAACAACTGTGAAAACAAAAGCCATGTGCGTGAGTGTCCTTACAAAGAATTTGCTCAAGCTAACATACGATATAACAGTAACGGTGTATATGTGCGCCGGTAAGGATTTTCTACTTAAATCATTAATATTTACTTATGATTAAAGCGTTCAAAATGCAAGCAATACAGGCCGTTGTAAAGTAAAAGGGTTGAGCATGGAGGGATTGTAGGTATGGGTGATTTTAGTTGAGCAACACAGATTGAGGTTTCTTTAGAAGGAAAGAAGCAGTGGTGGCTTCTATTTTAAATTGTTTAAGRGTATTGTCAGAGGTGTGTCACCCTCAGTGTTGCTATTTTTGTAAAAGCGGCAGAATTCAGGTAAATTGACCGGATAAAAAATTCAGACACGTTCCGGTTACGTAGACCCAACTGTCATGAAAACGGWAGCACCGTCAATCTCTGTCCTTGGTTTTGATCGTTCAGTTTGAATGCCAGCTATATGCTACAGTGGTTCTATGTGTTCTTTTTTTCGATTTGACTTAACCCAGGATATGTTCTATGTTCAGATTWTAATAAGGATACTCTGGTGCTCCCAACGCTTTCGCTGAAAGATTTCGGTTATTAGAATTACAAAGAAATAATCGTRCTTTGGCCTTATATTCAGCTTACTTCAAATATCTTGGGTCATTTAGGGTCAAATTATGAATTATTATTATTTCTAAATATTTCATAATAATTATATAAATATTTCATAATAAATCCACTCCAAAATAATACCTACGCCTCTGCAACAGTTCTTTTCCTCTCTTATTTGTGATTTCATACCTTTGGAACGCGCCCACCCTTAAGTTTCCACCGCCTTCACTTCCTTACGCTTTTCGTTCTTCGTTCCTTTTCCTTGCCGTCTTTATATTTCATTTTTAATTTTCCGTTGCTCTGCTTCCTTAGGCTCTCCTACTTCTTGGCTTTGACTAGTATTTCCTCCCAACCGCTTTCCGCGACTTTGCACATTTTTGCTTCGCTTTCATTTGCCAGCATGCCACAGGAACGTGCGCCGTGTGGCATGTGGACTCAATTCATTAAATTGAAATACTTTTCGGATCGATCAAATGCGCGCTGCGGCGGCAAACAAACATACCTATTTCTATGCAGCAGCCGAAAGGCAACCCTTKCAGTATAGCACACACTCAAACTTAAACAATGACAAACAAATAGCAGCATTCAGTTGCACAAACCCAAGCAAACCTATGTTTTACTTATCATACATCAAACCTTTTTCCAACGCACTTCACCCAGTTCAGCTGCGAAGTGGAATTGCCATGATGCGTTCCCCCAAACACAGGCGTAGTTATTAGTGAAAGGTTATATTGTGGAAGTCGCGGTTCGACCACCAAACACCGTTTCGTCCATCTGCTTCAACGGCTCAGCCTCATTTGTTTAGYCTGCGCTGGCATTAGTGAGATGGCCAAAGAAAGGGTTGTAGCGCACGGCTTCTGGCATGAACCGCCTTCCGCGACGCACTCTGCCACTTCAGCCTCCGCAACGGCTATGTCGGCAGCATAAATTAACGCCTCACCCGCATGCAATTTGAACTCTATTTACAGTTTGCAACGCACTTGTGCAAACATGCAAGTCGCATCACGTTGCACTCAAACAACATCAACGGCCGGCCTCGTGCGGGCTTGGCCAGACAATAGATCATACAGCCGCGCCAACCATGACAGACCGACAAAGTCAATGCACACGAAAGAGGGCCCATTGTTGYAGTGCGGGTGTGAGCAGCGGAAAACGCTGTTTAGTACGGAGCATTAAATGTGCGCGCAAAACAAAATCCTTATGCGTGAGCGGCAATTATCTGGCACTCCTGCGGTGCTGACAAATCACAGCTGAGCTGATTACACCCTGATATACATACATAGAGTGCTTACTCTTCACTAAATGTGAAGGCATAAAGCGCGTGTAACCACCCACCCAGACTTTTAGTTGCCCCATTCTGCTTCTTCTTTCCGCTCTCCTTCTTCTTGCGTWGCGTCGCTACGGCGGGGGGTATGCTTTATTGTTCCATATATAGGCTAGTGGATCTCTTATGCGGATTACTAATGCAACATGTGTGCAACTTGATTTCAATCAAACGATTTATCCCAGAAAAAATGCATTTTGCTAAGGCTGCAGTTTTTAAGACTCATGCACTTTTTGCTCTCAAATCTTTTGAAACGATTMTATTTTTATATTAAAATTCTAYTGAAGAASAAATCGTTAGGGTTGGGGGCGAAATACGAAACCTAACCACCTTTTCTGCGGAAACTGAGTGTTTTGAGGGAGGATATAAAGTCAATATTTGCCTACAATTAATGAGTTAAATATCTCTGTTAACCATTCTTGAAARGTGTAAATCTGTTCGTTTGCATACCATTATTAAAGTTAGAACTTAGTGTACTCACAACTTCTTGTGCAAATATTTGTAGTTTAGAGCATTTTAAAAGAAYTACAAACTAAAATGGCTATTTGATCAAATTAAGTTACGATACTGTCATTTAAATCTAATTTCTAAATATACAATAGTTATGGTTCTTGTGGTCTGAGAACTCAAAAACACCTTGTCCGACTTATGAGTTGACCTTATTCCTTGTAACAGCTGAGTCTCTTATAAGGCGGTCGTATCACTTTGGTTCTACTTTCGAAATACCAGCTAAGTGCATTCAGAAATCCACTCGATTTTGATCCCTCTGACTGAAGTCCATTTATAATAAGAGCGTCTGTGAGGGATACTTTCCAAGCGACTGGAACATTGCTGGGGTTCCTCTTCTGAAGCCCCCWGATAATGTCAGGAGCAATCGACGTTCTTATCGGGGCATCAGTCCCCTTGCAGTGCTTGGAAAGAGTAATGATAGAGCGGCTTCAGGACCTATTGCGAAGTTTGTAGTCGAATAAGCAGTATGRGTTCCTCTTTTGGCCTCCCTAGTCGGCATAAATAAGAGTGTGAAGGTCGGAGTGATTTGAGACTGCCCACAAGGTTCMATATRTGGTCCATATATTTGGAATCTTATGATGGCCTCTCTGCTGGGGCAGCTCGAGCCACTCTATAAGTGTTGTGCGTATGCGGACGACCTTCTTCTTCTGGGCTGAGTTAAAGCGGGCCGGTGGACTGTTCTTAGAGATTGTAAGTAGTTGAGTTTAGGTGTGGGGTGGACATATTGATGAAAAAAAACGGTGACAATGCTGCTTAAGGGCATGTGCGGCTGAACGCACTTGCCTTGCGTCACACACCAGGGGACTCACCATGAGTGAAAGAATGTGTTAGACTCCACACATGCTGAATGTAAAGGAGCGACTGCAGGCAACCTCGGACATCATGCTATTGGATTGTTTGTGGCATGTGCCACTTATGGAGCCGCTGTATGGTGGGAAGCACCCACGACAGTTTTGGAGTGCAAAAAACTACTCTCAATACAGCGTTGTATGACACTTACCAAACTTATGAGTATTTCGGGACATTTCAGCAAACTATTGGCGGTGGGAAGAAAAAAAGGGAAAAATTATATTTTAAAGAGCTTAGGGCTTTCTTAAYACAACTGACTAAAGGTCAAAGTTTAAGTATTTCTTAAGAATAGTGGAATGATTTAAATTTTTCAGTTTAATAAAAGCACTTAGTAAGACTTAGATTTCCCGTCAAAATATATTTTRTAGCATGAGAGCTCAGGAAAACGGAATCCCAAAGCGAAAGAATCGAAAAACTTGATTTGGCAGAATAAGGAATTGCTTGCTGGTTTATTACCCAAAGTATAACTAAAATCTCTGACCAACTATTAACAATTTATCACTCCTCCCCGCAACAATAGCCTTATCAACTAAGCAATTTATTACCAAATCAATGCCGGACATTTATATTTTCATGCCAATTCCACTTCCACTTCCAATTTCAATTTCAGTTTTATTGTTATTTGCTGATGAAAGTAATTAAGCATGCCGTCTACTTTTATGGACCGAAAGTTTTTGATAGCTATCAATTTCGCTACAAAATCAGAGTAAAGAGACTAATTTCACGAATAAGATAAACTTTGACCAATTTAAACATCCTTTACACCCTTTSCATGAGCAACAACTCGAAATTACCGCAATAAAAGAATGTCTGSTTAATTTCTCAAAAACTTTGCTGCCTTTTATGACAGTTTTTCAACTTGACTAAACAATTTTATTAAGAGATTGCAAAGTTGTTGTTGGTTTTGTGGATGGAACTGATCCGTCGCTTGTCGCTAATACGAAATGCAGGATGAATCACTTCATATTATTTGGGTGGTGGGCATATTCATACWTTCTAAATGACTACCTTCAACTGGCCTGATATACTATAATATGTGTGTGGCTTATATAACTATATACGCAGACATCYTGTAAGTTAATGTAATATAAGTAATACAAAAATTAATAGCCAAAAATTGAAAGCGCATAGCCGCCGAAATCTATTCAACTGCAAAACGTATTGAATTYAATTCAAAAGGCGACCGTGAACAGAAAGGCGCAAGCATCTTCAAAGCACTTACTTAGCCAATTTATTGAAAAGCAGATATAAATTGGTAATGTCTAAGGCAGTCAACGTGGTGTGGGGTAGACAGCAAAAATGGCAGGCAATTATTTTGATTAAAAAATTGTGTTCATAAAAAGAGCGTAGAAATCAATTGCAAAAGCCAAAACGACAGACAAGCAACGCCRCAGAGAGACAGTGGGTAGCGTGAGTGAGAGCAGAATGGTGTGAGTGTGCACTGAGTGGTGTGCGTAAGACAAGAGTGAGGCACTACATTAGCTACACACATGTAACATGCGTGGCAAGTAAATTTACATGCTTTCACTAGCCACACAAAARAGGAATAGCACAGCCGCAGGATGACTTCAAAGTGCGCAACCACAGCGCTGTCAAGTTGACAAAGCGTAAATAACGGAATAACTTCGCAGTGTCAAAGAAATTATTTAAACAAATTGACAATATAGAGAAAAGAGCGCAAAATGTCTACTGTCTTTCGGTGACAGCAAAGCGTTTTGACTTGATACAAAAAATCAAATAATAGCAAACTTAGCAGTGGCAGGCCTAGCAGACACGCGCGAAAAAAAAAAAATTCCACTAAAATTTTACTTAATGCATCACTGCCTCCATGAAACCCTGCAATTCTGTCGAAAGGCCGCTAAAGTGAYTGACTAGCGCGCCAACTGACTGGCTAACACCCTGGCAGACTGCTTGCTTGATTGCCTACACTGCCTCTTCACAGCTTTATTACATCTACCGAACCTTTTGCAATTGTCTTCGCAATAAATTGACAGCTAATAAAGTGTGCAACATTGCATTGATGACAGCGGAAAAGCGTTTAGGTTGATTTCGTGTGGGCTGTGACTCTTACTATTAGTACAACTGGTAATGTTTTGTCGTTGACAGGCCGTTGATTGTGTTGCAAGTGAAAATCTAACGCAAGCTCGCGTAAATTGTCTACGCCACGACGCGTACTTCCGGTGCAGTTCCGACTCGACACGCGCTACAAACGGATGCAAGGCCGCGAAAAGCGTATTTATCAAAATTTATACACTGCGAGAACGATTGGACAATGCGGCGTGGAAAAACTGAAAAGTCAGTGAAGTTAGAGTATTAGGAAAATTTTGTAAGCTAGTCGATAAAAGACAAAAAGGGGCTAACCAGAAAAAAATACCTAGTTCCTATACACGGATCAGCAAATTGTGTGTGGTGAAGCTGCCACTATAAAGCCCTACATATTTTAAACTTGGAACTCCTTACTAACACTAAAATTAAACTAAACTTGAATTCTTCAAAATAATATCAATAACTAAAATGAAKTTTTTATTATGGAATGACATTTMATGAAACATACCAAATATTTTCAAAACCAAAATCTCAGAGCTCCAACTATTATTTCCGTTAATATGTCGATACTTAGCAAAGATCTCAGCTCAGCTGAGAATACCGGTCTGTAGTGTTACCTGAAACTTCTATGTAAGACACCACAAGACCCTTACAAATCGACAAGGCGCTTCGAGCTTATCACAAATTACGGTTATGTCTCTTAGTTCGGGTGTTCTCAGTCTTTCAAATGCTGGACGATGTACTAATGTGCCTGTCATCACACTTAAAACTCCTCTATACAACTTTGACAACTTACAACCTTAACGCGTTACTAAAAAGTAGCAATATTATATACACCCATTTTTGCAATATTTATATTATTCGCTTCAACATAACCTGGAAGAATACATACCAGAAATCGGAACTAAAACAATTTTATGAAAAACTTGTAAAATGAGAAACACCTATTGGCAAATTTCTATTTCTTTTAAAATAATTACTTAGCTATAGTCCATTTTMCTCCCAGTCACACTGCTTGCATTGTAATTCTCATCAACTTCATGAAAACACGCTAAAGTTCAATTTTTCCAGTTTTTCCTAACATGTCCAAGTATATTTTTGCATAAACTTCATCGACAACAAACCAGTAGGCAATTTCGCAAAAATAACTGAGCAATTTCAATCACCCGACCACCACTACTGATCGGTTTGTGAAAGTAAAAGCCGCGAAATATTAACGCGAAAGGATGATACGACCGGGAAAAAAGTTGAACGAAGTAGAAAAACTTTTGCACTTACACTTGAGTGCATTTGGCAGCTGTCAATTGTTTCACAGACCAATGGAGTGCAAGTGTTTGTTAGAGGGAGAGAGAAAGAGATTGCATAAAGTAAAAATATAGTTGCCACAATTATAGAGTATGAGCAAAGCAGTGTAAGCAAGCGCGAAAATTGCTATTTCACGTCAACGCCATTGTGGCGAATTTAAAAAAGGCTGAAATATAGAAAAAAGATGGGAGATGGCGCAAAGTTGTGGACAGCAAAATGCACTAATATGAGAAAAAAACTGCAATCTGAATATTTCCCAACACAAAATAAGCATTTATGGCTATTCAAGCGTTAAATCAGTGTTGCACGCAATCAAGCAAATYGGGTTTACAAAAAAAGTGCAAAATTATTTAAGTGAGAGAAGTGATTTTTTTTTATAAAAACCAAAAATGCAGGCTTAAGCCTTCTGATTACTGATCACACTTGAAACGTAAAATGTCATAACATCTTATGAGCCATAACCTTTCAGTCTTTATTCACGGAGTGGTGAAAAAGTGTTATACCAAAGTTGATAGAGTAGATTAAATGTTACAAATCTCAGTATATTTTACTCACTCAATTATTTCGCTCTTCTGAAGAGTTTTGAGAACTAACTGTATGAAAGCAAAGAATTTCATCACAAAATCGAACTATTTTCATAAACATCTCTAACAATTTCTTTCGATTTTCACTTTCATTATCCGCACACATATTATATGTAGCTCTACTTCTTTTGTATTCTGTCGATTTCTATATCAACGCTCACATTGTCGTTTGTACCACTAATAGTTATTATTGTGTCCAGCCTTTCATTACTACCACCACTTTGTGGCACGTTTGCATTTGTATTGCAGCCAATTCGCTTTGCGATCTGTCAATGTCAAATGCATGTCAAAATCAAAATCCAAAAAATCCGTTTTTTTTAATTTGCCAATTTTTTACGCGTTCAACACAACTATGCTTTGTTCTGTGTTAGGCGCCTGCCCGTCTTTTTTATCAAACCAATTTTTATGTGTGTGTKTTTTTTTTTTTTGCGTTTGACAGCCACCAAATGTCATATCCTGTCGCGCGTTCACCCAGCCGCTTTACTACGTCTATGTTGTCGATATAACGAAGCATAGATATGAACAATTTTAAAGCGCACACTTAGACATATAAACACAACGAGTATTCTGTGTATCTCCGTACGGGCACCCACCCCACAATTCCCCTCCCACTCCGTACTGATATCTCTTTGCGCTTTTGAGCTGCCCGCAGGCGATTTTTGTGCTCAGCCTTAGCTTAGCCCGTTATTAGTTCTGTTCTGCTGTATTGTTTGCAACGAATTTTTTGATGTTCGGCAATTACAACAACACATATTTCGTATATTCCTTGTCAAACTAAAAATCTCTGCGCGCTTGTCAACTCAGCAGGACATCACACGCTTGATTTGGAAATACCTTTTAAATGATTGTAATGCTTTTTGCAAACTCAATTGTATTGGTCGCTTTTCCCGATTCTATTGGATTTTTTATTCAATTTACTTACAAACGCGCTTTTTCGACACTTTCGAACGAAAGCATTAATGTAATGAAATTTTATTATTTCAATTGGAAATAATTTCACTGAGGGGAAGAGAAAGTAGTGGATTCTTGTTGCTTAATGGCGGAGGAAATGGTTAGCTTTTCACTTTCACATTTCTATATGGAGATTCTGTCAAGTTATGAGAAAAATTGTTACTGATCTCAAGTAACATGCCAGATTTAACTAATCCTGGAAAAAACTATTTTCTGATATCGATCGTACATCGACAGAAAAACTAAGCCTACTGACTTTCTCACTTCAGGTATGTAATTCGTGAACTTTTGTTTCTACATTTAATATATTATAAGTAAATTTTAAGGATCTAAATAATAAATGGCCACTTTGTGTTCCCATTATGTGATCATTATTGAGTATAACTGCATGTTGACGGCGACCCAGGATAAAATCACTGTAATATGTAATATAATATTTCCTAATTTTTCTCCTATTTAGCTGAAAGCTCTTCCATATTTAAATATTTTGTAGAATAATTTCTACTGAATGAGAGCTATACCTTAGGAGATGTAGATAATTTGCAAACTGGTGGACAGGGAGGCATTAAAAGTGAACCAACATGTTGCTACAGAATATATAGGTTTTGTCCACCTAACGGTTGGTCTAAAGGAAAATTGTAAATAAAACGCAAAATATTCAATTATTCATCAATGTTTAATTTGTGGCCAACCACCACCTCCATATTTGTAATACTCTTATGCCAACAATTTTTCAAGTCCTTGAAACACTTCTCTTAAGCCTTTTAAGAGTGGCGTCAGCTTTTTAAACGAMTTTTGTTTTATCTCTTGGATCGACTAAAAACGGAACCATTCATGGCTTTCTTGCATGTCAAACTCATAAATATATTATAGTGAACTCCATTTGAAAAATTTGAAAACTATCCACCAAAATCATTTGAACGGTCTCGCGAGATCTTTCGGGCTTTCTTGCTATCTTTTTAATTAATACTCCACTGACGATTATCAAGCACCATAACCTTCACTTTTTTAATATGTTCATCAGTTGAAGAGGCCCCGCGCACAAAAACGTATAAAGTGCCAAACTTATGCTGTAAATTAAGTTAAAGAACTAAAATTTGACACAGTYACCTATAGATTGAAAATTGTTAAAATGAAGAGCTAAGCTACTATATATCTCCCAAATTTACAAWGTACAAATCTTTTTAAGCCCTCTTCGATAGTGTGAAAATAGGCGAAATCGGATGATAACGCTGCCCAGTCTCCACATGAAAACTACTAAAAGTGCGACAAATCAATAACTAAATGCAGCATAATCCTTAAATTTTGCATTGCAGATGATACGATAAGGATTTTTAGGTGCTGCGGTGAAATTTGCACTATGGAAGTACCACCATCCCCATTTAGGTAATAACCCTGATCAACAATAACAAATGCTTTGTAATACAACTACAAGCTACAAAAACTGAGTAAAAAATTAAATATCTAATGTCTTTCTGCAACAATTACATTTAAAATGCAAAAATATCTGCCCCAAAGCGCGGCTAGCACTAAAGCGAATTGGAGAAATTAATATAATATATTACCAGGAAATTAAGTACTAACCATATCCGCCTCTTTCACACTTGAAATGAAGTAATTTCAAAGTCAAAATATAATAATAATTTACACACATTACACATACGCCCCGCCAGAAGCCGAAGAAGGATGGCCAAAGTCAACCGAATGCAGTAGCGCGATGTGTAAGGTGTGTGTGTGTGAGTATAAAATAAAGCATATAAAGCGCAGAGAAATTACACTAAGCGCGCAAATATATGTATATATGGGTATGAATGCAAAGTGAAGTGCGGCGAGTGACAGGAAGGGGCAGGTTGACGTACGTGCATACACGCAGTCCCAAGGGCTGGCGGCGGGCGGACAGACAGGCGGACAAGCTGGCAGCCAGGCAGGACATTCAAATGAGAATACGAAATTGACATGCACACCCACTTGCGCGGCACGCACACACATTCAACCACACATATGGTAATATGCGGCACGGCTGACGCAGTGTGGGAGCCAAGGGAGCATTGAAGTTGAATAAAAGAAGGGGATTTCTTGCGACGACTTGTGTAGACGCGCTGAAGCAAAGAAACCAAAGTAACCCCGTTTCGTTATTTGACTGGAAAAGTGATTTATAACTACTTGCGGGGCAAAGTGTGCGGAACGAAACACACATGCATGCATACCGCGCATATGTGTAAGTATGCATTGCAGAAATTCAAATAATCGCGCCGTATTATACAGCAAAAGGGTAAATATTGGGAGAAAATGTCTAAATTTGCAGCACATTAATTCGTATTTTTCATTGGCAACCCTTCTGCTGTGAAACAATGGAACTTAGAGCTGTCAGCCTAAATGTATGCTACGTATTTTTGCATTCCTATTAATATGCGGCCATTTGCCAAATCTAAAGCGAAATGCAGTGTATAATTAAACGTGGCATACGAAAAGAATACCAAAACGTACATAAAATTGGGGTTTTGAGTTTTCGCAAGAGCTTCAGCAAGTGTGTGTGCATGTGGTTGTATGCGCTCTATACGGATTTAGCGCAGTTCGTACGCAAACGAGGGTAAAAAAGAAATATACTCTAGCCGTAATAAACACATATTAATATTATATGTTCACATGTTGTTATTGCTCTTGTTCTGTGTGGCATGAAATTTTAAACGCACATGCAAATTTCGACTATAATAAAATGGGGCGCGCAAAAATGTCAACGCGCGCGCTGTTGGGTGGTTATACTATATAACCCTTTTCAGGAGCAAACAAAACAAAAAAAAAATACAATTTTTTATGCGCCTTCAAGTGGGCGCTCAGCGCTCGCTAGTGGGATAATGAAACCAACGCAAGTCAAATAGAAGCGAAAAAAATTTTGCGATAAGCAATGTGTGTATGCGCAATGATTGCAAAAGTGGAAAACAAATAAGTGACTAAGTGGAAATTGAAGTCGTGCACGCTGGAAGGCAGTTGAGGGGGAGGCGGTATAATAAAATCGCTCGCATCACATTTCGCTGATGTTAATATTGCGTATATGGGCAAATTGTCTTCGACATCGATACGCACGCATGCACATAAGTGGGGACTCACGCAGCTGATGTCACAGGTCCCTACCCATCATACGCCCACAAATTGTGTTCTTTTACATACGCACTTAGCTCTTTAGTCACTTGTACGTGTTGCGTCCGCCCAACGGTATTGTCACAACCCCCTTCGAATACACAAGTGCCTTTACATATGTACATATGTGTATATATTTATGCATCGCCTAACCACCTGCCATCTTGGCTGTACCGTTTGCGCTGCCTTAATATCATCGGTTATTCCCTTTTTATTACTTTTTATCATTCACAATTTCTCCTTTTTCCTTCTTTTACATTTTATTGCCGGTTCGTTCGCTTGTCTTGTGGCTTTACGCGTGGAATTTCGCGAAATGCGTGGCATGACAAAAAAAAATATAACCGAACAACAGCTGTTGTCATGCATCCTTTGACAACATTAAAAAATACTTTCAGTTATTGGAAAAGTAGTATTTGACAAGACGTTACGAAGGCTCTGTGGGAATATTATATTAAACGTGGAACGCAATAATCCGCCACACATGAGCGAGACGACAGCAGCATGGAGTACAAAAAGGATATTTTCTTTGATCGTATCAAGTTTTAACAAGGAAACATATATTATTGCGCGAATTTCTTGATAAAAATATTTAAGTACGATAGCAACACTATATACTCGTATTATGAAAACTTACGTGCCCATGAGCACTACAACTATGAAGTTTTTGAGATATGCTACTCAACCAAACCGATCTAACGCCAAAGCTAGAAATATGTATTATCATTCGCTTAATAAGTCACATAAAATATCTCGAAAAGGTAGTAGAATATAAGATAGATAGCGAGAGTGAGATGGTATTTAGATAAAAGCCATTAAGTTTTTGAGATGAGCTACTCAATTGAATCGATAATTCGCCAAATAAATCACTTGAAATAACTGGAGAAAGTAGAAGCAAGTAGAGAGAAAGAGAAGCAGATAGATAGCGAGAACGAGACCGAACATCTCATAGAGGATTATTCCTCTCCAATCCCACCAAACACTCAGCATAACCTTTCGGGGCGTCAATTCTGGCTGTGCGACCATTGTTGAGCTTCACCAGGCTTGGACCATGCTCTTTTTCGCACATTATTGTCGTATTTGATCCATTTTTCGTCTTTGCCGTTCGCTTCAAAACCAGTTCAATTTTATTTCGTTTCAGCAAAGAATCGCAGATGTTAATTCGGTCAATTAAAWTTTTTACAGACAATTTATGTGGTACCCAAACATCAAGCTTCTTTTTATAGCCAGCCTTTTCAAAATATTTCCTAACCGTTTAATGATGAATTTTAAGTTTCTTTGCGATGTCATGGCTGCTTGTATTATATAACTTTCTATAATTTCATCGACTTTTTCAACGATAGGTCGACTAGAGCTGGTGTACGTTTCACATTGAAATTTCCAGAAGGCAAGTAAACGAACCACTGCTGTGCTACACGAACTGATACAGCATTGTTTGCATAAACTTCACAATTTGACGATAATAGACGACAAAATAGTACCCGTCTCAGCGTCTTTTAACAAGTGTACAAAGGTATTTCGCTGGTTCATCAGGGGAGGTTGAGAAAGATAGCGATCTTACTCTTACTAGAGCGAAAGAGAAAGTTAACGACAGCGAGACCGATATAAAATTGTTCTGGTTTATGAGAGGAACCTATCGAGATCAAAAAAACAATAATCCATTTTTTTACATCATAATCACTATCGCTTTTTTCGACACAATCAATTGATGATTGGTTCCCGCATCATTTTACGAAAGCATGTCTCATAAAATGATGATTAATAATCAAGTAATTAGTAAAGTCTTCATTAAAAGCTCAATTAGAATGATTATGTACCGACTATCATATGCAGAATAAGTTTAAACAGATCTTTATGAACTCATATAAATTCGCATTAAATACCTTCATACCACTATATCGATGTGCTTTACTTCCACCTTCTTGTTTATTTGTTTAACTGTAACTGGAACTTAAAAAAAGGATTGCACTTGTAATTTCCTCAGCAGAAGAGCCAACACAAATCAAACAAACAAATGAAAAYAAAGTGTGGAAAATGTGTACGAAAAGGAGTTGAACTTCTGTGAAGTAAAACAACAGAAACTGCAAGGGACAAAAAAGAAAAGTCAATGCCTGGCCAAAAGTGACATACGAATAGGACGGTAGCATGCGCGGCTCTGCACAATAATTGGATTTACTATACACTTGCGCAAGTATCACCCATTCTGTGCATATACAAAGAGACTCTTAAGCATATACGAAACGTTGCACTCAAAGGAGGTGCCGCTGATGACGGTGCGCCGCGACACGTTTGTGTAGCGCAAAGTCAGCAACGCCACTGTCAATGGTATTTCACTTCAATTTACTGCCAAGGTGCTCATATACATACACACACATACACTTAACTGTAYATATTGTTCATACACATGCTCTTGMGCCTCAAAGTAAACTTTACATTTGCTTGACAATCGCTGCACGCCTTCGTCGCATACATATTATTTACTTATATAAGACATATATAACTGTCATTGTGTGTGTATACATATTTTCGAGTGTATGTGTGTGTGTCTTTATTTTTACTGCCTGTGAGGAGCCAAGTAAAAGGTGTATCCTTGCAGCAGTGATATTACCAATTGTTCTGCTTGTTGTTGCAACATGTTGTCAATTTGCACGCACGCATACACAGATCTGTTTGCCTTTCATTATTTGCATATTGCTTTCCTTCAATTTTTCTACGTTCGCTATGAAGTTGCGCGAGCTGGTCGGTTCTTTCCGCGTCTGGCAGCGTATTCGCATTGTGTTGTTGTTATGAACCAACTGTCCTTATTTATTTTTCAAACGAACTTCAGACTGCTCACTCTCACACTAATTTGGCGCTGCCATTTCCGCGAAGCACAATCACGGCTTGTTATTTTGGCCGTTTGTATGTATGTGTATACACGCCCGGTTATTTCCTGTAGTCACATGAACATCTGATTTTTTCCTTGCGCGTACTTTAAAAAGCGCTTTTTGCTTACCACTTGCTCGCATACATATCCCAATCTCTTTCGCCTTTGCTACGCCGCCTTTTGGCATCGTCATGCCCACAATCCTGCGTGTCACCACAGTCGCCTGTCATGCTCGCTGCCTTGTTCCACGGCACGGACATGTCTTTATTTAGCATTCGTTGCGCGCATCCATCAAAGTGTTTTTCATGGCTCTTTTTTATTTGTCGCTATAATTTTCGCCACTCAAGTGCCTCCTCTCCTTCGATCATTCCGCACTCCCCTTGCAGCGCTTTATTTCCTTTCACCCGCGCGCTTTTCTTCATTCTTCGGTGCAAATGTGTTAAAAATTCATTTTAAATAAATATGTTGAAAATTATTAAAATTCGTTTGCTGCAAGTTTCATGGGTTTAATTTTCAAAGCATTTCCTTTTATTTTTTCTACTTTGCAGTGTGCTAATTCACTATTTGTTAGCGCTTCTTTAACGAGCATTTTAAGTATTCCATACGCGTTCTTACGCGCTCCTTATATTAGTGGCAGTAACTGCGGCTGCTTTCGGTCACGTTCTGTTGCTCAACTGATGGGTGGGAAGTTGGTTTTATTTCACTCTCTTTTGATTAGATGAAATTATGTTTATTTATTGTCAAAGGGTTAAGCCTGTCTCTTATACACATCTAGATGTGTATAAGAGACAGGACTCTCTTTTGATTAGATGAAATTATGTTTATTTATTGTCAAAGGGTTAAGCATGTCGAAAAAATTAAGTGACTGAAATTTTTAATGAAAAATGTGTGGGAAGATCTCGGTCTTTCACATAGTCATCCAATCCCATTAACATAGAATGTGTCAGCAGTGTCAAGAATCTTTTTTGAGTATCACTTCGATTGAAATTTTACTTAAATAGCTGAAGAAACTTCGTTAAGGAGATGGCTTTTGAAAGTTTTGATCCTCYCATCAGCTTCGAAAATAATCAGGGAGCTGGAGAAACATTTTGGCATAACGGAATTTGATACTGCACATATATTTAAGWCAAAATGGAGAATATCGGCAGACTTGAAGGAAGTTTGGGAGGAGAAACACCTCTCCTTCAACAACATTTGCTAGGTTTAGTTATTAAAAGTCTTTCCTAGAACTATTGCGTATTCGAAAAAGTCTTTCGTGCACCRAAGCTAATATACCCTTCACAGATGCATTTAGTTTAGTAACTATGTGTTCAGTTTGTATGGAAGCTATATGCTATAGTAATCCGATCTGAACAATTATTTCGGATATTATGTTATTACCTTAATCAGTAATCCATGTCAAATTTCGTGAAGATATCACGTCAAATACGAAAGTTTTCCATACACACCCTTGATTCCGATCGTTCGATTTGTATGGCAGCTATATGCTATAGCAAGCCGATCTGAACAATTTCTTCCGAAATTACATTATTTCTATGGACAATAACTAATACCGAATTTAGTGAAGATATATCGTCAAATGAGGAAGCTTCCCATGCAAGCACTTGATTCCGATCATTCAGTTTGTATGGCAGCTATATGCTATAGCAAGCCGATCTGAACAATTTCTTCCGAAATTACATTATTTCTATGGACAATAACTAGTACCGAATTTCGTGAAGATACATTGTCAAATGAGGAAGTTTCCCATGCAAGCATTTGATTCAGATCATTCTGTTTGTATGGCAGCTATATGTTATAGTGGTCCGATATCGGCAGTTCCGACAAATCAGCAGCTTCTTGGAGAGAAAATGACGTTTGCAAAATTTCAAAACGATACATTATATATATAGACAGAAAGAAGGATATGGCTAAATCGGCTCAGCTCAACATACTGATCATTTATATACTCGTAGTATATACTTTATAGAGTCTCCAACGCTTTCTTCTTGGCGTTACAAACTTCGTGGCAAACTTAATATACCCTGTTCAAGGAATAAAAACATTGTGTGATTGGGATATTCGAAGATAAGTTTTGAMAAAATTTCGGGAAAGAGAAATTTTTAGTACAAAATAAAAAAAACCCAAAGAACTTGTTTATGTGAAATTTTTACATAAATTTTGAGGCTTTCAACACAAGTTATAGACTCTTTCATTATCTACTATATTGCCATATAATATTTTTCTATAGAAGTCGTGGCAATCGGAATAACCTATTAGTAACCCTTAGAAATTTAATCAAGCCTCGTTTTGTCTTAACCTCTGATCGCAATAAATTATTTTTCGTTTTACCTTCGTCATTTTATCTTTCGTTTCCGATGAGTTTTAAGCCACTATTATTATTATTTTTTTTTTTACTTTCTTAATCATTTTTAAAGAATTCTTCAATAGCCTATAAGTTTACAAACTGAACAAAAAAGCTTCTTAGAACTTCTTTCGCTCTCTCTTTTTCTCCATAATATTGTAAATGCTTAATTTTCTCTTGAATTTATAACATATACTCCTTTCCTTCATTTCTATTTCTTTTCTTTCTCTGTCTCTGTCTCTTTCTCTACAACTACATCTCTTTCTCTCACTATCGTATTATACGCTCTTTCTTGTTCTGTCTCATTCTCTATACCTCCCTTCYCTTTCTCTTTCACTCTATCTCTTTCCTACCCTACAAAGGTTCAGCGAACCTTAATCTAATTTCGTCAACGCAACTCTCGCAATAACGCCTTAGTTATTTATATGGCCAATATGATAATTTTCAATCAATTTCGCGCCATATAATATTGTTATGTGCTTCATTTTCATCACGAACACGCTTTCAATCGGATTTGCTTGCGAAGAAGCCCATTTGTACATATGCATTTATTACGACAGCAATAAATTACATGCTTAATTGTGTCATAGGTGCTACCCACACCCACCAAATGCAACAATAACAATGTGTCAGTAAGCGGCAGCGTAGTCGCAATTAATAGTCTCGGCCAACTCTGCGGTGATCAACATCAACTGTGGCATACAGCTGGCACAAACAGTACTTACAGCCTCCTGTCAATATGAAAGCTCACGGTATATATATCTTCAGCAAGAAGTGAACACTTTTCGCTTGCACTGCGTTTTTATAATAAAATTAATATATATATTCAGTATATGATGTATACAAGAAGACTTATTGTGTACTCCTACATCGCATCTCCTACAAATTATTTTATACACTACCGTTACAAGCAGCCAAACACCAACAAAGTGCTCTGCAATATTTTCCTTGACATTTTCACATTTTTTTATTTGCTTTACGCACACATATGCGCTTATGTCATATGAGGATGTATATGTGTGTGTGCTCGCATTTGTTGATACTGCTGTGTCAAGGTGGCAGCAGCAGCTAAATTAAATTCTTGTGACATAATTTATGAGGCCAAACAGGTGTTTGCTTGGCCCTACAGGTAAACGTTCAAGAGCTCAAGGCAAAAGCCGAGAAGAATGAGCACAAGGCGGGAGAAAAGCCATAAAATAAGGAGCCTGAGAAATACAGAGTGCCGTGATGTGGCAGTAAATACGGTTACTCCGCTAATGTCTGTGCGATATGTCACCAAAGTGGCAAAAGCTGTAGCTCCAAGAAAAGCGTGGCTGGTGTGAGAAGGATATGAAACAAAAAATAATAATGGCGGGAGCTKTGTAGATACCGCTGCAGCAATAACTAGGCGAAGAAAAGTGAGTGGCGCAACAGCTGTTGCAAGAGCGCTTTGTTTGGCTGCCAGCGGCATGCGGTAAGCGGCAGGCGGCAGCGCTAACCAACGATGATAACCTGCAACCTGCGACACGGTAGCTAGAGTCGCGTAAAAATGTTACACACTACTGTAAGTCACACATACAAACAAATACACTTATGTATGTGTATGGCAATGCAGCAAGTTAAAAAGCCAAGTGGCAACACAATATAAGTGACTTAAACGTATATTTGTGTTGGTGTACAGCTAGTGAGTATATCATGCACATACCATTGTTTGGTGCCATGCCACTTTGTTACAGTTGCCACGGCAATTTTCACGTGATACATTATGCGCTGGAGCTGCTCCTGCTGCTGCTGCTTGCCACCGTGGCAGCAACGACAATAGAGTCCCCAAATGCTTATTGCCCCATAGCTTTTGTGCCACATTCTAACGCACTTACATATACACACATAACGCCAAGTGTTTGCTTGTTTTTGTCGCTGCTGCCATTTACGACARCGCTGCGGCAATGCGCCTTCACCGGCGTTGTTAGCGCGGTGGTTGCAGTTAGCACGCACACACACACGCACACTAGAGCATGTGAGATGCAGATCTGTATTTATGTCTACAGTTGCATAGGTGAATTCAACGCTTTGCCACACTGCGGCAGCTATTGAAAGCATTCGACGTGTGCAAAGGAAAAATTAAAATGACATCAGTTTGCCGCATTCGCAATTGTTACTTGCGTTGACTCATCGCGGTCGCATTTGTGTGTGCTTGTGTGCGCTTTAGTGCCTCTGCTGCGTTTTTTATTTGTGCCGGCAATCATCGCGTTGCGGTTTTTGCGCTATTCTAGTTGCTGTGGCGCGGCCTGCCCACAGCGGTGTTTCACCTTTTCACGGTCCAARTGCTGCGATTGCGGGTTTTTATAACAAAAGTTGAACACAAATTGTAAACACATCTAACTAGAGCAAAACGTACGCATATTTAAAAATTTAATAAAACCATTCAATAAAAAAGGTATTTGTATGTATTGTTRAATGAGCTCATTTCTATATACTAGTTTTTATTCGTATATAATATACAGTTGCTGAAAGAAATTCGCATTTAAGTTATATTAAATAACACTGAAATATTTCAATTGTCTAATATATGTAGAAGGTTAGGTAAGATGGCTGATCCCTGATTAAGACAACACTAAGACTCGTTCTCTTGACAGTTGGGTCTACGAAAACGTAATTTAACCAACATTTTTATTCGTCCAAAGCCTGTCAACTCGGAAGAACTCTTCCACTGCAACAATAACAGCATCATACTTTGCGAAACTAAACAAAAAAACTCCTGCAATTAGATATTAGCCATCCACAAAGCGCTCTGAACCGCCAATTCCGCTATTTCACTTGGATCTCTAAAAATATGAGATCCTAAACTTTTTTCCCTGATCTGACAAATACTTAACATTCAAGGAGGAAGTTTTGATATAATTTTAACTCATCTTCTTCCATACAGATGATGCTGCTGACTATTACATCTTACTGCAAAAATCTATATTGGACATTAATCAGTTAGAACTGCTACAACCATTCAAAGATGACCCTTGCTGAGAACGAAGAGTTAACCAGACCTCTTACGATTTACACTTGGGCAGAAGGAGCATRTTGAGCTAGTCTAAAGCTCTGCATTCCAGTGAAGAACCACACGAAGCCAAAGAAACTTCTACCCACTAATATTCAGCAGTTATTTGAATTGAAGTACTATGGTGCAGAGGCATGGACGATGACAGCAGTCTGATTAGTCGAAGTCGCGACGTTACGAGTTTTCGAGAGAAAGGTTTTGCGAGAGATTAATGGTCCTTTGCGCGTTGGCCACTACGAATACCGCTTTCGATAGAACGATGAGCTGTATGAGACATACGACGCGCCACATTGCGAAAAGGCGCGCTGTTGTTAACTCGACTATAATAAGCGGTGTCTACACCAGTAAAAAAGAAAAAATAGCACTACGTTATTCCAAGCTCCGGGCCAAGTCTTCTATACACATTATACTAATTTATAATCTTGAAGAAAATACTGTTTAAAATATATATAAGACCAGACACAAGACGTACTAAGCCTTTCATCAACTTCCAGAAGGTATATTCAGATATTAGTATACATAGAAAAACGTCAGAAGCCTGAGAAGTCATAACAATCAAAGAATCGGTTCATTCCACAAAGTTTATTCACATAAGTCTTAGTTAGAAGTTTTATCAAAATAACTAAATTTTGACTAAAAATTGTTCATCTAAGGAAGCTACTAGTACTGTCCCCATTCAAGAATAATTCTGATAAATTAAGTAATGCTTATAMTGACTTAAATGCTTTTTTTTATTGAAATATGACTGAGAATTGCTGAAAACTGAGCGGAATGAATGAAAAACATATCTTATCTCAAATGAAATCTAATTGAAATAACGTGAAATTACTTTTGCAAGCCTAGAAGGCCCATGCATTCTCTCGTTTCAATAATTAAACKATTTTTCTTTGAACTTTTTGAGATTTCGACATTCTAGTCGTTATAATCACAAAAAAAGAATTGCGACAAATTTCGTAAATATTTCGCACTTTAAGTGAAATCAAGTGAAAAACATATTGACACGCGTGGAAAATAAGTTTCAAAWAAAAAAAAAATGTAAATCAATGTTAGCGATAAGCAATTCACGTCGAACTGCACTCGCTAATGACAAATCACCCAAAATTTCAATAGGAAATAGTTGATTGCGTAAACACGCTTTAAGTATAAGCTGTGCGTACCGCCATACGTTCACACGTGCGCCTGACGCATGCAACAAGCCGCACAGGGTGATGCATGCAGCGCATTAATCCGTTGCTGACGTGGCTGAGCCTTATATAGAGTGAAGAACCAGATTTTTCGCAAATATTATTGCCTATTTTCAACCACAAAGTGTCGCCAATTAGTAGAGAAGAAGAAATACATACTAAAAGTCTTTAGAATAGAAAATACTTTATATTTTAAATGCTTTTATTGCAGCTTTGTTGAAGCAATTTCTTCGCATTTATGACTATTTTTTACTTTAAGTGGCATTTTTATTYTATATATTTTCTTTTCCTTAAACTTTTTCTCAAATTTCTCGCTTTAAATTACCCTCACCACCCGCATTATGCAGCGTATCGCCGCCCTCGCTGTGGTATCGTTTTCTCAAACATAAGTCAGATGGAAAAAAGTCGCACAGAGGCGTGTGCAGTAAACACACATACATATGCATTTTATTTCATTGCAGCACCCACATTTGCCTCCGCCACTTTCTTCCCATTTCTTTCGTTGCTTATTGACCGTCGTGCTGCCGTTGGTCGTGCTTCAGTTCAGCGCAAAGCTTTTCAACGCCTTTTTGTTTCTTCAACCCTACTTCCTTTTGGTGSACTCCCCTTTCAACTAGACTACTTTGTTCTTCTGCCTTGCAAATATTATTAAGAATTCTGCCATGCCACACATTTTTCTTTGACATTTTTTTTTTTTTTTT
>NW_017537046.1:43281-47128 GCF_001853355.1 Bactrocera latifrons | reverse complement strand
TTTTTTTTTTTTCTTCAATTCATTATTTACTTGAATTTGTCTTCAATTTTCCCTTAGTTTCCTTAGTTGGTTGTACTGTTTCTTAGCGTACTCATTTTTTCATTACTTTAAAATATTGATATGTATGAGTTTTAAAAGTAAGCTTTCGCAACTTTTTTTATACTTTTCCCTTTACTTTCTTTCCTTCTCCATATCACGAATTAAATGAAGCAAACAATTGTATGTTATTTGAGCTGTTGCCACACTAATCAAAGGCCAGGCTCGATTTCATAGTTGTATATACACTCTGATATATATTTCTGTGAGGGTTGTTGACAACAGTTCAAAACGCCACAGCGCCAGCTACTTGCTTTTCCGATATATATTTTCTACTGTTTCTCGTGTTTGTATGCTGACCCTCGTTTTTCGCATTTTCATCGAAAAATGTCACATCAAAGCAATGATAAATTTAGTACTTGTAAACCTCCATATGTTATAGTACTTTTCTTAAAACGTATCTCTGAACATAAGTCACTTTAATTTGTAAATATATTCTCAAAAGTGAGAAAAGCTTACTAAAACGTAGCGTACTTTAAGGCGATTAATAGTGTGTTTAAACTAATTAAGAATTTTTGATACCAGCTGGAGATTTACATATATATTATTCCAAGCGCTCAATAAAATCAGTCGAAGTCAGGAAAGAAATGTTGATATCTCATTCACTCTTTGAAACGAAAGCAGAGTTTGAGAGCATTAAATCAACAAATCTAATCCAGAATCCCCTAAGATGCTGTGGTATTAACTCCTTTCACTCTCGGAAACAAAAGCTGTCTCAAAGTTAGAGAGCCCCATATAAGAAAATTTAGTTTATCATCCTTTAACATGCTTTAGCCTTACTCCACAAGTCGTTGCTGTAAAAGTTTACCAATGTTGATATAGATTTTGGCMAGTTTTCATTTCATGCTCAAATTCTGCTTTCAAATCTACAGTCTCATATCCTTGTCTTGGCTTATCGCGGACCGAAGCCTTAACACTTTTAACAGCAAATCTACACCATTAAGCAAATTTCAAAATTCTCCTCATTTTTCTACACAATTAAATAGGGATAATGGATGTCTATAATACAGTCAAACGAAAATTTAAACTTATACCTATATAAAATGCTCGACAAGCCTGGATTTGCCTTGGATGAAAAAAATGTTGTAATCGGTTGGTGGTCTTTCWTTTTAATTTGGTATTTCTTTTTAATTTGGTACTATTAAAAATAGAAAATTACAGTTTTTTTTTACTTTTACCATCAGAGTCTCAAACTCTGTGATGTTCTACCAGGTTTTACATAGTCATGTAGGTTAGGTTAGATGGCTGATCAAAGATCGCATGTCCACTACTATATGTAGGCCTTTGTGGGGCCATAGACAACAAAAACTCCTGTGTTCATACTTACAAATTGGTAAAAACGCTAAAAAGAAGATACAAATTTGCACAGGCGTTTAATTACTATTCCCGCCAGCTGGTTTCTAAGTGCTTAAGTCATGGCATCCCAAACGCGTGACAGTCAAGAAGAAAGTGTTAAATTGTTTCCATCTCATTTTCTTCCGTACAGCGTCTGCGAAAGATGTTTGGTAGGATACCCAGAAAGACAAAGAAATCACTAAGTCTATTGCAATCCACCTTGAGCCAAAATTCTTATGCGGGGCATGTACCGATGGTGACCCAGCGCAGTCCAAGCTTCCGCGCAGCAAAGCTATCTAGTAGTAGAAAGCAAAATACGAGCACCGAGCCATTCTCATTCTAACAATAAAGGTTCTAGGATGTGTTTTCTTCTTTGCCACTATCATGTAGCTGTTTGTACATTTTCTTTTACTTATGCATATAACTCTATCCAGCGATTGTCTAATCGGCATTCGCGCTGTAAACTTAAAAACTTAAAAACTGTACACGTCGTCATTTGTTGAAGTTGTTTGTAAGAAGTCGAAGTAGAATGATTTCAACACAAGAGAGAATTGTTGCTACAAAATTGCGAGCTGAGTAGGATCCAACATGATCCACTTCTACTATCGGAAACTCCTAAGCAATTTTAGAAGGACTCAAGATGCTTTGACGACACTTAAAATTTTAATACAGAAACTTTCGAGTTTCARTAAGCACTCYTATTCATTTGCCAGCTGCTAAGTGAATTGATGATTCAAGACACCTGCAAGAATTTTCACTACAGAGGTCTTAAGGATTCAGCAAGATCTCTTATTCATTTGAGAACTCAAGAAACAGCCATCTAACTTAACCCAACTTTATTTAACTTGAATTTTCCTTACTTTTATGTGTATATATGCCTTTATGTCTACTCATCCCATGAAGTGATTTGCAWATATTAATTAATATTTCCATGTCTTCACATAGAAGTCACACCGTCTAGCGTCATTGCCATTATGCGCTTAAAAATAGATTTGCRAATATTTTCATCTAATTAAATGAGCGTATTTGCTGCCACTCAAGCGAGCGTCTGAGTCGACCAAGTCAACAAATGCTAAGCTTGTATTTGTCATATTCATCGTTGGCTGTATGTATGTGTGTGTGTGTACATAATAATGCCGCTGCTGCATAACAGTTGTGTCTGTTGCGTCTGCTCCCGTTGCGTCACAGTATTGCCCCATTGCACTGTTGCATGACATTTATGAACTTATGATTTTGTCGTCATAAATCATTTCATTTGTATCGTGCAACAGCCGTTGTTGAAGCATTGAATTAAATTGCAAACACGCTCACACAATCACACACACACACGCATACGCTCTTAATGTACTACATTATAAATACACTTGTGTGCATATAAATAAGCGCAACGCTATCTGAAGACGTTGGCAAGTGCTCACACACATACACACACACAGTTGTTGGACTGGTGTGAGTGCAACATATTGCCAAGTTGGTGGCACCGCCATCGTATGCAGCAGCCAGTGTGGCTGCAACGGCATCAAGCGTGGCGAATTCCATACAGTCTGGTTCAGCGATATTTAAAAAAATCACTTTTTGTTGGTGTTTTTATTTTTATTTCTTTATTTTATTTTTTTATAAATTTTTTTTTTTTTTGTACACATGTGCGCGCCTGTAAGGTATACATCTATGTGTGTGTCCGAATGTGTGAGTCGTTGACGCAAATGTGACGGCATTTCAATTCGTTTTGAGCAATTCTCTTGCCACCGTCGCGCACTTTTCGCTTTTTTTTCTATTTAGCGTTGCCGCTTTGTGTCGCGTATATTGGAAACTCTGCGCGCTTTTGTTTTTTATTGCTGTTGTTGCGTGTATTTTGCTGCGTGCAATCAAATCACAACTTCAGCAGCTACAGTAGAGTTATTATTTGTTGCTGTTACTGGTTCTTGCCACATATGCCACATGTGTCATATAACGCACAGTCACTTCGTTACGCCGCAACTCCAATTGCTCCTGCTCCCGCTTGCCACTTGCAATCATTTTATTCCTCATTCATTTTCCCCCCTCCGCTGCATTATTATTGCTATCCCTTTCATGTGGCCTCGGTTCGCATYTGTTATTGTCATTTCGATATGGTTTATTATTTTTTCATTAAATTGTACAGAGCATAATATTTTTGCTTATAACACTCCACCCCGATACCCCTTTGGCTGTCTTTATTGTACGCATTTTTAATATGATTTTACAAGTGTGGAAAATGTCAAAATTTACCGTGATTTATTCGCGCAATTTTGCGCCTTCAATGCGTTTTTAATGCTCTCGCTCCTCATTTGCTCTCATGTGAATGACTTCATATATCTTATTTGCTTTTAATTTGCTTAGAAAATATCTTCCGCATGTGTCGGCAGCATATGCAATAAAAAAATAAATTTGCTTTTTT
>NW_017537046.1:22774-43173 GCF_001853355.1 Bactrocera latifrons | reverse complement strand
GTCCGTCCGTGCAAGCTGTAACTTGAGTAAAAATTGAGATATCATGATGAAACTTGGTACTCGTATTTCTTGGCTCCATAAAAAGGTTAAGTTTGAAGATGGGCAAAATCGGCCCACTGCCCCGCCCACAAAATGGCGGAAACCGAAAACCTATAAAGTGTCATAACTAAATAAAGATGTTAAAATGAAATTCGGCACAAAGGATCGCACTAGGGAGGGGCATATTTGGACGTAATTTTTTTGGAAAAGTGGGCGTGGCACCGACCCCTACTAACTTTTTTGTACATATCTCGAAAACTACTATAGCTATGTCAACCAAACTGTATAGAACGTTTCTCCGTTTCCAAAAATGGAAGAAGTCGGACAATAACCACGCCCACCTCCCATGCAAAGGTTATGTTGAAAATCACTAAAAGTGCGTTAACCGACTAACATAAAACGTCAGAAACACTAAATTTTACGGAAGAAATTTCAGAAGGAAGCTGCATCCAGGTTTTTTCTAACAATTGAAAATACAATACGTGACATCGCCCACTTATGGACCAAAAACCATATCTCAGGAAGTACTCAACCGATTTCAATAAAATTTGGTATATAATATTTTCTTAACACCATGATGACATGTACCAAATATGGGTGAAATCGGTTCACAACGACGCCTGAAATCTCGATTATCACATTATCATTCGAGAGTATTAAATGTTCGGTGACACCCGAACTTAGCCCTTCCTTACTTGTTATGTTTGTATTTCATATAAATTGCTTTTCGGACAATTTTCTTGCGAAGAAGACAACATTACTTCATATTTTGCAGTCTTTATTTAATTTACTTGGAGACAGTGCACGGTGTGTCGCTTGCTGCAACAAAATGGCGAAAATAATTTTTAATTGGGAAAAAAAAAACTTCATCATCATCTTTAGGCGCTCCAGCTCCTTGTAAGCACATGCACCCTCCTAAAAATTTCATTAATTAGCAGTTTCTTTGTAATTCTATATATGTCAGGCACCTTGGTGACTTCCTCGAGTTTGTCAGTTTATTTCGATCGCGGTCTTTCCCTTCTTTTAGTAGGGAATGATATTGTCTCTAAAATTTTGTGCTCTGCTCTCTTGTTGTCCACYCTCGCTACATGGCCGAGCCATCTTAGTTGCTGCGCTTTTAGAAAGCCTATGACATTTTCACCACGCCCTTATTTTTTATTGCGTAAAAAATTCGCCTTAGCTAAAATTTTTAAGAAAATTTATAAAATGTTTYAAATTGATATTATTATTAAAGAATTACATGGGTTTCCTTGGGTAAAAAAGATCCTTTTTCAAGAATTTTCAGCGAAAATTTCGCGACATTTTTTTTTTTTCAAACAGTTATATTTAAATCAAATCCTTTGTCCAATTCTTCAAGAATTGTATCTCAAAGACGTGTGTAAATTTTCATGAGTAGTTCTCGAGAAACCTTTCCAACCGACTTCATACCACAGTTTCGAGAAAAATGCGTTTAMAGACGACGCCCTTAGCCTAGCTACCCTCGACCGTAACCCATAAACCCATGCAACCCCTCAATTATAAAATTTATCGTTTGTAATTTTTCAAAATTTTGTAAAACACACAGATAACAGATATAATATTTATGTTATAACAAATTGCCAACAAACCTAACAATTTTAGTCAAAACTACTATGGAAATGACACTATATGCGCTACGATTAAATAGTGCCGTTTTTTGACGATCTCTATCTATTCTATCTATTGATGATCCTACTTTTTCCAAGGTATTTAATAAGAAAATACTYCATGAACAACCCAAAATACAAATGTCTTCACCTTGCCAGCCGATGGTTGCGTTTTCGCCATATTTCATCCACTGTCATTCGTCAATTCAAAAAGTCGGGTTTATTCTGCTTGAACATTTCACAATACTGATCCAAATCAACAACACGGCATTATTTTTGATCAAAACTCGTGCGGCACCCACTTTGTACAGAGGATTSTCATACYCAAATATTCGTGAATGAAATGATGTACACGTACAATTGATAAATTCTGAGAGTCTGTTATTTTGAACTACTTCACTCTACGGACATCCAAAATTATTTTGTGGAATTTTTTAATGTTTTTTCTCATTATGCTAAAAAAATGCAATGCAAAGCGGCAATGCGCCTTTAGCTATGCAAAGAAATTTCAATGCACCGACARACAAATATCAAGAAGAACAAGAACAAATAAATGCCATTAAATATCAAATGGGGTGTTAACAAACCAATTGCAATTTCCATAAATACCACCGGAATTGATACAAACAAATAAAACGTAGAAAAATGCAACAACAAATGAGCWGTAACCTTTTACACGAAATAATTTCAAAACACACAAACTTTTGAAGCAAAGCCACGCAGATATGAAACAAGCTGCAAGCAAAGCAAACAAGGMTATATTATACAAGCGAGAAAGGAAAGGGAGCACAAAAGTCAAAGCAGCCAGCTTAGGCCTATGATTATTCCAGGGCTAAGCACACAGCCTAGTTTAGCACAGTTTATGTCTTAATGCAGACCTTTGCGTTACGTTGCGGATTGGGGCAATAACAGCAAGGGGTGGGGCAAGACGAATGTAAAAGATTGTCACACAATGTTTATATGAGTGCCGATAGTAGCAACAGGGGAGCAACAAAATTTCACTTGAAGTGAAAGTTATGACAAAAATTGGCTCTGAGCCAAATAAGCAAAAGYCAGCAGCGTAAGGGGGATTTTGCGAGYAATGCGCAGATAGATGTATATATGGCATATATGGGTGGTTACCAGGGGGCAGTTACACAAATGCAAGTACAGCTCTGTATATGTATATACATATATGTATGTGTGTGCTATGACCCGAGGCCAATGCATACACCTACTTGGCCAGACATAACCATGATCCCACACACACACACAGGCGCACATGCACGCCGGATATTTACATTGCATTTCTTATTGCTATCCTCAGGCACGTASGGGGGATTTTGARGTCGGCGTGTCATCCACCCGTCGTGCGACAGCGCAATGCGTTTAAGCTTTAAAAAAGTGAGTGTTAACTTTATGTTAAGGATAAATCTAAGAAATAACGAAATGGAGCACAATGACCCCCGTAAGCGAAGGCGAGCAACTGCAAGGAAAAATTGTCCCCGAGCAGGACAAAATTGGGGAAGCATGAGCTTTGGGAGTAAAAAAAAAAAAACAACTGAAGATATTTGCTTTGCACAAAAAATGGTTATACAAACAGAAATCATCCCCATGCGCGTGCACACATTTCGTCTTGCTCCCCATTGTATTGGCCGACGCAGTGCAAATGCTTGTTGCCAGCAGCTGAAATGTTATACTGTCAAACTAACAACAAATTTATGTTAAATTTAACATGCTTTACTGTTTTATGCCGTGCTATTTTTTATTTATTTRYTTTTACAATTTTTTATTTTTTMTTCTTTTTTATTTTTATTGTAGTCTGCTGTTGTTTTTTATGCTTGGCTACATTTCTAGTCAAATACACATATATGGACGGCTGCATACTTTGTAGCATTTCCGGCAGGCCGCAAGCAGAGTCTTGTACTATACGAGTATATGCGTGTGCCATCAAGTAAAAGTCCCTATGGGGTTGAATGAGTTTTTATGAGCCAACGGCCTCAAATGACACACAAAAATGGCAATTTGTTAGTGCTTGTAGGAATAATATTTATGTGTATGTATTTGTAGGTACTTGTATTAGTGAGTGTAAAGTCCTTGAATTGTTCTTTTACAATTCCTTTCATTTTCGACGGATGGTCTCAAGCACATGCCTCAATACCAACAAATARAACTTCTTATTGACCGTATGTCTCTCTGGAAGGAATTCATGATGCACCAATTCGCGAATATCGAAAACAAACAATGAGCATYACCTTGATTTCTGAGCGGCTTTGGCGTGATTTCTTTGGYTTCGAGTAATTTTTTTCCTTCATTACCATTGCAGATTYATTTGCAAGTCAAACTCATGTCTCATCAGCAGTTATAATGCCCTCCATAAATGTGGAATTCGAATTCGCACGATGAAGCATGTTCAAAGAGACCTGTTTACGGTACTCYTTTTAAAGAAAATTCAGCTTTWTCCAGACGAGTTGAGCAAGAACGCATTTCATAACCAAAAATGACACCAAAATCATTCGAAATGTCTTGCGAAAGATATCGCGCTCTCTTGCCGTCTCTCACACACTCAAGCACCTTACCCTTCAYTTTTTTAAGATCATCATCAGTTGAAGAGGTTCAAGGTCATCCAGGACAAGGCATGTCTTCAACGATCTCTTGACCAAATTTGAAGACTTCGGAAAGTAATAGGACTGAGTCGATTTAAAAAAATTTATTAAAAGGAACTATTTTGAAAAGCTTCCAAAATAGGCTCCATCTGCGTCGATKTAGTGCTGCCAGAGTGATTTCCCAGCTTTGAAGGCGTTACGGAATGCCTTCTCAGGAATAGTCTTGAGAGCCAAGGTGCATGTTGTCTCCACTCTCGTCTCAAATTGCTTGCCTTTCACCAGCATTTTCAGGCAAGGTAATAAAAAAAAGTCCGAGTGGCTGAATGGTGGCTGTGGAAGCGTTGAGATGCCGACCTTSGTTAGGTTCACAAGAAAGGCAATGTGCGCCGTGGCGTTGTCGTAAGTCGTTAGCTACGAACACACTCTACCGAATCCAGTTAGTACGCGCACGCTCCCAAGGACAATCGCAGCGAAAGAAAATCAATACTATTTCTTTCCGGACAAACCCTGTAATTTCTTAAGTTAAAGCACTGCTCCACAAACTATATGACAGTGTCCAATTTTTTATAACGAAGTCCTAAACCACCTGCCTCAAACTTCCATTAGAGCCTCCCCTATGTCRCCTTTTTCATAATTCGACTTCGACGTGGTATTTTTGCACATTCGAGGTGCTTTCTACTAAAATTTCCGACCCCCTACCCAAAACTTCATACATTCACACGCCAATACCAACCCACCTGACCCTAGCTTTAACATGCGTACAATGACACAGTACCCCATACATACATATCTAAAGAATATCAAACCAACTACTTTATAGTGCTTTTGTTGTTGTTGTTTGCGTATTTTATATACATTTATGCATATTTGCGTTTAAGTGGCAAGTAATGTTTTCTACCCACTGGGATGAGCGTAATTTTATATTAGTACACCCCATAAGCCTCAATGCCCAAGCAGGCGTAGTTTTTTATGCATGTGTGCGTGTTTTGGGATCGCCTTATCCCTGAGCAGTATCACTTGCACAAAAGTTAATGCCAGCATTTGGATTGAGCGGGGGGCGGCTTGGTCACTTGTTACCACTAAATTTGCGATATTCATATGGGTTCACCTGCGCCGCAGCATGCAACGCCAGCGCGCTGAGTGTCAAGGTAATGAAATATTTACCGCTTTTTTAGCATATTACTATATGCGAGCAAGGTACGGTTGTGTGCGTGATGTGTTAAGTTGGGATACTGTAAATGCTTTGGAGGATTTCACGTGCTTTTAAGCTTTATAATAAAACAAATGTATATTTTGGACAGCGTAGATATGATATAGTATATGTGTCGTATGCTGGGACTGCCAAGCCATCAAATTATTAAGAATTTATAAATATTTTAGTTGAAAAATTTTCTCTGTTTTTGAATGTATTAAATTTTGTAAATATTGCTGCTGAATTTATTGCATTTTTATCAACGTAATGTATAATTTTTGTCAGCTCAACATATTACCAAACCAATCCAGCACAAACTCAAAACTCAAATACTTACCTAAACAAAAGCCGAAATGACCTTATTTTCTCATATAAATTAATGCCGTTAATTAACTTGTATAATTCAGTTGATATTTATTAGGCAATGGTATATGATTTTGTGTTAGAGCAGCACTTGGCAAATTGTTTATAGCCATAATTATTGCTAAGCTTTTTAATTTTTAAATTACTGTGTTATTAGAGAAAAAGCGCAATCAAAAATGTGGCTTAAAAAGCAAAAGTTGTGAGGTAATTAGCCCAGGCAATAAATCAGCACATTTTATTTGCATATATACGCTGGTATTAATCATTAAAAATGAAAATATGGTTACATTCGCGTRCGAATGTGAGCACTCCGTACATGATTGAGTATAGAATGGTTGCTAAAGTTTTCAATGATTACACCACTCAACAAATCTGTAGGCAAAATTTGCTATTTTGGTGTCCCGATTTGGAATTTGAGTTGAAAGATTGTCCATCACGTGCAGCTATTTTTGTCAATTACTATCACTTTCTATTTTAGCAACAAGAAATCAGCATAAAACTGCCTCAAAGATCACATTTGCAAATTAACTATAAAGTAGTGTCGAAATCTGCTTTATTTTGTTTTAGGGGCACATTTATAGTGAAGGTTCTAGCCAAGGGCAATCTAACSGGTGATCCCAAGTGGAAGCACTTTTTTAAAAAGCCTTTTCTTTTTTTTTTTTGACAGTTCACACATAAGTCGTGTCAAGCTGTCATACTATTTTTGTTCAGTATTGTTTAGCATTTCATCATATAAAGACTCATGACTGAACAACTTTTACAAAATTTTTCAACTTTATTACTAAAATTAACGTTTTGTAAAGAACGTGTTCGCCCATCTTATAGCCAACATAATCGGCCTACTGAGCGTACTGTTCGTAACATCATCCCCCATGTTGAAACCCAGAATTCAGTATTGGATAATATTCGACCGAATAGACCACGTCCAGCATACGGTGAAGAAAGTATGGCAGACGTAACTGAGGGTGTACGCGAAGACCGTAAAATGTCTATTCGGCACCGTTGGCAGCAACTCGGGCTAACGTATGGAACAACTTAACACATTTAACGTCGAGATCTTAGATTGAAAGTGTACAAAATACAGCCTGTGCAAGAACAACGTTTCGCTTTATGGGCTCTTGAAAAGTTCCAAGAAGATCCTGACTCGATGGGTATGTAAACAAGAAAAATTACCGTATTTGGATCGAAGAACAAACTGAAAAGATTGAAGAACTGCCATTTCATCCAGGATGAAACATCGGTTTGCTKTGGCTTGTGAGCCATATTCTTCTAAGATAATACGAGAACRAGAAGATGAGAACRTAACTGTCAATAGCGACCTTTATCGCGCCATGRTATCCGACTATGTGATGGCTGAAATTGAAGCTCATGATGTCGGCGACAGTTGGTTTCCACATGACGGCACCACATATCCCATCATTCAATGGATTTATTRAGACAACACTTCGGTGAGCAGATAATTTAACGTTTTGGGTAGGTGGATTATCCACCAAGATCGTGCGATATCACACAGTTAGACTTTTTCGAAAATTTWACTTAACGGGGGACCATCAGAGACGTAGCCGTGGTCAACATTAGAAAGAGATAATCTTAAAAATAATAAATGCCAAAGAATATTTTTTCGAATGATAATAAATGTTCTCCATTATATKAATGAAATTAAATGAAGTTTCTAAAGCGAAATTTGCGTTCAATAAAGATTTCAAGTTGGACTATCTTCCTCTTTTTTGCCTTTYGGCTATAAATTTTTTTCTGAATGAGACTGGTTAATATCTCTGTCATTCCAAATTGTTAATTTTAATGATTTTTAATAATCATGAAGTCAGTCATAAAGAAGTCACTAATGAAACCCTATAACCCATATAATCTCAAAATAGATACTACATTGTTAATACATTTTAACACTATCATTTAATAGCTTCAAATGTCATACAAAATTGATGCACTATTTTTTAATGGCTTTTGTAATTATTATAAAATTTACTTTATATACAAATTAAAATTAGAACTGAGTTGGRGTGTGAATTCCAAACGAATTGCGAACCGAAAAACATTTTGATATAGTCTCGTGCGAAATAGCTGTTAAAGTGACAAATCACGCTGCGGAACTAAACAATTTACGCGTGCAARTAAGTATCAGCAAAAAATCTCGCTTTAATTAGAACTACGCTCATAAGGAAGACAAAATCAGCAATTACAAAAAAAAAAAAAAAAATAGTGAAAACAAATTATTCAGTGTGAAAAACCCCTACTGTCGATCGCTCAGTCAATGATCTATGACTATTACAGCAATTATTTTCAGTATAAATGCGAGCTGCGGTCAGCTGTGGAACAACTTGTATTTCAAAGCTTGTGATGGTAAGAGCCTAAAAATAATTTCAACATGAAATCGTTTGTTACTATTGCTCTATTAGTGGTTGGCAGCGCTGTTGTGTTGGTAAGTTCACATTTTCAAACCGCAAAGAAAGTATTTTTCACACAACTATCACCGATTTCTTCAACAGTGCAACCCAAATGATCCAGAAATGCGCGGATACATCGAGGACTGYAATAAGGAGCACAATGTATCGCTAAAAGATTTCCACGACTTTATGGAGGGTAAATTAACAACCGTTCCGGATAATTTAAAGTGCAGCAGCCAATGTATTATGGTGAAGCAGGGCATCATGGATGAATCGGGCAACTTCAAACCTGATGTTGCTAAAGCTAAGGTTAAAGACGATAAATTGGTCGCTGCTGTGGATGGATGCAAAGATTTGTCTGGTTCAACGCCATGCGATACAGCCTTCAAAATCACCGCATGCATGTTATCGAAAAAGTAAATTTTGGAAGCGTGGGCTGTAAATCAAAAATAGCGCAAAATTGTAATATTCTTTAAATGTTTTTGGTGGTGGGTTTAAAATTGTTTACTAAATGATAAATAAACTTACACATTTGAACTGTAATGAGGTTTTAAATGAATGCGTTATCTTTAAATGGGTGTATGGATCCAGGAGAAATAATAGGTAGTCAAAAAAGTATTTTCGTATTTCTAATAAAATTTCAACTTATTTTTTTTTCTAATGAACCTTAAAGAAAAATTGTACTATTTGTTGACCATTTTTGGCATTTTTCTGCTAGAGGCATTATTCCATCAGTGTAAAGTTATCTGGTTTTTCGGCGAAAAACTGCGACAAGTAATTTTCACAGGCTTCTCTTGAAGCCAACTTTACTCCATTAGGGGAGTTCAGCATTGACCGAAACAAATGGTAGGCCGTTGGTACAAGGTTAGTGCTATATGGTGGATGCATCAAAATTTTCCACCCAATCTCTCCCAGTTTTCCGAGTCATCAAAGATATGTGTGGTCTAGCGTTGTCTTGATGGAAAACAAAGACCTTTCTGTTGTTTTTTCTTTTCGCACATTATTGTCGTTTTTGATCCGCTTTTTGTCTCCTGTTACCATTCGCTTCAGAAATGGGAAATATTTCATTTCATTTCAGCAAAGAATCGCAGATGTTAATTCGACAGTTTATGTGGTACCCAAACATCAAGCTTCTTTTTGTAGCATGCCTTTTTTAAATGGTTCAAAACCGTTTTGTGATGAATGTTTGGTTTCTTAGCGATGTCATGGCTACTTATGTAATGGTCCTGGTCAATATATTCTATAATTTCATCGACTTTTTCAACTTTGCACTGTCTCATCCCTACAGGAGCAATTAAGCTCTATGCGCCTCTACTGCATAACATTCTTTCTTTGCATTGCAAAAGCTCCCTGAATCACCAATTGCATTCGATGCTGCTCAATTTTCCTGCAAATGTCATCATAATATATTCATTATATAGTCCCTAGAGCGCTTCCGGRTTTGCCCTCCTAAAACTGCTTGAGCCACCAAGCACACCTTGTTATAATCTATCATACACTTGCAAGCTTTGGCAATTGTATATTTATAAAAACGAGAGCGTACGCTGGTAATCAATGAGAGCCCAGGCCAGCTATACCTTTTTTACTGTCTGCATGCGTATTTGCGAGTCAGTTTCATGCAATTTTTTATTTCCACTCGCTTTCCGCCCTTCATATGACCTTGCAGCACATTGTTGTTGCTATTCCTGTGCGGCTGCTGAAATGTATACACATGCAGTCATTCGAAAGAAATTTTTTTCATGCTCATTTATAACCAGCTAGCAGTTTGTGTGCGGTAAGCTTGGAATATTTAAAAGACCGTGCTGACTCTACGGGCTTCAAGCCACATGATGCATACGGCTACTTTTCTACGAGCGTATGTGTGTTGTGATTTTTTTCCAGCCTGTGCTTTTGTCTACCTACTGAGGTAATTCTTCTGCTTAGCTTGGTTTATTTGAAAAGCTTGCTGACGCCATGAAGCAGCATGCAATGTGTAGGTGCTAGCCCCACAGCCATACCCAGTAAATTTGCTGCAGCAACCCTCGTAACCTTAACTAGCTTGGCAGCCGTGCGGCTTGCGCAGACCAACATCTGCTTTGGCTTCGTTACTGTTATCATTATTGTTTTTTCGCCTGCTTTTTTCCTGTTTTTGGTATCCATTCATCAGCCTTATTTACTTTTTAACGAGTTGATTTCATTCAATTTGTATGTCTAGGCGGTTGCTTCCTGAAACGGCTGCGGTATTASTCATACGCCGTGGTGTTTCAAAAACGGTCACTGTGGTCGGGGTCTTTTCCCATTGCCAATCTTATTTTTTCCTGCGCTCAATGTTGATTTCTACTGCATTTCTTTGCTGTACGCCATTGCTTTCTTTTGTTGCCGGCTTGCTGCTGCCTTTATTGAAATGCGTGCATTGACTTTATTTCCCTTTTTTTTACAAATTTTATTTTCCTTTACCTTCTTGCATGGCCTTCTTTTGTTGATAGCACTGTGTTTGCCTGCTTGTAGACTCTCATGTTAATTTGTTCGTTCACCTGCGTCGTTTCTTCGCTACTCTTTCGTCTGCAGGCATTTTCTTCAATATTTCATTGCCAGCCTGTTGGCTTTGGCTTGTTTTTCTTATTTGTTTATTCCCTTGTGCCTTGCTTTGTGTTGCAAAAATATTTATGCAAGTYTTATACAAGTGATGCCAGGTTTTGCAGAATTTCATAGGCAAGCATCTACATGTTATAGTTTTTTTGTTCACATTTGAATTTTACTTTTTTATTATATTGCTTTGTGGTTTTTATTAAATTTTCTTTTGCATTTAAAATATGCCCTTAATTCATTAGAAATGCGGTAGTGCAATTGCACATYTTTTTCAGGGTTTCTCTCACCTTATTATTCGTTGCTGCTAATTAAAATGCAAGACTAACTTTATTATGTGGTTAAAATATTAAACCCAAGCAAGGCCAACTCCCCTGAGAGCAGCACACATTATTTTAAAGGGAGATAGATAAAAAATTGTGTATGTGCTCTGCGACCTGCAATATATTGTGCCCAAAGAAAATATTAACAGCAACCAAAGTATTGATATTACAATAAATTATTTGTATTAAAAATAGAAACACCGAGCTGAATTGTTAAATGTCGCAGAAAAGTAACAGTTCTGTTAACTATCATAAATATCTTGGAGTAAGTTGCTGAATTGAGCTGAATTATCTTAAAAATATGTAAAACCTTAGAATAGTGAATAAAATAGTTCCGAAAATTGTTGCTGAATAAGGCCGACTCTTCCGTTGAATAAATTTGTATATAAGTTGAATAAAAAATAAAATATTCTAAGTATTTAGTTTAAATCGTCTTATTTCTTCATTAAACACCGAGCTGAATTGTTAAAAATCACATAAATGAGATAACAGTGTTTTATCTTCAAAGTTATAAATATCTTGGAGCATATACTAAAGTTGCTGAATTGAGCAGTGAAGGGTMTTGCTGTTAATTGAATTAAAAAATATAAGAGTCTAACTTTTTAGTTAAGAGCAGCTTTAACAACTCCTAGCTGAATTGTTAAAACTCGCAGAAAAATAGCTCTACATTTATGTTTTTAAAGCTATAAGTACTCTTCGACACATGGATTATAGTTGCTGAATTGAGCTAAATTGTCCAAAAATTACATTAAACCTGGTGTTTGTTAATAGCATTACAGGTACCCTTGCTGAATGAATCTTACTGTTCCGCTGAATACTTTCACAACGCAAAATAGCATTAGAGTTTAATAAAATACGAATTACCACATCATACAGACAAGATGTGATGATTTATAAGCGATAAATCTAATGGCAAATAACACTAAATAAGCAATTAATAATCACTTCGAAATATAGCAAGTAATGTTAAAATTTTGAGTTTTTACATATTCAGCGCATAATACACTTATTCAGCGTTACCTTAAAATTATGCTTTATACAAATAGCAATTTTAATTTTAATTGGATTATGCTATGTTTTGCTATTTATGTAAAATATACCTTTAAAGTAGCGCTGAATAACTATGCGCTTAAAATATACAATTTTCTCAAACTCCGTAATATTTCAGAAAAAACAGAATACAACTAATTCATTGCATTCCAGCGATCTTCGACTACTGAACAGCGAACTTTTTGCTGCCAAATGTAATTCATTATTTCCCAACAATTGTATGAAATCTATAGGCTCGTAAAAATATGCAGCGCACAGTGCATCGTCACTTCATTCAGCCAACGGTGCATGGAATGCGAAAACGTAATCAGTCATAAATCAGGCGTAATGCAGATGCCAAAGCTATAGAGTTTTGCAGTGAACTCAATACGAACGCAGTGAACTCAATACGATCACACACAACTACCTTAATACATATATAAGTATGTATGTGCCGCATTGGAGTGCCAATAGATGACGCCGCCACTAGAGCCCGTAATAATCAACTTGCCACAAAAGTCAACACACTCAAAAGACACACACATATTGGCATCATCATTTCCACCTGACAAATATGGCGATCAAGTGCACGTGACGCAGCGCACGTGTTATCGTCATAAGTTACCCAGCCAGTMRGCGCGAGGTAAACAGACAGACCACGCAGAGGACGACAAATGCTGCTGCGTGTACTCGCAGCGCGTTGCAATACTTTGAGGTCGCTTAATGCTGGCTTTTGCGCTGCAAGAATCCGGCGTGCTTTAATGGACTTCGCTACGGAGGTAAGAGGCAGGTGTACTGCCGCATTTATTTATTTTACATTTCAATCTTCGGTTAACTACTTTTTTGCGCTTTACTCACCGCTTTACTGCCCTCTGTGTTTGCATACCGCAGCATGGCAAGGCATGCCATTCATTTTCGCTCTTCTGCGTCCTTCTGCTCAACTCATTTTATATTATTTGCCACTTTTTTTCAATATTTTCTGTATTTGTTTGTAATTTATTTTGCCGTTTTTGCACCACAATTCAGTCCATTCAACAATTTTTACAATGTCAATGCCTTTTATGCCTGAATACACATTCCTTTGCATACAACTAGGTGCTCGGCAGTATTCACGGAATTCCCCAACCATGGCTGCCGCAGCCTTAACTCTGTTGTTATTATTTTCTCTCTCTTTATCTCTCTTTCTGGCACATACCGACCCAGCACCTTATCCTCTTGCAATTCTTTCCCTCCAACGCATGCCATTCCAACTTCTACGTAATGCCAGCTAACCTGCTGTCCAGGCCGTTGCCGCTTTTCTGTCTGTCGGTGTCTATTTGCCTGCATCGGCATAACTTTCCTGCCTATGCATAGTCCACCGCCTGCCACAATTGATGGGGCTGCATGAATGCAGTCGTCTGCCCGCCGGTCCACGGCCACACTGCCGCCAGTTGTTGTCTCATGTTTCATTGGAATTGTTTAAATTGTTTCCGCTGCCACCCGACCGCACTCCCTTCGTCCTCCACAGACAGTCTCCACAAATGCTATACACCTACCGACGACTCATCTCTCCTCCCTGCGGTCGTTATTACTATTTGTACATATTTTGTTTGCTGTCATGCATCAGCATCAACTCCAACGTCAACGTAGGCACCGCTGGCAGCCCTCGATCCGACTTGCATCGCGCTCTCATAGCCATCACTGGCCTCCAATATGGCTATGTGACTACCCCTGGAGAAGCGAAAATGGAAGCTATGCTTCATTCTCGGCACMTCGGAGTCATTCACTGTGCAAATATGATAAAAAATATTTTTTGCTGAATTGCATTGCATTTATTTAAACGAAGCGTAAGAGTAAAGAATTTGTTTTCATATCCAAGCACACCAACATACACACTCACAACACGTTGCGAGTATACGCAGACACACAAGCAGAGGCAAATGGACAGGCGTTTTCGTTGTGTGTATGTCTGTACATAACGCATAAATTCCTTTGCGAAATATATGTTTTCAGTGTCAGCATTTACAATTCGCCTGCAGAAGGCTTGAATGAAGCATGAAAACGGTTGCAAGTCAAGTGTAAAGCAAAAGAAATATTTGTTTTGAATTGAAAGAGCAACTTTTAATCTTTTGTTTACATATGTAACTTCCGCTCTGGGCACATATATGTGTGTGTGAGTATAAGRAAAAATTTATGGAGCGTAATGGCTAATTTAAAGACCTTTTATAAMATATTTAATATTTAACAATTCAAAATATTAATTAAGACCTTCACAGCATTCCATAAACACAAACTACATTTATTTTAAAATCAAAAAGATATATTCAGCACATTTCAGCGCTCATTTCATATTCAAAAACTCATTACTACTTGACCAAAAGCAACAGTTTGTATTTAGATTTTTAATTCAGCTCAAATTTTTCCTATTCAGCAAAATGTTAAAGTCAATATTTAACTAGATAATTACACTTTCTATATAGCAGTACACTTGCAAACAAATTCAGCAAAGTGTAGGCAAAAAAATATTAACTCTTTCGTATTCAGCTCAGCACAGAAAATATGAGTGCTATTAATTATTTATAATTCTTTAACATTTAAAAACAAATTTCACTTTTTAACTTAGCTTGGTTTCTTATCTTTAGCTAAGGCTTACTTCAGCTCACTTTTTTCCCATTCAGCACAACTTTAAAGTCAAGTAAAATATAATATTAAGATTGAAATAATATTCTGGAATTCTTTTTTTTTCAAATTCAGCACAGTTTTTTCCGGCTAAATAAATAAATATGTTTTTTAGTGCAGTAAAAAATAAATAAAATTAAGATAGAAATATGCTTCTGCAATTTTTGTTCAAATTCAGCGCACCATTTATTGATTCAGCAACGCACACTACCATTTCTCACAATTCCATTTTCTATTTGTAATAAGCAGGAGTAATATAACCACATACCTAATGATTTTGCATTTGCAATTTAGTGGCGGTAATTTTCTAATCTAAACTTAGGCCCTTTTCTACCATTTCGCTGAAATTGGGCACAAATTCAGCTATTGATTATGAATTATTATGCAAAAACTTATTGGCCACGTAATTCAGCGCAAATTAGACTTAATTCAGTTTTATTAAGCGTCGCAAGTTTTTTGAAAATGTTCGATTCAATATATATTTATTAAGTTTTTAAGTTTAATAAATAATGATTAGCAAAACAGAGCTCAATATGACAAAGTATAAAGTTTCAATAAGATTTCCGAGAAATATGTGAGTGAAGCTGCAGTTAACTATTTTAAGTAAAAAGAATTTCCGCTGAATTGCAAGTAATAATTTTGAGCATGCTTTAAATCCACGACAAATGTTCACGTTGAATTAAATTAAGTGGCAATTTTTTTTAAGTACAGACTTCTTCTCCTCACTTTCAACGGCTGTGAGCCACCATCTTAATTTTCGAATGCAACCAAGTGTCGGCACAGGTGAAAGCGTTATTATCCATGATGGCTGCTGGCCACTGGCTAGTAAGGTGAAGGGTTAAGAGCCATTTTCATTAATTTTCATTACAGACATCCATTTGTTTATTTACATTTGTGGGCGAATGAAGTTCCAAGTTGAGTAGAAAAAAATGGCATGAATGATGTCTAGAGAAGCATTGCAATTTTGTTGGCGGCAAATGCGAAAGGAAAATTTATTTACTTTTTATTACTTTACATATATTTTACTTTATCGCTTAACACACCGCTCATTCTTGACTTTTTCATTAGTTAACTTGTGAATTTTCATTTTTCAAGTTTACTGAAATTTTCTTTTTTTTTTGCTTATAAATATAACTTTCTACGCATTCCGACGCGTGCAATTGAACTTCCGTCGTTGCCACAAGCAATTGATTACTTTGGCCGCAACACGAAACGCTTTGCCAAAACCATTTATTTTATTTTTTATAAAAATAAAAGTAGAAGCGAATAGCAATACATTAACATAGCTTAAAAAGGGGTTGAAAAAAGTGCATTGTACATTTTTCACCGTTTATATTTGTGTGTTTTCTTTTTAAGTGTACTTTTTTCCTTCAACTCCGCTCAGCATGTCTTTGACACCGCGCTACACAGCGTGAAATGTCGTCAGTCCGCATTACAGATGAAGTTTCCTAGTGCCAGGCTGCCACCACATGATTTATTACGCTGATCAAATTGCGCATAAAAATCGTAAAGGATTGTAAACTGAATTTTTCAATTGATAATGCTAACAATGCCTGAAAGTTGAGCTATGATGCTCAGCAGTAGAGATTATATTTAACAAATGTGGTGCTGGATTAAAGGTAAATCAGCTAATTGCGTTCAAAATAAACAAATACTCGTATCTTACTCATGTATATATTAAATATTTGTACTGAAAAAATTGTCATATTGACAACTTTAATAGCTGAGTAAAGCTAATCGATGCGACATGATAACATTGTTAACGCATGCTAGTGGAGATATTGTGCTGAACAGTACAGTTTGTATATAATTTCGAAAATTCATGCTATTCAGCTCAACCAATGTGGTGCTTAATTACAGTTAAAACAGCTGAATACTGCCTACAATAATTAAATATCTTACGAATGTTTATAATAATCTGGTAAAAAATAGTATTATACTGAGTAAAGCTAATCCAATCGACAGGATAATATTAATAATACTAAAAACGTATGCAAGCAGAGATAAAGTGCTGAACAGTACAGTTTATATATAATTTTGAAAATTTGTCTTATTCAGCGCAAAAAATGTGGCGCTAAATTACAACTGCATGAGCTGAATAGCGTCCACAATAATTAAGTATCCTTCGAATGTTAAAAAGAAATTGTCATATCAGCAAATTTATTACCTGAATACCAATATTAAGCGCGAACAGATAATACAATTTATTTTTTCTTAGTAGACCAACTGTATTTAATAAATATACCGCTACTTAGCAATTTGAATCTTCCAAATCTAAATTTTAACACTTATAAAATATACTTCAATTTTCATGTTTTCGTTTTCCTGCCGCTGAATTGGTGCTGAATACACTTAGGCACCTCTAACAAAGGCAATAGCTGGAACAAACTTAAATTAATAAAGAATTTCTTAACTGTTTCAATCAACGTGGAATCAAAATAAAGTAAAATATAACCAGATATGTTTTCAGGCAAAAAGATATTTGCCATTTTGATTAAATCYCTTAACAATTTTGTAGCCTGCAACTGAAATGAGTGCAAACATGCATTTTTAATGCAGCTAACTTTACTTTTCATATTGCAGCAGTTGAACACTTAAATCCGCAATTTGCTGAATTAACATTGCTAAAGTTGTAGCTGAAGAAATGAATAATTTAAATGCATATTTTTAGTATTTTGTAGTTATTAAATGAATGCTGAATGAATAGTAGTGGATGATACGGCTGTGAGTTGAGTGGAAAAGTTGCTGAGTGAGTGATCTCGGTATGCACAGCCCATAGATACATAGCTATACAACACTACAAATATATAAGTATGTACGAATGTATTTCGATTCCATAGTTATTATCGCCTCTTTGCCAACAATGCCACTTAACAGCGCCGAACTTTTGTGCCACCAACTCAGCATTCAACTCAGTTGAACTCTGAACTTGTTATGCATATAAAATTTGTTGCAGAGATCACACACAGATTGCATAACTGATGCAATCCAAGTCTGCATACATATGTATATATACACATAGCAGATTTCAAAGGCCAGGCAGTTGGTTGGCTGGTTATGAAGCTAAAGTAAATTAAACTACGTACAGTYAACAAGCACTCGAGTCATTAGTTTTCGCCTAACTCAACTCGAACTCGGTGCGTTTGTCTAACTGTCTATGAGTGCAGCGTTGCTGCCAGTACGTCTGTCTACATTGTTTGCTGACTATTTGTAAACATAGCAAGCGCTGTCCTCTCTATACTACGTTTCTGACTGACTGCTTGTTTGCTCTGCTCTGCTACCGCATGCCATTCGTCATTTACTCGTTGAACTGGTGTATGTTTGTTGGATTGTAGCCGTTAGTATTTGCTTGATGGAAGATTTTTGCCACTCGAACTGTGAACCAGTTAGATTATTTGAGATTGGCAATGATGAAAATGCAGCCAAGTGTATATACTTACATATACATACATATGTATATGTGCTATATTTGTTTTCAAATTTATAAAATTGGTATATGCCAATGAGCAAGAAACGAGTGCTGTGAGTGAGCCAACTTAAAAACTTAACAAAACATAAACTAATAGATCATACAGGTATATGAGGTTTATTAATTTTTATGGAGCATCTCTTGTTCACTTGTCTCGCATTGGCAAGACTACGCTGTGAGCATGTGGGGTTGACATGGTATGATACGCTGGAGGAGGTATCGAGCCTTTGCTCCTATACCAATTCCATCAGTTCGCGTTCTCTTTATATGTGTAGTCTTAAGTCTATTTTCTAAGTCCTTGTTTTCATACCAACTGCTTGGGCGCTTTCTTTAGTTCACTTGTTAGGTCATAGTGATTTTTATGCCTTAATTACGCGACATCTGTTGAAACAACACCATTATGTTCGGTTTTAGAGATTACCACGAGTTAAGCGGGGAACTTTTTTCCATGATTTCATTGAGGATAGAAGTATATTAATACACTAGCATACTCTTTGAAAGAATCTAGTTATCTTTTCATTTTCAAAACCAAAACTCTTTACCCTAAGCTTTATGAAATAATGTGCCTTCATATTTAGAAACATCCAAGCCCAGGCTTTAGCTGCTTACTGGGCTCAATAGCAAAGTTACCAACAGATTTGTGCAAATAGATTCTGACACCGCTAACTTTTGGTGTAGAGTTACAGTTGCCACCGTTTGAAGCACACGCCAACCAATGGCTAAGAAAGCGATAGCTACAGCCTGAATGCCTTAATCATTTATCTTGTCGCATTTACGCCAAAGATCAACAACACCACCAGCGCCACAATCAACTCCCAGCCAGACATTCAGACAGCACCGAGCCAGCCAGCTTCACGGTGAGTGCGAGAACACCAACTGTGTGATATATAAAGCAAAGTTGGCTGCTTTTTGATAGTGCCCGCACACAAGCGGGACAACTTGTAACCCAGTCCATTAGAATTACCCACAGCAGACAGGAAAATGGCTAAGAGGGGAATAAAAATTTTGTTGCAACTTTGTAGCGGCGACACACCAAAGATTGCGACTAGTTAAATCCCTACAACGATTCATTGCCGAGACGGTGCTTAGGTGGGTGAGTGGAGCAGGCGCAGACATTAGTTGTGCTCCTTGCGCAGCCGAGATATGCAACTGTGATAATGGAAATCAAAGCGATACGCGTTTAAACCGAACACAGCAGTTGGTGGCCCAATCCAACTGTTTTTCACACACAGTGGAGGTGGAATGTGAAAAAAACCATGCATTGTTGTTCAAAATGTTTTTTCTTGCACTTTGCTGTCGACACATGAGCTGTCACTTGTCTCGGCTTTTTCTCGAAAACTTTTCACTTTCTTCTTCATAGCTTTCCTCGGAATTGTACACGCTGTAACACCTTTTCCATCAATTTCACGCTGTCAACATGCTGTGCGACGAAATGCGATTTTTAGAAAGCAAGAAAAAATCGCTAAAGTTGCTCCAACGCTCGCAGTGATAACAATAAAAACGTATGCAATTGCAAAAGTTTCTCAATCCTTGTCACATAATATGCTGGTAGGAGAAATGAGAAATGGTTAAAATATTTAACTACTTTGCACCTAATGATTCAAACGCAGCAATGTTGCAAAAACACTACTATATGTACGTACGTATATACTCGTATTATCGTTAGAGCAACCGTTGATTGGATTGAGGTGAGTCAAACCATCTACGTAAATTAACCCTCTCCAATTGCTTACAGACAAGGAATTCATTCCGAGCTTAGACTTGTCACTGGCTTTGTATAGTACTTGTTTCTCAAAATGTAATAAATTTAAAAAATTGTTAAATAAATTATTATTATAAATTWTATTAGAAAAAAAGGCGCGCTGAATTGCTTACAAATGAGCTGAATAAGAGTTTTGAAAGCAAAGTTTGCAAAGTTTTGAAAATAAGTGTTTACAAAAAATTTACAAGTTTGCTTACTAACGCGCTGAATACGATTTTGAAAAGACAAATAGTCAAAATCATCACTTGCTCTTGAAAAATTCTTATGTATGTATATATGAATTYTATCAGTTATCAGCGCATCAAAAATCAGGTTCATAACGTTCAACGCACCGTCAGCATATCTGCAGCTCGACCAGCACGATTAATTGATAGATTTACATATGTA
>NW_017537046.1:10645-22734 GCF_001853355.1 Bactrocera latifrons | reverse complement strand
AGAAAATAAAATTAACGGCAGTGGTAAAATTGAAGTAATCTGCGTGTCCGTTTTAACAAAAATCTGATTGGCACTGACGAAAATAAAACAGGGTAAAAATATTGCTGTCGTATCGTGTAAAAAATGCTGAATGGAGTAACACTCTTACACATGCTTTTACTTTTGAAAATACAACACCAGCCGAATAGTTACAAATTATATACAAATTTAGCGTAGTTTTTAGCACTGCAATGAAAGCGAACTCAATGGTGGATTTGCTATTACAGTCGAAAATCACGCAGAATTGAGTTTTTAAACGTACTGAATAATTTTTTTTTTCAGAATCAGTTCATATTTCAATWAATTATATAAAAATTAAAAATAAAGAACTCTTTACTTTTACTAAATTTTATATATGMATTCAGGGCAATTTTGAGCACTGCAATGAAAGTGAACGCAATAGAAACGCTGCTATGACATTCGAAACACGCGCGGAATTAAATTTTTAAGCAGCCGGAATAAATTTTATTTTGTCAGAATCATTTAAAATTTTATTAAATTACATAAAAATGGAAATAAAGAATCCTTTACTTCTATTATATTTTATATATGAATTCAGCGCAGTCTTGGAGACTGCAATGAAAACGAACTCAATAAAACAKTTGCTATAAAATTTGAAACTCGCGCTGAATTGAGTTTTTAAACGTGCTGCATACAATTTGTTTTTCAGAATTTCTTCACATTTTATTAAAATGTATACAATTTTAAATAAAGAACTCTTTTCATGAATTCTGCGCAGTTTTGAGCACTGCTTTGAAAACGAACTCAATGCTATAACGTTCCAAACTCGCGCTGAATTGAATATTTGGACGTGTTGAACAAAATTTTTTATTTTTTCTAAATGATCTGAGATTTTATTAAATTGCATAAAAATTGGGAAAAAATTACTTAACCTTTTTTCAAATCAAATAACTGAAATTATTAGCTACGCAAAGTGCTGGCAACTCGACTATTTATTTAGAGTATAAAAGACTTTATTATATGTATATTAAATCTATGAAGAACAATATTAAATACATTTTCTAAATCTGTTGAGTACCACTTATAGGCATTTCAAGTACCGGGCATATTTTCTATATTATTGGCCGCTTAATCAGCTATGATTTTCATGCTTCTTCACATTCTGTGTAATGCTGCAAAAATAACAGTGCCCGCGGCGCCGATCACACTCTTTCTAACACATCATTTGCTCTGCGCTTACAATTTAGTCATGAAATGGTCAATGGTCAACGAAGCATGGAAATGCGCTGCATAAATAATTTTTAAGTGACTTTTGATCAGACGTTTAATCAAAGATTTACGGTAAATTTTTGTTCGAAAGTTATTCGAGATGAATGATGAGGTATAAAAAATTACTCGTATTACATTATGATCTARAAGAAATCGTATCAACAGTTTAAAAAAATATTTATGAAAATAGTTGAAAAATTAGTCCAAAATAGCATAAAGCTTAACCAAATTAAAAAGGTATCTTAAAGGTATCATTTTTTTCGCAGAATTACTCGGCATTTCAATTCAATTATATTTATTATTTTGTGCATGTTTTTGTGGCTTTTATATAGGAGTTTTAAAGCAGGTTTCCGTTAAACCCTGAAATTAAGGCATTTAGTTGTATAAAATACTTTCAGCGGTTTTGTATTTGCCTCTACCTCCCCTTCGTAAGCCCTGCCAGGCAATTAGATACTGTTTGTGTGTGCTAATTTGTGTATATGTGTGTGGGTGCATTTGCGAAGAGGTCGAGTTGAGGTCAATTGCTGGGAAAACTTTCAGCTGTGCGGATTAAACTTAACATTTTAAACATTATTAAGCATAAATGTGCGCAAAGATGTATGCTTCTTATGTACAAATGTATGTATTTTTATATGCACACATATATAAATATTTGCTTTGYTGCGTGCGTATTATGCGCATATAGAAAGTATGTGTGTGTATATACATTTTAGAGCTGTGTAATTTTTTTGTGCTTTTTACGCACGTATGTATGTATGTATGTGTGAGCCAATGTAAATGCGTGTTTGAGTAATTGTCTTTCAAATAGCTGCAGGTTATTTTACATTACTGCTATACCCATTATTAGTTGCATAAAATGGAAATTATATAATGAAAGAAAAGATTTCATTGCGCTTGGGGAAAAAGCTTGATTTAAGTTTGATTTAAGTTGTTAAAGCTTTAACATTACTTGCGCTGTATTTAATGGAAAATTATTTTAAGCGTCTTTAGTGAATAAGTAATATTTTAGAATATACAAATATGCACATGTGGAGCTTTACGCTGTGTGGTTATTAAGCGCCATATTTCTTGCAATCTGAAAAAAACTTCTCAAGACTTTAATGTCTAAGTTTAATTTATTTAAAAAAGTTGTTGTTTTTGTTGTTATTGTAGTGTTAGAAAACAATCCTGAAGTAATTTCGAGGRAATTTGACCGGTTAAAAAACCGGTCCGTTCCGGTTACTTAGACCCTACTGTCACGGAAACGGCTGTCATTGAACGAAATAATATTCTTTTCTACCTTAAGTAAGAGATGCAATTATTATTTTATATGTGGAAATAACTATATACATACTCAAGTAAAAAAGCGTAGGTGACAAGCGCTTAACTTCCTCTTAGTTTGATTACGTATACGCCATGACACACGCTTTGCCAACATCTTCAAATTCGCCCTTCATATGTCGCATATACCATTTATTGTGAAATTTCTTGATAAGCTTTTAAAAATTTATGACATTTTCTCTGCTTAAAGCCACTAGTCGTCGTTCTTTTATGTACATTTTGCACGTCAGTTTTGCGTTCATCTCTTAACCTTTCAACCTACACAAAACACTTTGAAGTAAAATGTCACTTTTTATATTTTATGGCTAACTGAAAAGAAGTTCACTACAGCGCCCTTGACTTTGCGGCCACACGCACACACTCAGCATAGCGCAGCACATAAAAGCTTGCTTTGGAGTGTGTGCAGGCACGCATGGCTATAAAGATGACAAAATTCTTCAATCAGCTGCCAGGCAGCGCGTTTATCTTTTGAAATTTTACAGCTACGGAGCTTAACGGCGGTGTTGACGAAAAAAGATCACAAATACACATACATAAATATATGCGAACAAAGAAGCTGACTTTACTTTCTTTGCCGCTCTCACCTGCCGTTGGATATCGGCATCTGGCGATCATGGAAGACTCAAGTGTGCGTTCATTCACCCGCGTTTACATTTACCTTATAGTCACTAGCATTGTATGAAATGTTGCATGCGTTGTTGTACCCAACACCATGAAATGTGTATGAGACCATGCTTTCTTATTGTCAATTTTACACTGTTTGCTCCTCATATGGCTGCGTGCATTCTCATAACTACACCGTAATGTCTTTTATATTTCAAATACCTTTCTTTACTCACTTTTTTCTCTACCCACTCGTTTGCCTGACTTTCCATCATTGCATTGTTATTTCGCTGTAAAATTGTTATTTTCTCAACTTAGCTTTGGCAAACCTTTTATGTTTACAGTTTTCGGCYGTTTTTCTGTTTTGACATAGTGCTTCGCGCCTTTTTGTATGCTTCCACGCTTCCGTGTATTTTGTGGCGTCGTTATTATTTATGTAACGACTCTAATACGGTTGTTGGCTTTGTTGGCTGTTGTTAATATCATATTTTCACCTGCAAAGCAATCCTCCATTTTTTTGTTGTACTATCAAGTTGTTGTAGTAAATTCACCATTTCGTATCTTTATCAACTTTTTCCTTTCTGCGGATTTTAAAGCGTGTCTCTATATAAGAAAAATTATTATAAAGCTTTAGGATATTAGTTTAGCTTATGCTGAAATAGAATATTATGAATAGATATTAATTCAAAGACTCTAGTGYCAGATAAACCAAAATATTCTAATTAGATATGGATTCAGAGACTAAAATTCTAATGCCAGACACACCAATAGTTAACAAATTTATATATATACACATGTTTGATAAAAATCAAGCTTTAAGTATTATGTAGAAGCAATCAAATTTTAGAAAAAATATGTACCCCTAAATGTAGGCAACGYTTTTCATCTTATTTGACCTTAATGTGCTCAATTGATGGCATAACGTTGCCTACATCTAGGATGAAAGTGATTTGAATAAAACGCAAAGTCTAATAAAAATTAAATTTAATATGTTGCAGCTGRAAATGAAGCAATATTAAAGCGATTTTTATCATCACAAAAAACCTAGCGAGACCTCCATTACAGCTAATATATAGCTTTGGTATTGATTTGAGTAACAGCAATCAGCCAAAAAATATATTCAATTATGTCTTGAACAACACAAAATTTTTTTTAGTCAATATTCAAATTTTAGAAATCGAGAGGGAGTGTGTATAAGCAGAGCTTGCTGAGAGTCTCTGGTATCGCTCTAATGCCAGTTCCACGATTTTCGAGCTCAACGCGTTTCGCCCTCCCCACCGTTAATATAATTTAATGCAATTTTTCTAAAATTCCTCAACCACACCTGCATTTTGCATGCCACTTAGATGCAGCAATATACAACCTAAGCTAAAAAGCAAGTATTGTAAATAGCTTTAATATACATCGAGAAGAATATTATAAATTTCCAAACAGACAAAGGAGRATAACAACGCCACCAAGCATGTATTTAAGCGTGTAATGGCTACGTGGATTTACTTAAATGCTAAAAGATATCATAAATATACTCTTAGCGTTGATAAGGCATGCAGAAAATAAAATGAAAAATGTCWGGCAACAAAAACGTGTCGCTGCTTGCTACTTCCGACTGACGTGCAACCGACGAAGCATGGTTGTGAAAAGGCATTAGCGATGACGGAGCTACATAAATTCGCTAAAGGTGGTTCAAGAAAATTCTCTTTTTCAAAAACATGAACTGTGGATACCGAAAAACACCAAAAAGTATTTAAAATAATTTTAAATTATTAAACGTAGCTTTATTAATATTTAATTTCAAGTGCTTGCTACTGAGAAGTGTATGGAATGTAAAATAAATGGCTTCAAAACTGAGTAGCATTCAAAAGTATGTATATATTTTTAAAAATAAAGAGCAAAAATTCTAAGATGTAACAATTTTTTATTTAAGTCAATTTATAAAATTCATACTAAGCTTGGTACTTTATGCTATATAAATGCATTCTAGTATATCGTCACCTAAAATACTAAAAAGCTTATCATCAAAAACAAGAATGAAAATATTTGTCTGATAAAATATTCGATATATGTACAACCATTTTATAACGAAAATTTCAATTTTGTTTCAATATTAAAACTTGTGAAAAGTAATGTTACGTTATTTTGCGTTTTAGGTGACGAYACGTGGGCGTAAGATAAAATATTCTTTAAATTTCTGCAATTKAAATGTCTAGCARKTGTAAAAGCACAAWATATTAAGTGAAATAAAAAAAATTRTCAGGTGTATGTACACATATATAAATGTACAATTGATTTTCTATACGTGTGCTCAACTAACTTACTGCCTTCCTTACACTACATAGATACTCTTCTCTCTATTCTATTGCAATAAAACTGAAATGTTTTCATATTCAATGAAACATATGCRAATTTTGCCAGACAACACTCACAATAATAATCAAAACTAAAAGAGGCTTAACGAGGAGCCAGCTAAGACAGAAACAACATAACAATATGAGGTTTTATAAAATGTATACTTATAATATAATGAACTCTAATATACTAAAAAGATGTGTRAGGAACACACTCGCGCAAAAAATAGTAAGACTTTGTCTACAAGGTGCGTTCCAAAGTAAATGATCTTTCGAAATGTTTTTTTACTGATCCTTCAATCTTGATAAACCAAGACCTCTGACTGTTAATCAACGAGTCTCAAACACCAACTTCTTTACTTTATTGAAATGGAAAAAATATTTTCCTTTATTTAATTGATCAWAAAAACATTGAAAAAAACATTTGAGGATTCGATCGAATTTGAATTAAAGAGTCTTACTATTTTTTGCCCACAGTAGCGCAGCCATATTCTATAAAATCTGCCGTTATTCTTTCAATTTCATAAACTACAAATCCTTTGAGCATTTACGCATTTTCGGAAACATCTAAGTAATTTTAATAATTTTTGAAAGCAACTTCGGCATTGCAGCCCACACATACACCCATATATATGTATGTACAAGAGCATACATCCCAATCAACTTTCTCTCTTCTTCATTGTTGTTTGCAGTATGTTGCCGTTATTGCCAACCAGTAGAATTTCCAATAAACTATTGGTAGACTCGACTACAAATCGTTAGGAATGCAATAAGCATGCAAGCAACAACAATAGCAATAATGACAGGCAGCAGCAGGCAATAAAGGTATAGCAGTAMACTTGCAAGAAATGTATGTTTGTGTATGTAAAGCGACTGATTGCCGACTGCTATGCTAAATAAATTACATATATACCGTTACATATGTCTAAGTAAGCACTAACGGTACACGTAATGCACTCTCCATGCGTGCTGGGGAATACAATGCAAAATTCGGTTTTTTCTACGGTTGTAACATGCAACAATTTCCACAAATTAAACAGTTTAGTTGTGCATTACAGCAATTTAGTTTTTGCTATTACAAATTTTTCACAATTGATTGTGTCCATGGCGGAAGAGCTTGCGCCTCTTAGGCTTAAGAGTTTGAGGTGCCATAAAAATTGTGTTGCAAGTTTATGCGCACTAAAAATTTGTTACAAATGGGATTTATATAGCTTTTAGCATGTCACATTGAATCGCATACATACACAAAAATAAATTGTTGGCTGCATCAAATGTATGTRGCAGCTGTCCTGGGCAATGTCTCAGTACACCAGAATCAAAAATTAAATACATATTTACTAATTTAATAAAACTACACAATTGTGACCTTTAATACACATACCTACACAATTTTCTGCCAAAAATATATGAACGCTGCTTTATTACTACCATTCAAGCGAGAAACTCATGCTTGTGYCCCTCAAGGTATGCTAAGCCGCTTGTTGCTTGGTGCTTCCATGGTTGTGCTGTGGTATTACGAATTGAATTTTATAAAATATTTGAATGCTCTTAAGACAATTATTTGAAGTTGAAAGAGTTTTGTGAACTGTAGGCGAATTTTCGTTTTTCGTTTGGCGTAATGAAAGAAATGGRAATGAAGAAATACTAGACAAGACAGATCTGCTTTATTGCTAAAAATGTTCGGTGGTAAGTAAACTATTGAATCCTCTGAATGAATAGGCACTTATTTGTACAAATTACTACATTTTTATTGATTTTGATTCTATTGGTTTGCGTCTCCGCTACGAAATTATGAAATGTGTGAAGATTTCGAAGTGCTCATTCGTAGAATTTGAGGTTTAGATAAGTAAAGAGTTTAACTTCTTTGTGTTATTGTTATTTAAAATAGTTCTCTTCTGAAGTTGGTGTCAGTTTCAATGATATCGAAGACAACTAGTGTTTTCGAAATTATAAGTGATCATAAAAGCATTGAGCTTTTCGTACAATTACAAATGCTTAAAATGGACTACGTWTGATTGCTGATTAAAGGTTTATTGCAACTAACTTTATCTAGGAAAATATGCTTCCGATAACTTGTTCATTCTAACAAACAACTGTCGCCTGAAGGTAGGCAACGCTTCTTATTTGAACTTATATTTCAGATTCGCCTATAAATGGGGCTCTATACCTCGAAGATTAAGCTATTCAAATATACTTCTGATAATTAGCTTATTTTAATAAAAACAATCGCCTGAATGTAAGCATTGTTGGCTATAATTATGGCTTCTCACAGCTCGAAGTCATACGAAACCGCTTTCAATATTTATAAAGTGATCAAAATGGTCTTGGAGAAAAACATAATTTATATTTAATTTAAAAAATTTTAATATATTCGTACATTTCTTAAAATATTGCGGGGACTTTTTTAATAATTTTTCTTGTTCCAAAATAATCGCACTTTATTCATACTGCCGGAATATATTTGAAAACAAATGGAAATTAAATTAAATTGCGAAGACATGTTGCTTTTGTTCTTGTAAACTTCATTCTTTACAGCCAAGTGCAAGTAGAAAAACAATAACAACGTGTAAGCAACAGCAAATTGAATAACAACAAGATGTGTGAACACTTGCAGGCGAAACAGGAAAAGAAACAGGAAGAAGAAATGCACAAGAACTAACGAACATGTGAAAGCWCTGAGAGAACGCACACATACATAMAAATGTTAATGTTAAAACATACGAACAACAGTTTTCAAATACACGCACATACGCTGAGTAACAGGAAATGACTGAGTGAGTCTGYTGCYGAGTTCACAGTGCATATCATGTGCAGCCGCAATATCCGTTTCCGCAGCAAATGCACACATAAACACACAGCACAAAGAACACTTGTAAATATAAAAGCCAACAAAAAGCGAATGCATAGAAGAAAATTCAAGAAAATACCAAGACAGTTAACTGAAGTAGTAACAGCTGAAGAGCAACAGTCGCCGCCGGAAGCACGCAGATGCGATAGACAAATGTGCGCAAAGCAATAGCAAAACCCACACACGCACACATATGCAAGCTGCAGGAAAACTTTACGAAACAGCAGCAACTACAGCGCAGCACACGAATGCGGACGAGTCCTTTGACAATTTCACACGTTGCATGCTTGGTTGGCTGATATGCGCAACGCTGTCAAAACTAATTATCAATTTTCTTAATTAAATCGCAATTACAACGCCGCATAGTGGAACCCCCGAAAACAATAAGGAAAACAAATGCTAACAACAACAAAAACAACGTGTAATATTACTACAAGAAACTAGCTTGTGAAAGCGGAAGAAAAACGCGCAAAACAAAACAACGCGTAAAACTAYTTGATTACTCATACGCCCCCGACAACCAAGCAAAGAGTGCACAACAACTTTAGCAACTATACACAAGCAAAGCGTGAACAAAAACATCGGCTACGGCGCTAGTTGTGCGTTACTGCTACACTTTTGTGCCCGCCTTACATTGCGTTTGTCTGCTTTTTGGCGCCGCCCTACGTGTAACTCGTGTGTGCATTTGCGTTGTAGGGCTTTTGTCTCAACGCACGTGGTTTTTTTCTCCCTTTTGATTGTCTCTTACTTCAACGTTAGTTCGTTGTATGCTCGGTTGGYTTGTAACGCGAAAATTAGCCGCAAACATGCAGCAAGTGCTTGAGCGCACTTAATTGATAAGCGCGCGGAAGGCATTGAAGCGCATTGTGTGCTCGGAGTTCACGTTATTGATACCTTCTATGGGAGTTGAAAAGCATACCCACATATATGCTTTCACATTGAAGAGCATTAGTGGTGATGAAGTTTTGTGACTGAAATTAATTTGACAGTTGTCTGGAGAGTTCTAATATACAAACGCTTCGACAAATATGTTAATGTATGTGTGTGAAAATCAAATATTGTGTTGTTGGAGAGCAGTAGGTGATATTTTCACGCAGAATTTTAAGGTTTCAGATGTTCACTACCATACTGGATACCAGGATATATCTATGACAGAAATACGAGATACGGTGTCTTATGAGAAACACTCGGAAACTCTGCCTTCAAGATGAAAGAAAAGATTGCTAGAAGCTCAATTTTTTTCTGGTTTTTCAGATTTTTTAGTTAGATGTGATAACGATAATACATTTTTATTTAAACTAAGCCATATTTAGTTAGTCTCGAAAGAAAAAATTACTAACTTTTCGATTTTTATTTCAAGTGAGCCATATTTAGTTAGTTGTACAGGCCTTTATCCTTAACTTTTACCCCAATTATGAAGAAAGTTCTGGCTTTCATTTAAATTAAATTAAAGTTTTTGACCAATTCCTCAATAGTGATAAAGACTTTCGTAGCTATANCATTTAAATTAAATTAAAGTTTTTGACCAATTCCTCAATAGTGATAAAGACTTTCGTAGCTATATATGAGAATAGTTGAATTTGGATTCAGCTAGGCCACTAAACTTTGCTCATTTAATTTAACTAGTTTTGATATTGTCCCTCTATGCCTTTCACTCTTTTACAGTAATATTATTCAACCGCTTCCCACCCACCTTACTCCAACATTCTGCGTCCAACATTTTATTTGCCATAAAATCTCACAGCATATTTATTTGGATTTCGACAATAAACGCTTCCTTGTCTTACCAACCGTAAACGGAGTACATTATACTCTTTACCAAGCAAACTACACCCGTAAAGTATACTCAAATATCTGCGTGGGTGTCTCAGTATGTGCTAATATCCGTCTGTGTCTGCTAATGAAAATGCATTTTGTGACTTCAGGGAATTGCGTGTAGRTAAAGGAGTACCTTTTACCGAAAAAACATATAAAATTACATGTTCTTGCCCGTGTRTGAATTTGTGTAGCACACTCACTGGCAAAGTACAACATAAGTTGATTATTTGCACAAATATAAACGGAACATGCAACTTCCATTTGTGTACACAATGAGTTTGATTAAGCAGACAAATATTGGGGAGACAAAACGAGCATTGACAAACAATTAGTTGCAGAGTTGGATGCGAGTAAACCATATGAATATTMGATATTTACGTAGCTTTGTTGTAAAATTGGTATTTGTTTAGTGAAAACCATCATATGTTTGATTTGATGTTGAATAGAAATGTGCAAAATTGTAGGAAATGGGTTAATTTGCTTCTAAAAAAGTTGAGGGATTCTACTATCTGAAACACTAGATAAAATTATTGTAAATTGAATAATTCCGCAGTTTTTTTTACTTACCAAAAAATTAAAGCCTAGATGTAGGCAATGTTTTTTTATGTCTTAACGTTGCCTACCTTTAGGGTGGGAGCGATTCATAATATAAAGAGAATATTTGCACTTGTTTATGCCTCTCTTCTGTGTTTATTCAAAAATGCACAAAGTAAATCAAAAGCGCATATTCCATTAATAGTTCTTATCTATCATTCAAAAACAATACAAATACTAGCAATAATAAAAAATATATAAAAATAAATAAAATTCAATTTACCATTTTCGATTTACCCACTGCGCTTGCCACAATTCGCATCCTGTCCAGTCAAATCCACACCAATTCTTTATTTATTTATTATATTATCACATGCTTACTAAAATCAAAATCAAAAAGAGAAAAATAAGAGTCAGAGACTGTGGAAAAATGCATATTGCCACCAAGTTCGGTTATTTGTTTGCATTTCAATATCCGGTTTCATTTGTTCACCACCACACAATTAATAAWAGCCACGTGGTAATTGCATAAATCCATAAACGAAGTTATTAACATATGAATACACCTACTTGTATTTGCAGCAGCGCATACATTTATATACACAAATACAGACACATATGCCACATACAAATTTAGGCGGTTGTGCGTGCGGTTACTAACCGTTGCAGGTCCTGCGGGACAGGATTAAGAGCGCTGTTGGTGACCAATATTGTAATTTGTTTTCTATTGTAAGCGGTCGACGTTTGTGGGTGCAATAGCAGGACACAGTTATATAACAAATCATGTATATATTATATAAATACATATTTATAAATTTAAATGTGTAAGCGCATGAATTAATTGTATGACAAACTGAATTTCTAGCTAGTCATTATACAAAAGCCATAGAATTTGTAAAGAGCTCAAATGATAGATGACGCAGTGGTATATATTGGGTAGTCGAAAAAGTCTTCACGTTTTTTGTCAAAACATATAATGGAAATAGAGCTCACGTTAACTTTTTGCTTAATATTGAGAGTTAATTTTTGATTAATTTTTCTGCAGAATTTTGGAAAAGTTTAAACTTAACATGTRGTCACATATAACTTGGGTCAATGCTATTCCTTGGAAAGTATTATTTTTTTTTTTTAATTTTTCACTGTAATTTAATATAATTTTTATTTATTTTTAATATAAATAGTATCCCGGAATAAAATATTAAATTTAACTATGTTCTATCATCAATCTGCAAGTATGCCATAAAAACATTTTTCTCCCTCCCAAGACTCACCTCCTAATCTGTCTCTTATACACATCTAGATGTGTATAAGAGACAGCATTTAAATTAAATTAAAGTTTTTGACCAATTCCT
>NW_017537046.1:0-10610 GCF_001853355.1 Bactrocera latifrons | reverse complement strand
TTTTTTATTTATTTTTAATATAAATAGTATCCTGGAATAAAATATTAAATTTAACTATGTTCTATCATCAATCTGCAAGTATGCCATAAAAACATTTTTCTCCCTCCCAAGACTCACCTCCTAATGGCTTGCATACTTATGACAACCTTTGCAATTCTCATCAACAATCCTGTAACATAACGTTTCTTACACATATACTGAACAAAATCTAAGAATTCAAGCATCATTACTTCACTCGCCGCAAATCCACTTTTTCCTGTTTTCCTACTCGACTGCTTTTGTCTTTCCAAAGCTAACTAACGAAGCATTCATTGCCACGCTGCGGCGGGTAAACGAAACAGAGAAGTAGCTTCAGAAACAAATGGGCCATACAAGCGCTCAAATAAAAGCAGAACAAATTTGTAGCGTAAATACTTARGAGCCTGCTCAACTGCCCGTGAGTCTGAGTAGCAGCTGGCGACTGCTCAGTTGCCTAAMAGGCCGAGAGGAGCACAGACAGGCTTGTTTGTACCGCATGCAGAGTTGCCGAAAGGAGCAACAGCGGGAGTTGTCACCTACTGCAAGTCACTTACTAAACAATATACTATTTTATAAGCATAAATATGCTGGTGTTCGTGAAAATATATGTAGGTGTGGTGTAAAGCTATTGTTCCCGTTGCCARCCAGGCGTCAAGGCGGAGCATCGGTTTAGTTGCTATTGGCGACAGCGCCAACTTGGGAAAAATTTACGTTAATAGCATAATGTGTGGAAATCCTGTCACCGACAGCTTAACAAAGCACAGACTGCAAGTCGACTAGCCTTCTGACATATGTACTATACTTATCTAGGTAGGCGAGAATAGAGGTGTATATGCTTTAAGCGACTTCTCTTGTTTGGGATACTTTYAGAGCAAAAAACTTATCAAATGTTTGCTATTCATAATTGTCGGAAAAAATATTTGCTTTCTCTCACAGCCCCTATACGTAAAGTAGATATAACAGATTGTACAGAGGGTCCCGAGAGCACAGAGGATGTTTAAAGAAGTTGACAATGGTTTGCGGCAGAACTTCACGATATACCGACTGTGATAAGATATAGATTGTACACATTTGGTAGATCTTTTCATAAAATTTCTCCCAACAGTAGTAGATGTAAGTTTGATGGATCAGTAGATTTCTTTACAGACCTCTTCTTTGAGATAATGGAAGTCATAAGGCAAAACCAGATCCGGTTATGCTGATATCGATAGGATTCAAACTTCCAAAACCTGCTAGGGTTCCAAGAAAATAAGCTAAATCTTGTCTCAAGTGTCTCACTAATCAAATTAAAGAACCCTGTCAAGTATATAGATTGATTTACAGGGAGCCCAAAAAACGAAAAACTTTGGAAATGCTCTACGGATCATTACGAACGGTTTTACTTAAGAGACTTTGAGTCTAAAATTCGTTTCAAAAACAACAAACAGGGTTACTCCAGTCAGATTTTTTGCAATTTTTCCCTTCATTCCAGCGCAACACACACGCGCTGTGTGTATTTGTGCTCACGATGTGTTTTGACCGGAAACGGAAGTGCTTTGCTAGCACTTTTACACYAGAACGCTTGACACAACCGAATACACTCACCCAAACACACACATTAACTATCGTATTTAAAACCACCACAAACACACACATGCATACTCAGAAAACCCGAGCATGCAAATTGTGGGAAAAATCGTTGAACAAGAACAAAAGCAAACAAATAACAGGCAACCAGCAAGGACTAATGAAATGAATAGCCACACTATAGTTATGTGCAGTCCGCTTAGAGCAACAACAACAATTGAACTTTCATGGTCAGTTTATGCGTAACATTTTTCGTGGTAATCGCACACACACACATACATGCTCGCTTTAAACTAAGATACTYCACACAAGCAGATGAAGTCAGCGCCTGCTTTGTCCCTACGAGTGTCCTTAAAACGCTTATATTTTCATATATTTGCACAATGCATATGTAGTTTACATGTGTAGCAAAAATATAGATATGTGTGATCGTGTGTGTGTTTAAGTGAGAAAGCTGTGTTATGTGCCAGTATATTTCATGGCGACACGTTTGCCCCATAGTTTATAGGTCCTTTGCCCATATTTTATTATGCCGAGTTGTTTCCTGCCGGTTTGTATTTGTCTACAAGCCTGCCTGGGTCCATCCACTGTAAGCGCTCCACCGCACACACTATCAGCAGCATGCATATATTTATAGTTGGCTTTTACTAGGATACTTATTTGCTGGTCTACTGCCTTGCTTTGCATGTATGGTTTTCAACTTTCGTTGTCGCGCACTGTGGCACTAAGGCGGTAGGTGTTAGACCCATATAGGCAAGTATAAGGTTTGCTACGTCCATTATTTTTTCCATTTTTCTCTCTTTTTTTGTTTTTGTATATGTTTATTTTTGCTAACGCCACAGCCACTCATCTCCTGTAGCAGCCACTATTTCTTCTCTCAAATCTTCGTTTGTCGCTTTTTTGCTCTCATTTCTGGTATCGTAAATCAGTATAACAAATTATACTGTCCTTCCACACTTAAGCCAAGTATTTACGTTGGCCCTCGACTGTGCTTTATACGACCATGCATATATATTTTAATTCCGTGCCTTTTTGTCTTTTCATCAACCGCTCTGACTGCCTCTTATGTTTCCTCTATTGGTCATTATTTGTTTTGCTGTTGTTTTACGTTCGCTATTATTTTGCTCCTGCCAAGCTATTAGCCATGGTTGCTGGTTTTTATATCGCACAAATATTTTYTTATTCTTGTTGTTGTTTTTTATTTTACTTTTCATTATCATGTGTGCTTATGTGCAGAGAAAAGTTTAATTTAAGGGATTTTCTGCTCCMTTTTTGTATCCTAAAAAATAATGCCCAAGCAGTGACATGTTTAATTAATTTGTTAGGAAATTTAGAAGCATAGACATGCGATCAACTCATTACTGTAGCTCTAGATTCCTACTTATATCCAGTAAGGTTTTCCAAACGATTAAGTTTATTTCTATGTGAGAAGAATACAATTTTGTTCTATAAATTACCTCAAAGTAATTATAGTAAGCTGACATAAGTGGTGRGGTTCACAGAAATTTTCTCTAAATWATTGGTATCTTTAAAGCAAAGTTCAGGCATAGAGCAAAAGGTGCCTTTGCGGTTTTGTAGTATTCAAGAGTTAACTTTTCCCTAAAAATAAAATGTATTCATAAAATATCTGTCTATAAATTTGGAAACGGGATGGTACATATAGAGTGTTCCACATGTCCATTATTATAATTAGTCGTCTTGCTAGTGCCTAAATGTATACTATATGTATGTATGTGAAATATAAAAACACATAATACATATATAAAAATTTCGGTGTTGACTATATTTCGAGAAAATTAACAATATCAACCCAGGYTTTTAMTATGTCGGGTGATCCAAGTAAAGRTACTTTTTTCAAAAGACTTTTATTGACAGATGATGTTTGAGTTATGTCGAGCTATCATTTTACTTCTGTTCAGTATTGTATGACATTTCATCATGGGAGACTAACACCTGCTCTGAACACTCCAGTCCACTCCATAGGTATCATCCAACACAAATATCATCTCCTTGGCCACAGTAAACTATTTTTTATCCACAGAATATTTTWTAACCGGACTTTACAGCGTTTTACTTTACTGTCTCAGCAATTTTCGAGCTCAAACTACAAAATTCACTTTCCAAGCCATCGCCAAAACACTCCAATAAAAGCGTCGTAATGTACAAATGTTGATATTTCGCATCTTTTATGCATTTTACACGCTCTTCTACGCAAGCGATATCCCAAGAGGTGGCACTCAAAGACAGATTATACTAAAAAATTGCTTAAGTGTGCGTATATGAAGTTGAGTACCTGCAAAGTGCGTGTAATAAATTTCAGGCAAAAAGTCATAACTTTATATAAAAATATATTTGCATATGTGTTTTTTATTAGTAATATAATAGCGCAAACACACTGCTCTAGCTTTCTCTCACTGTTTTTCTCTTAGGTTAGTGCCACATATCACCATGGCAATCAAGTAAAATGTCATTTGTTCTACGGTGCAGACAGCGTTGTATTAGCAGCAGCTTTAAGTGTTAGTTGGCACATTGATGGCTAAGTGCGTATGGGCTCAGTGAGGCGTGTAAAATTCAAGCTTTATTGCAGTTTTCCTTAAATATGCAGCGCAAAAATAAATACTACGTCCATATAGTATTTAAATGCCGAAAACTTTTAGAGAAAGCATTCATATCCTCAACATCTTACATTTGTGGAATTTTTTTAAAATATGTCATGTATGAATGTAATATTTGGATAGAGTTGCCAGCTCTCAAAAATTTTCCCAAAATTCGTCAATGCACTTAACGAACAATAAGAATTGAAAATAAGTTGGCTGAAATCAGTAAATTCTTAAAGAATCAAGTCGGGATCGCGAAACTTTGTTTTGAAGATTTCCGGTTTATTTAAAAACGAAATTTTTATCTAATGATTACCATTTTGCTTTTTAAAATCCCGAAATTTYGGKATTAGAAAAAATTGTTTTAAATTAAGTTTTGAATTCAAAGAAGGGGATTACCGAATCTCGCTACTGCTTTTCAAAATATGGAAATTTCGGGATTAGTGAAATGCTTAATATATTAAGTTTTGAATTCGCAGAAGAAAATTATTGAATCCAGTTACTGCTCCCGAAATGTCGGGATCAGTAAAATTGTTTAGACATAAATTAAGTTTTGAATTCATAGAATGTTTTTATCAAATCCCGTTACTGCTTTACGAAATCTCGAAATTTCGGGATTAATAAAAATTTTTATAAAATAAGGTGTAAAGAAAGTAATTACTGAATCCCGTAACTGCTTTCCAAAATCCCGAAATTTCGGGATAAGTAAAAAAATTTTATAAAATAAGTTTTAGTAAATTTTTTTCTAAATTAGGTTTCGAAATCAAAGCATTGTTTTTGATGCGATCAACATGAATTTTGATATATTTCGTGCTGCAATTTAAGAAGTATGGCTACAATGAGAATTTACTGAATGCTGAGTTAATTTAATTTGAAAAACTATTATAGATCATAAATACGGTATTGTAAGATTTTTTTTGCAAATATATTATAAATTTGAAGACAATTTTTAATTAGTTCAGAGTATTTATGAAATTTTTTTCACCTATGGCATATATGCCATACATACATATCTATATATATCTATATATATTTACATATAATGTTATATTATATATTTAATGTAATAATACATATTTACATATATATCCAAAAGTCCCTAACAAACTGATTCACTGCAAGTGTGCACTTGAGCGTGCAACATGCCAGCATTAGCAACTCGAAAGCAAATTGTCAAAATAGTTTTGAAAAACTTCTGCCTTACTATTTTGCCCACCCACAGCAGCAGCAACACGNACATGCCAGCATTAGCAACTCGAAAGCAAATTGTCAAAATAGTTTTGAAAAACTTCTGCCTTACTATTTTGCCCACCCACAGCAGCAGCAACACGAGCAAYAGCGCCCAAATGCTCGCTCAGCACACAGTGCTTGAGTAGTTGTGGCAAATACCCTTTGGAAATTCCCTAACAGATGCTTTTAAAATTGACATGCAAGCTTGGACGTGTGTGTATGTATRTGTGCAGTGTACAGTTGCAGCGGTGTCATAAGTGTGTGTAAGTGCATATTTGGATTTTAAGCGAGTTATAGCATGTGTTGCTGGGCATCTTGTCTTCGACATTTCGAATACCCAGAGCACATCTGCTCGCACTGTCACTTAGGAAAGTTCAACAAAGTCGAACTTTAAATTTGAATTTGCAACTATGTAGTAATAGCGGAGCGCTGTAGCACGCACAAAAACGCACACACACACACTCACATATACAGACGTACATACACGCCAAAAATATATTTATTTACTACATTCCAGTACGGCTATATTATCTTCGCCTCCATTTTGCTCTACGCACCCGCAGTCATCATCACTTGGCACCACCCACCCACCTGCTCGCCCCGCAGTACGCATTTACTCGCAAAGTTATTTGTTTCTAACAGTCGCATTTCTACTATTACTTCGGCTGCTGCTGCTGTTGGTGCTTAGTKTTSACATCATTTTATTTAGTTAGTCGAGTTTTTGAGTTCTTTGGCATTACATGGAAATCTAATTTATACTTTGCCACAGTTTTTTGACAATTCCGCTTCAAATAGKTGCTCTAGTTTATTTTCAAAATTTCTATGCACAAAATTTTATTTGAAAGTAGGCCCCTTTGCTCTTGGTGTACAAAAATGTCGATTGCATTTAAAACGTATTATTGAGTTATTTCGGGATTTCGTAGAGCTTTCTAAGTATTTAAGCAAGTTTATGAGAAGGTAAGCTGTATATAGTCAAGTTTATTATTAAAAAATATAAGCGAGCCTTTTAAAGATGTCGGTGGTAAGCGATAAATGAAATATGATGAAAGTCCAATGAAGTTTTTGAAGAAAACATGTGTCCGTAGACAACGGTCTAATTGAGCCATAAAAGCTATTAGACTCAATTAAGAATTGGTTTCTTCCAAAAGCTTGGAAAAAGCTTATCAGAAAGCTTTTTTTTAGAACAGAATGATCAAAATGGGCTAAAGTTTACTGTTAGAAAATGTAAACGAGCCTTCTAATTGTTGCGATAAATTAAACATGAAGAAAATCCCATAAAGCTAAAGAAAGCAGCTAAAGTAACATGAATAAACCTGTAAAGATTCATTATTAGGTGTCCTTAGACAACGCTTGGATTGAACCTAACACCGTTTAGACTACGTAAACTTTGCAATTTTTGAAAGCTTTAAAAACGCTAATCAGAAAGCTTTTTTTTAGCACAGAATGATCCAAATAAGACCAGCCTGTGTCCATCATCTGATATTCTCTTTAAATTAAGCAACTATGAACTTAAGCATGTTTCCGGAAACAGCAAAAGAAATCAAAAAAACATATTTGGCCACATATTTTAGAGCAATATTGACATTCCTCCTTTTTTTTTTTTTTTTTTTGTTATCCTTCTTAAGTATGCAATTTGGTTGCATTAATGCAAATCACAGCATGGCCGTGCAATTAGGTTTTATTAAAATAACTACATCTTCTCACAAGTGGCGGCGAATGAGGACGCGCAGACGTCAAAAAGGACGCACTACAAGCCTCAAAGTGGTTTAAAAAGTATTTACGAACATTGTAAGAGGACGCACAACAAGCAGCCGGMAGGATCACGTTAAACATCATGCAATCACCATTAAATGAGCAGGCAAATGGAGTCGAGTGGCAGCGGACAAGTGCGAAAGGAGCGCGCATGCAAATTGCATGCAAAAAAACAGCTTTGATGTCTCATGTCAAGTGCAACGGCAGGACGAGTGAGCGCAACAACAGCCAACAGCATGGGGAACATGGAACGGTAAGCAGCCATTGCCTGGCTGCCTGTTAGCTGATAATAATAATAGCAAATGCCAGAATGCAAAGTAGCGGGTGCACGAGTGGGCGCACACATACACACACACGAATATGTGYGCACATGTTGCATATCTTTTTATTGACATTATTGCTGTTTTTGCAATCGTGTGGAAGCCACGCATGAAATTTAATACCATTAACTGGCACTTATCCTTTATGCGAACAAATAAGCAGGCCAAAGGACACCAGCGCATATAGTTACACACACACATGTGTACCGCTCACATGTCCGTTTGCCAGCGCATTCCACTCAAAGTGGCATCAAATAAACGAGCACCATTCGAGCTGTGCGCGCGCTGAAGTGCATGTTGCATACTTTTGTGCTTTCATGCTTCTTTTCGGGTGCAAACGCGCGGCGGCACGGGACTGCAACAAGGCAGTAGCGTAGCGACTTTGGAATTTTGCAACGCTACCAATATTACTTTATAATAGATAGAATGAAATTGCACGCTACTGTATGTGTATGGGCAAGCGCGCTCACACATGCGAAGCGCCCAGCGTTGCTTTATAATGCAAACGCGCAAAGCTCAAAGACGACGCAGAATTTGTTGCATTCTAATGCAAGTGTGCATCACACTAGCATGTTTGTGTATGTGTGTGTGAATGTACCAGCGTAAAGGCTTTTTTATGCATTCACACTGTTAATGCGCCTGTAAGTGTGCTTACTAGGCAACCCGACCGCGCGTACTGGCAATCACCACCACCACTATGTGCAACATAACACGTTTTTTAATACGTTGCCGCTTGGCCCGCGCGCACGCATTTAAACCCGCTTCCGGCGCCATACTTATCTCATCGCTACTCAGCCTCGTTTGCTCGTTTACTGTTGCCAATGCATGCAAATTGCTTGTTATTTCGAAATTCGAATACACTTATCAATGACCCAAAAAGCGCAAAAAGTGCAAAAAAATACATTGAGCTTTACTTTCGCGCTGCTTATGTGGCATGCCACATCCGCACGTCCTTCGGTTTGTCGTTTATCCCGTTGCTTTTACACTACTTCCGCGCGCATATCTKCGTCATGTTAAGTACACGTAATCGAACGCGCTCGCATTCGCTTATTTGCTTCCTTCCCTTTGTTTTTTCATTAGTTGCAATTTCCACTTGAAAAGACAGACCCATATTCGATCTCATGAAGTCGTTCTACTAGTGAGCACTACACCAACACACTTGAACAGAATTCAGGTTCTGAATTATGCATCCCTTTCTAACAGATGTAATTCTATATTAGTGACATGCCGACCTGGCGAAGATATACTGCGCTCCACGAAGCACTCTATGCTCTGTGCGAAATTGATTTGATCTCTTTGAAAAGAAAATATTCTGGTGGCGTAAATTTTGACTRACAATCCTTCCTCCACTGAACAGATAGCTTCGATAAGTTGAATCATCATCTAACTCTACTTATTAGCATAACTTTCTAAAACATCCTAAATGTAGGCAACGTTTTAGAATGTAAAACATCTKCAAATAATGCCTACATTTAGGGGCGAAATTCTTATGTTATCAAGGAGATATACCGAAACTGGCCTGATAGCTCCGATACGTTAGTTTAATCATCATCTAACTATATTCATTAAAATAATACCCTAAATGTARACAAAGTTTTATAGTGCAAAAGAACTGCAAAAACGTTGCCTAAATGTAGGCGCCGAACTCATACAATGTAGGCGCTCGAAGACACATACCAAACTCGATTGATATATTAAAAATAAATTGCTATAATAATAACTTTCCKACCATATATTGCTCGAAGTAAATATTTGCCTTCGCGCTTCTATGCAATTTCCCTGTAAGCCATTTACTTTTCGCAATATTTTTGAGAATTTTCCAACTTTGGATTAACAAGCTTTCACTTTCAAAATCCACAAACTTTGCTRATACTTGGAAATATTCATTTATTTTACTGATTTTCTACATATTTATAATCCAAATAGGATTTCAGTAAACTATCGAAACAACTATAGACTATCTGCAGCTGTAGCAAAAACAAAAAAACTCAAATCTAAATACATTCAAGGAGATAAAGCAGATTTTAAAAGTAGGTCAACTGAAAATATTAATTTGAATTGTAAAATCGTCTTAGCAACCAGCACTTGAAGGCTGCTCGAAGCCGAGTCAAGTTGAGCATTGCTGGGCTGTTGCAAAGAGTACGGCCAAAGTAAGTGAATATAAATAAACGAAAAAAGTCTATAGTATATGCAAAATAAAAATAGAAAGTAACTATGCAAATCCTTGAGCTGTTGCTTAAGCGGGCAAACAGCACTACAATAAGCAGCGAAATCCCATTGCGGGCATTAAGCGGGTGCAGAGAGAACACTGTCGAGGATCTTGCAATGACCGCAGGACAAGCAAGGCCACAATTCATATACGGAAATCTGCTTACAAATGAAAGTTAAGTCATATGAAATTGCATGGAAAGCAAACAAGTGCTGAAAAATATTTGTTGTAGATTTTTCTATGAATAACTTGACTCGGAAATAAATCATAAAATATGCAAAACAAAAGTRGAGAGTGTTTTGCAAATAAAAAATGGGAAAAATAAAGAAATGAAAACAGCAAAAAAAAACGTTTGTAGTAATTTGTAAAAGTGATGTGGAGGCAAGWAAGTGTGCATTTTAATGAATCAGTTGAGATGGTGAGGACAGTGTGAGCGGAAGCAGTGCAAAATAAAAGTATATAGAAAATATTACTGTAGGCTGGCAAAAAACTGATTGATCATCGGCTTGTGTGTATATGCTAATATGGAATGAAATGAAAAATTCGATGACARCAAAAATAAATGTAAATGCAAAACAAAATTAATGTGTTTGCACTTGAACCAGTAAAATAATCCTAAGTACATGTGACTTTTATATTCATGATCAMGTAAGTCGGCACTCAAGTAGTATACGGACTGCTAGCCCTTATTTGCAAAAACACATCTAGTTTTATGTAATTTGTATGTACATAGGCAAAGATTTATCTGTCGGATTTTAAACKAACTGGTTTGAAACTAGTTCAAAATGAACTAGTCTTTTTTAAATTTTTTAAAATCAAAAATCATTCATTTAAAAAGATTTATATAAATAATTTTGCAACAAACTGGTTCGAAACTAGTTCAAAATGTACTAGCCTTTTTTTGAACACTTGAAAATA
>NW_017537045.1:4439898-4441681 GCF_001853355.1 Bactrocera latifrons | reverse complement strand
CTGATTATTACACTGTACTATGACAACAATTGTCGCTACCAAAGTAGCAACACCTAGAACGGACGAAGTCTGCATTATTGCCGTGGCGCCGACAATTCCGCTAAGACACGCGTGTGCAGAACGCTTAAACAAACTTGTGAGAAGCGATAGAGTCTCGTGATTTTATAGGAAATATTGTGTAATTTCAATCAGATGTTTTAGTAAATTTACTTATTTGAGAAAGAAAACATATGTGATTTATACTAATTAACGAAAATATAAATGTTACTTAATTTTTTGACTATTATGCATTTCGTATCTTAAACGTAAATTTTGCTAATTATTAAGGTAGCCCGAAAACCGTTATTTCGATGAGAAATAAAGTGACTGTTGCAGGTGAGAAATACTTCTTATGTTCTAATAGTTAATAAGCAGCAGCGAATGATTTCGGGATTTTCTGTATTTTATGGTTATATTTTCACATCCACAAATAATGAACTCTAGAATCTGTTTAAAATAATACCTTATAAAGGTTTAGATTTAAGGATGCTAAAGTACGAACAAAGATATTACGCCAACATGGATTGAGTTGACAAGCTTCAAAGATGACTATCGACTCAATCAACTCTGTCAACGAAGCAAAAATAAGCGATGTAATTATTTTTGAGAAAGTTTATTAAACACAGATGTTTTCTTGTGCAAATAACTGAAACTCATGTGGTTTTAGGAAAATGTCTTAAAGTTCTAATTACAATAATTCCTATAAAATAGCGGCATCTTCGTAAAAACCTGCGAACGAAGTGCTATTTAGTTAATGGCGTTATGGTCATTGCGGTTTTAGTTCAATCGTTACATCGGTACATCCCGGTAAAGGATGAGCACAAAATAACAAAAGGTACTACGGAAGCTCCATTAGATCCCGTAAAACGGAACGGTTGTAAACAACCAACAGCTCCTATTGGAAAAAGGATTGCTCAATTAGATCCTGTAAAAGGTATTGATTGTGAAAATTTAGCAGTGCCTGTTGAAAAAAGGACTGCTCAACAAAAGCCTATCATTCATGACAATGATTCGCTGCAATATGTTACTACTGAAGGGACTGTCTACTTTAAAGAGAAACGTTCCTTGCTGGAACGATTCACCGATATCGGTCGATCTATACTTCTCAACTTCCCATCATTTTTTCCGTGGGACAACTTTCTTTTTAATCGTGAGAAGAGGTCAATTAGGAATAAATGTATATTCAGAAAGATATCCACTCTAAAAGCCACAAAACGATAAAGACCACAGGCAATTATCAAAATCGTTGGTACTACAAAAGCGTCTGAAACTCAATCAGATTTTACACCTCCATTTCCTATTTTCAACAAGAAGTACTATTGCCAGCCAGTCGAATTCTACACCCGCACGAACAGCTAATCATGGAGATGTTCTACACCTACGTTTCAAACGTATTGGTATCCCGATATACAACAACGGTGAAAAAAGCGTGGGACTCTACAGCAACTGACTTTATAACTAACACGTCCTAGAAAACAACAATTAGATCAGAGCCTACAATTCTACAGTACAAATACCGGGTAACTATACATAAGAAATAACGTCCGTAATAATATCCAATTATACACTAACAACCACAACCGAGACGTAGTCTTGGAAATCAACCACCACATCTGAAATGACATCCAGTTATACACCAACAAGTATATACAAGTATCTACTAGTTACTATTCGATTCCACATAAGAAAAAAACATTGGAAACTCTGTACGATTTTACGACGAAAAGCACGAGTGAAACCAAAT
>NW_017537045.1:4434279-4437764 GCF_001853355.1 Bactrocera latifrons | reverse complement strand
TACTGATCGCCGGAATCTACTGATCGGAGCTATATCACAGGTAACCCTTGAAGCTTTCGAAATACTGCAGTGTCTTCCAGGCGTAAGCCTTTGTGATCAGGGAAGCGGCTGAGTTAGGTAATAACGCAAAAATATAATATATAAGGAAGTTTAATATATACAGTACATTCATAGAACACGCATAATCGCAACGATCATGTGCAAAAACGGCGAAGAAAATTTTGCATGATTTTTACTCTCATCGAAAGGACGATAGAGCGGTTGCTGGCTTAATGACAGGTAACAATTCACTGCCGGATGGACAGATAGTGCAGGAAAGTAGACATGAGAAAGACGCTGGGAACTTCCTATGCTTTATCTAGAACTCGTCTACGACATATTCGCAGTTGAAACCCGAAACTGATTCGACTTTTTAAACTTCTTGACCAATTATGAAGTTTATGCCCAGTTTCACAGTCCATATTTAAGTTGTGCCCAAATAAAATCTTAGCTAAGCATAGTTGCAGACTGAGTGAGCACGAGTAGTCGTTTGCGTTTCACAGTCAATACTTAATTTCTATAAAATTTTATTGTGATATATGGCAACGTTATAGGCAACATATGTTTTATAAATGTCATCCATAAAAATATGTTTAAAATATTTAAATTATAACAGACACTACATAAATTTGAGAGGAAAATTATGTCGAAAATGGATGAAAACAATAAAATAACCTCGAATTTCACTGCTAGCGAGTCGGAGCACCTATTGGAACTGGTGAAAAAGTATAAAATTGTCATCGAATGCAAGGGGACGGACACTTAGCTCGAACGCTAAGAAAGATGTTGCTGAAAATTCAAAACAATTCAAAACAAAAGTCAGCTGTTACCTAATAACATAATGTCAAATCAGTGTTTTTTTCAAAATCGGTGTTTTTTTTTTTTGTTTTGGCGCATGAATTTTCTGTTTACATTTTTAAGATTTTCCAAAAGCAGCGCATTCGTTGCCATTAGGTATGGAACTCGATTTATATTGCAAGGCCACCACGGGCACACTGGCAGAAGTCCAGACGCTGAACCAAATTTTTGACGGTTTTTAAACATAAATCGGCCGATACTACGGCAATTTCACGTTCGATATTCATACGAAGTTCATCAATTGTCGCTGGCTTGTTGGCATAGACTATAGACTTGACGTAGCCCCACAGGAAACAGGCTAACAGAGCCAAATCGTACAACCGAGGCGGCCAATTGAATGAGCCATTTCGTGGAATAACACGTCCACCGAATTTGGTTTTCAATAAATTGATTGTGACATTCGCTGTGTGGCTTTTGGCGCCGTCCTGTTGTAACCGCACATTGACTAAGTTCATATTATACAATTCGGGCCAAAAATATACGGTTATCATTGAGCGGTAGCGATATAGCTATTCACAGTAACGTGTCGGTCTTCATCATCACGGAAGAAGTATGGCCCAATAAACCACGTCAAACCGTAATTTTTTTCAGGAAAATCCGAATCATTTTCAAGTTGTTGCTCAGCCTAATTCACGAACATACGACGATTCCTCCGGTCAAACGGCCAAAGTTGAGGCCACTGATTTTGATTTTCGGTAGTAAAATTTAATAATTTCGTCTCGACATTTCAGAATTTTGATTATTTTATTTTTGAATCATAAAAGCAAAACAGCTTATTTTGACATTATGGATCTAATTACGTTTGATAAATTGTTGTTTTTGGGCTATCAATACAACCTTATATAATTGAATCTCGGTTCTCTGTTTTAATTGCTTCGTTCTTTATGAATTGTATTATTTGGAAATCTTTTCAGAGAACAGTATATAATGAGAATGTGGCGAACATTCGTAAAATTTCAACCCGGTAATTTCACCATACGACGAGGGCATTCAACTAACATTTCTCGCATTTATAACAGCGGGAAATCTGTACAATTAAACTTCGCCCAACCAGGGCATATTAAAGAGGAATCTCTTGATAAACCCGCTATTGAACTTTTATTTATTATTTTTTAAATTATTTTATGTTAATTTATTCTCATTTTATTATAAGTTATTAATGATCAAAAATATGTTGATATATTTCTTTAAATAGTTCATGTAAGCGTATGTTCTCTGATTTCTCACTCTTTTTTGATTCCCGCTAATTACCTACTTATTTCAAATTGCTACTCTCGAACGAACACGGCAACACCGCGCGCAACATGTTGGCATGGAATTCTCCAATCACAAGCAACAAGTTCGCATCAAATTGAAAGCACATGCTGCCACTTATTACTTAAAGTAATTAATTGTGGATACAAGCACTAATATAATTGAAATTGAGAGCAAAATTAATTACAAATACCTAAAATATTGAAATTTTTGCATTTCATATATATTTTTGTTAGCATACCACAAATCCTCACGTTTTTAGTTAAATATTCTACCGTTGTGAAGGCATACTTTCGTGTCATCCGGCAACTTCGTTCCAATTCATTTTGTTTTGCCGGCTTGCAACCGCAACACACCGCTGCGTAGGAAACGAACTTGTTCCGTATTCAATTCGAATCGAGCGCTTGAAGTAAACGAATGTGTTTTCGCGTACGGTTGAGCGCGAATTTCCGAAACATAAACGGTGTGCGTGAGCGTGTGTGTTTTGTGTTGTGTAGGCCAAATAGCAAACGGCCACCAATGCAGAAACAAAATACAAGTGTGCAAATGCAAAGATTTCTAAATAGTGAAAATAAGCGTAAGGTGAAGCAAAAATTTGGAAATATAATGAATGTAATTTTGAAGTTGAAGAGCTGATTGGAATTATTTACTAAAATTTGTGGAAAACTGTGTGAAAAGTGCTCGTGCGCAGGCAAAATAGCACGTAAATTGTACGAAAGCAGTTAACAGTAGAAGTGCGGTGTACGAAGAAGCTGTAAAGGAATAGTGGAAAAGGTAAAAAGCAGCAAAATGCAAGTGTGTAGCAATGTGTAACGTTTGGCAGTATTTTTTTTTTTTGAAGCAAAAGTGCATAACTAATAAAAGTCGAAAAGTTTTAGCTTGGTTTGTATATAATTAACAACATTTGGAGTGCAACAACAATAACAAAATTGCATACGAAGTGCTGAAATTGCAACCGGTAAACTTCTGGCTGGTTTGGTGCAGCATCAAGTGCCACTTCTGCAGCTATACGCGAGTCTACGCCAAACATATTTTAACAATATTAAGAATAACAATGCAATAAACAGCGAAAGTGCAGGCAGGAAAGCAGTTAACGGCTGGAAATATATTGTGAAAATATATTCGTGAACTTAGTGCGCTTAAATTTTGTCATTAAATTCCACTGCTATTATTGCTAACGCTAATCCATTGAAACAACATGAAATTGGCTCCATAATTCCTTCCATATGTATAAAAGTGGCGCTTGTGCAAGCTTTAGATTTCGAAAAAATATTTTATGCAGTTTTACAAAAAAAACCAGTTTCTCTCGGTTTTTGCTTGTGAGTATTTAAAAA
>NW_017537045.1:4429244-4434229 GCF_001853355.1 Bactrocera latifrons | reverse complement strand
AAAATTAAATGTTTTTTTTTGTTTTTTTTTTTAATTTGGCAAATAAGTTGGAGTCGCGCTCACAACACACAACATTCCATGTCACTGCTTCTATCCTTATCAGACGCGCCATATCAGCGCTACAAAATGATCGTCTGCAGCGACAGCCTTCTTTTTCGTGCTGTTTGTTGAGAGAACCCGTCTGCTAAGCCAGAGAACATAAAGACACATGTATATGTTTTAAGTTCTCTGCCTCCGATATTGTTGCTGTGCGTTTGTTTGTTCGCACCGACTTTGATAGATCGGTTTGAAAGCATTTGTTTGCATTTTATTTCATGTTATTTATTGGCTGTGTAATTGTTTTACTACATATGCGGCGTTTTTGTGATCGATTATTCGCTGGTAACAGTGGTTAATATTTAAGTATACTCAACCTGAGTAAAGTTGCAAACATTTCCACAAAAAATGTTATACAAATTTTGGTGCTCAGAATCTGAGCAATGTTGATAATGTTGCTACAAAAAACGATCTATAATTGTTTCAGTTGAAATGTTTGATTAAAATGGGAAATATAAATGATAAATTATAATAAAATAATTTATATTGTTTAATATACCAAACAAATCAATAATTGATAGAAATGCTCTTAACATAAGGAAGACTTTAGTATACCGTCCCAGGATTTCGGGAATAAAATGGGTATGGTCGGATAGAGGAGATTCTCTAGATCACGAATATTCATATTTCAACAATAATTTAAATGTACACTAAAAGCAATTTTTGCACTATATTATATAAAATAAATATGTGCAAATGAATAAGTGATGTGTATATAAAATTGAAAAATTTAAGTGAAAAATTAATTTTAAATACCGGAAATATGTAATTAAAATATTGCAAAATTTCAACTTTAATCGCGAATATCTCGAAAACTATAAGCTTCCTGCGGCTATATATATATTCGTGATCTGGAGAATCTCCTCTATCCGACCATATCCATTTTATTACCGAAATCCTGGGACGGTATACTAAAGCCGACCCTTAACATATATGTAAATACAATCGAGATTTGAAAATTAAACCTGCAACATGAGCTCCATGTATTAAAAAATATTTATTTGAAATAATTTATTTATAATAATAAATTATTAAAGTATTTTGGCTAAAATAGAAATGAGTGTGTTAAAATTTCAGCAAAACTGCTGTTCACTGGTCTGAGAAATGTTGTAAATGTTTTTATAAAAGCAGTTGTATAACTGCCTAAGTGGCAAAAGTGTGTCTAAATTTGGTAAATTAACATTTTTTGATAAAATTCAAGGTTCAAAATTTGAGCTGTTTAAAGTGCGAATTTCTTATCATATCCTCCAAAGGATTTTTAAAAATTAAAATTATTTAAAGAGCTACAGTTACTTTAGTGACGCAGTACCTAGCCCGTACTAGCCCGGTAGGTAGACTCACTTTTCTCGAAACTACTTTTTTCCACACAGTACCGGCATTATCTCAAGTTCTATACAACCGATTTATTTGAAATACTGTGTGAACCGTCTTTATATAATCCTTACTCCATTGTTTTTCATATTTAAAACAAAAGCAGGAATTTCAAAAAAAAAAAAACGTAAAAAATTATTTTTATTTTCAGACAGTCGCCATTTTTCAAAAAAAAAAAAAATTTCGTGTTCCCTGAAATAGGGACTATAACAGCATCCTTACATATTAAGAAGTTCTTTTTTTTGTTTTTTTGTTAAGACCACCAGGAGAGTCAGGATCAATGTCACCAGGATGCATCCCCCCTCTAATTATTTTAATTTTTAAATTTTTTTTTCTGTATTCTGAAGATATCAATAAAAATACCATAAAAAATTTATAGTAAAAATATTTTTGGTTTTTTTTTTAATAAAATTCAAAAAACTGCCTTAAATTTGATTTCTAGAGTAGAATTAAGGGGGTATACTCTACAAGAGAACCAAGTAATAATAATAATAAACAAACCCTAATTTAAATATAACAATAAATTTCAAATTTAAATTTGAAGTGTTATAACCATTATTAAAATTATAAATTATAAAAGTCGCAGAAATTGAAGTTGCCAACCACATCTGGTTGAATGCAAGTGAGTGAGTTACTTAAACTAGAATACCATCCTATGTATGCAGTATATACCCTCATGTCTACATATGTTATGGTGGTCTAATTTGTTAACTTTGATCATTGGATCGTTGCCTTGCATTACAATATACATATGCCAAATAAAAAACTTAATGTACTTTATCAAATGAAATAGTTTTTCATACTAGGGCTTGACTTTGATCGATAACGATCCTCAAAACTTTTTAGTTTCTTTGATTGTCAGTTTAATTATGTGGGGAAAAGAACAATTTATATAGTTTAAATTTCAGCATGAATTTTTCTGACTTTTTACAAGCACATGATCTGTCTTGTTGTGGCCAATGTTCGTTTTTCCCTTACAGTCAGTTTTTGAGAATAAAGACTTACTGTTCTCATAACAAATTACAATATGCTCCTACAAGGACAACAACCACAACCATTTCACGTTATAGCAATGTGAGTTCAAGGACAGTATTTCTAAATAAAATATTGTTTATTAAATTTTAGGTCAATAACCCCACAGAAAATGCTGATTATTTAGCTTTTGGCCAATTTATTTCCCTTTTTATAGACCGCTGACAATTGAATTTAACTACTAGTTCAATTGGGTGGTATGACCTTGATAAGGGTTATTTATTGTGTGACCTTGAAAAAGGGTTATTTAGAATCCTGCACTATTCTGCTATTTCTGTCAATTTTACATAGCACCAATTGCTGTTAGTAACATGCTGTAAGGAAATGTTGCGGCTGTTGCTTTCAGGAGGAGAGGTTTGACTCCAATATTTGTCGATCGAGGATTCAAACAAGAATTTTTATGCGAGAGTTGCAACGAAGTTGTGCTGAACTGGTTGGAAGCACAAAACATATTTACATTCACATTCCTCTACGTAAGGAATTAGCAGTGGAAACGACAAAAGTGGTGTTTTCAGCCGCCAAAATATTGAAAATAGTGCTAAAATAAAGTTTTAAATGCACAATAAAGGAGAAAATATATATTTATTAAGAGTGTGCAAAAATTATGCGCCAGAAAACTTTGTGGCAGTGAACAAAAACAGGTTTCGCTGATTGCTTTCCTGCTTTCCACGCTGCAGCCGTAGATCCTTGCTAATTCCGTAAAATGTTTTTACTTTATTTTCAGCTGACACTGGAAAACGCTGTACGCTTACCATATTTTACAGTATAATACAATGAATGCTGATGTTTTTTATTTAAGTTTTTTCGTGTAAAAACAGTGCAACGAAACGCCAAAAACCAACAACAAGAATTGTGTAAATGCCGCGGCCAAAAATTAATAAAAATAATAATAAAAAAAACAATTAAAAAATGAGTGATGAAACGAAATGCCAAAACAAGTTCGGAAAATCAAAGAATTCCACAGCGGCTGCGTGTCGGTGAAGACGAAATGTGCGCGCAATAAAGACGAAGCGAGTGTGTCGCGAACTGAACGTTGCGGTGTAAACGTGTGCGCGAGCGAGTAAACGAACGTGTGCGCGTAGCGGCGAGTTGCCAGCACAATTGCAATAAAAACAACACTGCGAAGTAATTTCTGTGTGTGCGTGTGTCGTGTACGGGAAAAAGTGCAACGACAGTCGTTGCAGCAACAATAACAACGCATGCACAATAAGCAACGAGCAGCGCATTACAAAAACAAATTGGCGAGTTCGCTGCAAAGGAATGTGAAATAAAAGCAAAACACTAAGAATAAAGTGTAAATTGCAATAAAAAGGTTCGATAAACAAGAAAAATATATACGTACCTACAACGTAAACGGCTGCAACAGGCATTGTGCAACTGTTTGTGTGAAAAGCGAAAAGTTCAGGAAAGCAGGTTTATAATGTAGCGAAAAGGCGAAAAGTGCGTGTTGTTGTTTTTTTTATGTGCGAACAAAGGCGAATTTCTCGTGAAGTTGCAGTGCTCGCGTAAAAAAAAATAAAAAAAAAACGGTGAAAATAAGTTTATAATATGCACTTGCTTATTGTTATTGTAAATATATATTTTTTTACAAATTAGTTTCTTTTTAGTTTAAGTGCGCTAACTTTTTTTAACGCATTTTTGCTACATTTTTTTGTTGTAAACATATTCGTTTCGTTTTGCGCTACAAAAAGCTTGTAAATAGCTAAATTCCGTTTATTTTTTCATTTCTAAACAAAAGCAATGAAGATGAATTGATCAGCAACATTATTATTTTTCATTTTGTGCTTTAAAAATCGTTAATTTCAATAAAATCAATCACATTCTTTCAATTTCAATCCCTGCTTGAAATTATGAAGAATAATCAAACAAAAAACGCCAACAACAATAACACCATTAATAACAACAATAACAACAACAACAAGAATCTAAATTACCTAAATAATATCAATAAGAAATTCAATAATAACAACAAAACAACAACAACGACAACAATCGCTAATAGCAACAACGCAAAACTGCACAATAATAACAACAATAATACTAATAATAAAAATAATAAGAAGAAGAATAGCAATAAGCGCACTCTACGATTGGGTCGTAATAAAATGGGCGGCCGCAAGGATGTGCGTCGCGGCCTCGAGCCACTAGAATTCGAGGAATGCATTGTCGATAGTCCAGAGTTTCGTGATAATTTGAATCGCCACGAAAAGGAACTGGATCACACTAGTCATCAAATCAAGCGTATTATTAAGGAGGTGAAAGATTTGATGAGTGCCGCTAAAGGTGAGTAACAAGCGATTAATCAAAATATAATGTTTGTGTGTTTTGTTTACTTAATAGCTTTAAGATATTATTTCTAAGCTATTTTTATACGTTTTATATTTTTAAATCTATATTTAAGTATTTTTCTTTTTACATTTTAAATTTTTCTGTTTTTAGGTATTTAAAATATTTTAATTTTTTTACGCGTGAAATCTTGTATATAT
>NW_017537045.1:4419864-4429162 GCF_001853355.1 Bactrocera latifrons | reverse complement strand
TAATATTTAAGTTTGTATTATATGAACTCAGTTTCAAAAATATTTTTTAAAAAATTTTGACATGTTTTTTCCACCACTACAACCTGTACCGTACCACCGTACAACCTGTTCGGAAAAATACCCGCTTTGTAAGGAAATCTTTTTATTTGACGGTACAATATATGCAGAAATTGTTCAGAATATATTTATTAAAATACAGGCCTGGCCTTATTTAATGATATACACACCTGCTCAAAATAGTAGTTACACGATAAAACTTAGTACTCTCAACAATTTAAAAAACTTTTTATGGGCTGTATGCGACAAGTTATGCTATAAGTTTAATTAAGATAATATGGCAACGCCCCTTCAAAGAGAATGAAGCATATGATCCCCCGAATTAATGCATGTGTTAGTTTTGCGTGAATTCGCAGAAAAAAAATTGCTCAATATAATTGTTATACATAAGTGAACTTAGCTTTTTGGGAAAACAAAATTAATTTTATCCAGTTTTTCAAGTTTTTTTTATCTGAATTGGTAAGATTTTTTTCATTAAAGCTCAAAATGCTGCAGATAAATAAAATTATTTTTTAATCAGATAGGTCGGAAGTCACATAATACTGTTGAAGAAGCCCGGCTGGTTTCAAACCTCAGAGAGCAAGGAAAATCACTTCGGCAAATTGGGAAATTAATGAAGAGGTCTCATAATCTTGTTAAAAATGCCTTAGAGCGAAAATCAAGTAGGGAAACTCGTGGAAGCCCACAAAAAACGAGTACAGTTCTTGATCGCCACATTGTAAYTATTTGTAAAAAGGACCCATTCAAGTCGTCGAAGGTGATAGCAGCAGAAATTGGAAATGTAGTAAGTGCCCAAACAGTTCGCAGGCGTTTGCAAAAGGCCAAGCTACCAGGACCTATAGCCAGGAAAGTTCCATTAATGCGGTAAAAAAATTAAGATATGTGGTTAAATTTTGCTAGAAGTCATTTAGATTGGTAGGGCTGAGGGGACTAAACAGTGGAGAAAAATCTTATGGAGCGATGAAGCCAAAGTAAATTTGTTTGGAAACGATTGTGAGAGAAATGTGTGTCGTACAAACGGAAAAGAGTTTCACGTTCGATTCACAAAAAAAAAAAAAAAAAACAAACCTGTGAAGCATGGAGGTGGAAACGTAATGATGTGGGGATGTTTTTCTTGGTATGGAGTAGGTCATATATACCGGACAACTAACGAAATGACAGCGTCGGAGTACCAGGCAATACTTGAAAATGTCATGATACCCTATGCTGAAGAAAACTTAGCATTTTGTTGGGTATATCAGCAAGGTAATGACCCAAAACATACCTCCAAACTGGCTAAAAATATTTTGAAGATAGTAATGTTAACGTTTTGAAGTGGCCAAGTCAATCCCCGCATTTAAATCCAATAGAAAACCTATGGGGAGAACTAAAAAAAATTTTGCGAGTCAATCTCTCTCTAACAAAGACCAGTTATGGGCGTGCATACAAAAAACTTGGTATGAAAGAAACCTGTCAGACTTTAATCAGTAGTATGCCCAAATGAATAAACAAAGTAATCCAGCATAATGGTGGATATACTGGCTATTAATTGAGTAATGTTCAATATACAACAAAACTGTTTTATCGTAATTTGTTTTTCCAAAATAATTGTCTTATTAAAAGTGTACCTATTTTTTTGAGCAAGTTTATTTTAGCTATGAAATGTTTTGTAACTGTTTTGCTTTTTTTTATTGAAGTTTATTAATATTTGAAAAATATAAGTACGTTTGCGTTTTTCTTAAAAATTTAAATATAACTTTTTAGTCATGAGCTTTACTTGAAAAAGTATTGTGTAACTATTATTTTGAGCAGGTGTGTATCTTCTCATAAATAGGTATAGGTGTTTGTCTAAAAAATGGATACAATCACCGAACAAATTGTTCAGATAGGACTATAGCTGCCATACAAACTGAACGATCAAAATGAAATTCTTATATGCAAAACTTTTTTCTTTAACGAGATATCCTTACGAAATACTGCTTGGACCATTGTCTTTGGCAACGGTACGATATCCGATAAAAATGCTCTGATCGAACCACTTTAGCATAGAGCTACCATACAAACTGACGGATTTTATAGCTCAGCGCCACCGAAGTTAACGTTTTTTCTTGTTGCTATGAAGTTTTATACTTATATCAAATAACTTTTTATTTGCTTCACCATGCCACAGCGTACGCTGCTGCATGCCACATAACCTCAAAATTAATTTCAACGCCGTAAAATCTTATAATAGACTAGATATAGGCAACCGGTATTCAAATAAATTTACTTAAGCTAACCGCAGAATAACGCTATATATTGAAACAAAAAGAAAACAACAACAATAACAAAGTGTAAAGAAAAATCGCACTTGGGCATTAGTCACAAGCCGACTTTGTATGTATGTATGTATGTATTTGTGTGTGTATGTAGGCAGTTACCTAAATGAACTTGCGAAATATTGAATTACGAAATCTTACACACCAAAGCAACAACAATTGCACAAACATATGTACGTATGTATCTACGTACGTATGTATATACATATGTACATATCAACATAACCACAGGCAAGTGGTTTAACAACAACTACAAGCGGTATTTACTAACTGCAACTTTGGTTTAATAACAACAACAAGCAAGCGGCGGTATTTACCAAATGCAACTTTGTTTTGCTATGTGGCAGCTGTTGTTGCAAGCAACTGTTGTTGCTGTTCCTGTTAATTATTTTCCTTTGCCATTGCAGTGGACACTGATTTCTTAGCATGTTTTTGTTGTTGCTTATTTTACTTTTGCATTTTCGCGCAAACAATTGTTTGCCTTTAGCATGCGAACCTCGTACAATTACAATTGACGTGTTAAGCTACAATAACAAAAACAACAGCAACAAAGCATAGTATGTTGTATTTAAAAAACAGTTGGCACGTCAACCATTGTTTGCAATGGGAACGCAGCAATGCAACAAACTGCAAGCAAATACATACTTATATACTTATCTATGTACATATTCATATGTACTATATTTATATGTAGTATATAATTATTTTCGGTGCACAAGTATATTATGTGTTCTTTGTATACTTTTTATTTCTTGCGTTTCAAAGGTAATCCGCTTTAGGCATCACTCTGTCTGTTTGTTGTTCGCCTGCAACAAGTGGTTGACTTTGAGAATTTAACTCAGCCGCTTTTGTTGTTGTATTGCTACTACTGTTGTGATAATTAACCACAGCTGACGTTACAATAAGTGGCAGTGTCGCTACAACAGACACAATTGCCGCTGCACATTGCCCTTCTTCACCTACGGCCAAGCATTAGGTTGATACGAAAATATATCATTTTCAACTCTTACCTTCGCAAATTGATTTATACTACTTGAGTTAAAAAGAAATTCTCAACAAACACGAGTCGCTATTTTTATTTCGATGCCTCATATAGTTGACATGATAAAATATTTTTACAAAATTGCATTTACACAAAATTAACGCAAATTCTTTTGGCAAAAAAATATATTTTATAAAGTTGAGCCTATGAGTTTTACTAAACTCTAAGACAGAGTATGTTTAATTTTACAACAAGAGTCAAGTAAAATATTGTTGAGTGTTTTTAAAGCACCTTAATGTACATACATATGTACATAGCTCTTTATGTATGCGAGTTCATATGTATGTATATAGTTATGTATATTGAATGTTCGTGTGTCAGTTTGGAAATCCGCTTGGCGTACTTGTCGTTTACGCCCGTTGCACCTTGTACCAAGAAGTCGTGTGCATCAGTTTTAGTTGTTTCTTCTTTAAGTTGTAAATATATGCCCTTCAGACTTAGCTTGCTGATCTCTAGTGTTGCAAACCAAATAATAAGAACTGTAACAAGTCGGAATAAAAATGTAAGGTTATTCGTATATACTATTTTTACAATTTGTATACAGATGTAATATAACCACTAGGGTGGTGCTTAAAAATTTAACTAACTATTTTTCTTACTTCGGCAACCGAAATAATTTTTAAAAAGTTTCAAATAATATACACACTAGGGTGATTCTTATAATTGCTAAGGAGATTATTAATGAAAAGCTGAAAATTTTCACATTAAACTTTTTGTACCTATTGTAGAACATCGGTAGATGTTGTACCGTTAGACTTTTTATTGCTTGTAAGTCTAGCTTAAGCGGCTCAGTATGCAAAATATGTAAGACTGTTACTATATATGAGTTATTAAGATCCACCCTAATAAAAAATCCATTATAAAATATTAGGTGGTCGAAAAAGTCTTTTCGTATTTTGTCGATTAATGTCGTTGCAGTCGTATATCTTTAAAAAACTGAAGAATGCCATGCAAGCCACCAATGAAATTTGTGAAGTTTACTGAGACGATGCTGTAGCAGTTCGTGAAGCACAATAATGGTTCGCTCGCTCGTTCTGTAAATTTCGGAATTTTGATTTACACTGATGAGAGTTCTACACTGATGGAATAATGTCTCTAGCGAAAAAATGGTCGACCAAAATGGCACATATTTATAAAAAAAAAAAAAAAATAAGTGAAGAGTGATTTATTTTTTATTATTTTTTGATAAACTTTGTGTTGTAAATGTTCCTTACAGTGTTTTTTTTACCACATTCTGAACCACCCTAATGAACATTAAACATTTCAATACGACTAATAATTAAATCGGTGTTTGATAGCATCGCTTAAGGGTTTGGTTATAGTATACTACTATTATTAGAAAATTATAAATTTAAATACCCTAATTCTTATTTCAAATTTGATTTAAATGGTAGACCACCCGCTCTTACAAATATAAATTCTTTGAAAGTTTCGCTTTAAAAACTTTTTTGTCTCGACTATGTTTCGTTTATCATACAGCACGTTAGCCTAGCCCGGTTTCTCTCACGATTGCCATTCCCGTAGTTCTTGCCCTGTGCCCTGTGTTGCTTTGTCGGGGGTGGTTGATATCTTCATGACTTCACAGCTGTTTTTCCTAAGTAGTTAAAACCAGGAACAGCTGGTGGACGACGAGCTAAGGTATACATTGTTTCTGTTGCCAAGCAGAATATAAATAAAAATTAAAATAAAAGTAAAATTCAAATGAAAACAGAACCAAATTTTGCAACTAGCTAGCTATTGTTTCATGTAATGTTATGTTTAGATGTTTGAAAGTAAATATGCGTTTAAGAATAGAAATAAACTATATACTATAGAATATTGTAATTATCTCAATTACGCAAATTATCGGACTACAGTAACATATAAACATGTTGCTGGCATACAAACTGATCGATCAACCGCGCGTGCTTGTATGGTAAACTTTTTTATTTGAGAAGCTATCCTCACAAAATTTGGCCCGAATTATTTGTTAAGACAACGGTGCAATCTCTAAAGAAATTGTTGAATTCGGAGTACTATAGCGTATAGCTGTCATACAAACTGATCGATCAGACGGAAGTCCTTGTATGGTAAACTTTTTTATTTGAGAAGCTATCCTCACAAAATTTGGCCCGAATTATTTGTTAAGACAACGGTGCAACCTCTAAAGAAATTGTTCAAATCGGAGCACTATAGCATATAGCTGTCATATAAACTGATCGATCAACCGCACGCCCTTGTATGGTAAACTTTTTTATTTGAGAAGCTATTCTTACAAAATTTGACATAGATTATTATCTAAGGCATTGCTACAATCTTCGAAGAAATCGGTGAAATCGGACAACTATAACAAATAGCTGTTACACAAATTGACTGTTCAAATTCAAGTACTTCTATGTACTAATTGTTAATACGATGAGAAATCTTGTTCAAATGTCGCAAAAATTATTCTCCGCAGCTTTGCTACAAGCTCCGAACATATTGGTTAAAATCAGAGAACTATAACATATAGCTGTCATACAAAGTAACCTATCAAACTTAAGGCTGTGTATAGAAAACATTTTTATTTGACAAGGTATCTGCATGAAATTTGACAAAGCCGAATTGTTCTCCGAAAGAATTGTTGAGATCGAACAACTAATCGTTTAAACTAAATTGAGTGTGTGTGTGTGAATAGCAAACTTAATTGCCACTCAATTTACAACTTACAAGCTCAACTAATTGACGGTTTTGACTATTCTGTAAGCATATTTACTGTTTTAAAATAAAAAAAAATATAAATCTTAGTTTTGTTTTGCTGTATTTTTTGAAATGTTACCTCCATCAACAACTTACTTAGCACAAAAATATTTTATCTATTATTTTTTATTTTTTATTACCAGCTACACTGCAGCTACCAGCAACGAATGCTTCCGTTTGCTTACAACAACTACAGATATTTACATGTTTGCAGAATTCTTATTTGTGTTATTGTTGTTGATACATGCTGACTGACGCTGGCGGTATTCTGCTGTCCAACAGTTGCATGCAACGGTGTCAACGCTGAGCGATGTTGTTGTTGTTGTATTGATGGTGATTTTGTCGACTGTGTTAATTATTGTTTTTGTTGTAAAGTTGTTGCTGTGGTTGTAACAAGTCGTTTGCCTGCAGGTGAACGCATACAAAACTAAAACTCTGTGTGTGTGTGTGTATGAGAGTTGTACCTTTTGTTATTTAAATTCGAAAAATCGCAGCAAAATAATCGGTGTTTTTCGCTGCCTGACGACAACTTGTTTTTCTTGTTATTGCCGTTTTACTTTTAGTTTGCTTCACTCATTCATTTTTAATATTGGTGGGAAAATCCTAAATGATCGATTGTGGTGATTAAATAAATGGTTGTGGTGTAATGCCAGCGAAGGTAACAACAAATGCAAAGGTGTTTTTGGCATAAATGCAACAATAGTGGAATGTAGCGCAACAAATTAGCCAAAGGTTGCCAACTTCATTTTGATTTTTCAGTTTGTATGGTAGCTATATACTATAGTTGTTCGATATTTGCGTTTCCGACAAATGAGCAGCTTCTTGGTTAGAAAGACCGTGCAATGTTTCAGAAACTGAGGAACTGGTTTTTTTAACGAAATGTTTCCAAAAACTGGATTTCAAATACATCCATATATCGCTAATAATTTATTTCAAAAAGTAATAAAAATTCACCATTTTAATTAAAGCTTTTTTTTAACCGTCCACTACTTTTTAAAACTAATTCGTCGAAGTAATAAAAATAAATACTCAAAATATTGATTAATTTAAAATATGTATGTAATTATAAATAATCGGCAAATTTCTAACGTAAAAAATTGCAAATACAAATAAGATTTCTTTGATGCATGCACTGTTATCATAAAAAACATAATAAATATAAATTATCGATAAATTTCTATCAAAAATATTAATTATCGATAAATTTTTATCGAAAAAATTTAAATTACCAATTAATTTTTATCGAAAAAGTTATAAATTATCGATTAATTTTTATCGAAAAATTTATAAATTATCCATTAATTTTTATCGAAAAAAGTTATAAATTATCGATTAATTTTTATCGAAAAAATTATAAATTATCGATTAATTTTTATCGGAAAAATTATAAATTATCGATTAATTTTCATCGGAAAAGGTGAAATTTTATCGATTAATTTTCATCGAAAAATATTAATTACAAAATATCGATTTATTTTGATCGAAATAATACTAATTATAAGTTATCGTTTAATTTCCATAGAAAAATAATAATTACCAATATCGAGTAATTTTATTTACAAGCTAACGATTAATTTTTATTGGAAAAATGTATAAATTATCTATTAATTCCCATAGAAAAATAATAATTGCAACATATCGATTAATTTTTCTTCAAAAAAATTTCATGAGAAAAAATAAAAAGCAACAAATTAATATAAAATTAATCTAATATTAAACTGAAAGTTCCAAAACAAAAGATTACAAACTTTTTTGTATATTCAGTTTACGCGCTGGAAAACATACATACATACAAATATTTAGCATTCATTACAGTGGAATTTGCGCCAGTGAAATTCACCACAGAACACAGCCCAGCCTTGCAGCGGGTCGACGCAGGCATTCAATGTGAGGGTGCGAACGACGAGCAACAAGTGTTGCCGACCCATGGCATGCAACCAACAACAAAAAATCAATACCAAGCACAAGCGATAAAGCCAAGCAAACATATGCTTGTGTGTGAGTGTGTGTTTATACGTAAGTTTCCCTGCCAAAGGCGAATGAACAAATTATAAACGCATCGAATGTCATTTAACGCGCTCATAAATACTTGCTGCTTTCCGTATGGGTATTCCAACTAAGTATTTTATCAAATACAAAAACAAATACAAACATATACACACACATCTACATACATGCATATGTATGTACAAACATATAAAGGAATGTATATTATTCAGTCTGCGGCTACATTAGCAGCAATGAAATAAAATTTAATAGAGTGAAATGTGAAACTGTGCAGTTACAGTACAAACAACAATAATAATAACAGCAATTGCATTTCACATACATACATATAAATTTATTGATTATCGTTTCGGTTGCTTGGCAGAATCGATTCGTTGCGTTTTGAAGGCGAAGGCGAAGGCAAATACGTCAATAGATAAATTCTAACGGGCACTTAAATACACAGTAAGCTACACACACCTATGTACATCCATACTCAAATACACATAAATACTTATTGTACATATGTATGTAAGTGTTTATTTACCAAAGTTCACTTGCAACAATCTAATAAATTTTGTAAATCTATGCCTTTGTTTATGTAAGTACATACATATGTACTATGTGTGTCCATATCCATCTAAATACATACATATCTAACTATTTAAACACGCGTTTGTTTATTCATTTGCAAACTTGCTATTGAATTAATTTGTTCATGCTAACACGTCTTTATGTCGAGTCGAGGCATTTGTGGTCTTATCAACCGCGAAATTGCTCACTTCGTTTTTAATCAGGCACACATACATACATACATATGTATATTTATTTTCTTCCATAAATACATATGCACTTATTATATGAAAATATATGTACATATATAAATACATATGTATAAAATATATAAATATATGTTCGTTCTGACTTGTCTCCAACACTTGTTTAGTTGTTAGAACTACACTCTATTGCTCAAGGCGGTTACTAATTTTGTTGCGTTAAACATAATCTGCACACAGTGAGCCATGATGCATTAAAAAGTAAATAAGTTTCAACAATTTTGATAAAAAGTTTTGAAACAGTCTATGTGTATGTGTTGCGATAAAAATTAGCTGCGCACAGTGGGCTATGATTCATGAAAAACAATTATTTTTTTTGTTAAATACCATTGAAAGTTCGCTAAATTTTTTAAACTAAAATT
>NW_017537045.1:4401868-4416818 GCF_001853355.1 Bactrocera latifrons | reverse complement strand
TAGGACTTACAAACAACCGTTATGTGAACAAAACTATAATACTCTCTTTAGCAACTTTGTTGCGAGAGTATAAAATCCAGGAAGAATATTAACTTCAGTTGCGCATTTCAAAAATAAAATACAAGCTTCCATCCAAAAGTTTGTTTTTTGATCGGCCGGTCTGTGTGGCAGCTACATGCTATGGTTGTCCGATCTAAATTCCGATTGGATGTTGTGACTTACTTTAACACATTCCTGAAGTATTTTCGAATGGTTCTGACAGTTCTTGGCCGGATAAAATCTGGGTCCCAGCTGTCTGGGAACGGGGGCCAAAGATCTTCTACGGCAGTGAGTTCTTGTTGGTCATTAGCCCGTTCAGTTGGCAGGTGATTTTCGGACCCTTTCAAGCGGCGTGTTGGATGTGTACCCAAACAGTTAATCTTGGGTACAGTCTTACGCCTGGTAGTTTAGTGCTTTTTTGTCTTTAGAATCTCGCCAGTCGTTTGCATAATTTTTTCGAGAGATATATGCTTATTTGTTAACAGTTTTTTCGTACCGAGCTGTCGAAGCCTTGCCGCGTATCCAATTAAATACGTTTTGTCTGACATTTCGAGTTTAAGTATTTCGCTAAAACTAATGTTCCACATGTCTGGGCCTAAAATAAACCTTGGCGCTGCTTTTAACGACGGCTATCTGTCGTTATCTTCTCTAGTCTGGTACAACAGTTTGCTATTATTAAGATAGCGGCGCACCGCAGTCTTGAGGTAATCGCAAATTCTAAAGTTTTTTTTCTAGAACATCGATAATAAAACTATGCGTTTGATATTAAATGATCTACGTGAGGTGGCGAATCGATTTAGTCATGTCCGTCTGTTTGTCTTTCTTTATATACGCGAAGTAATTTCTTAGTTTCTGCGATATTGGTCTAAAATTTCGCATACGTGCTTTTTTCATCAAGAAGCTGCTCATTTTTCGGAACCGCCGAAATCGGACTACTGTATCATATAGCTCTCATACAAACTGAACGATCGCTATCAAGTTCTTGTATGAGAAACTTTTTCACTTGACTAGCTATCTTTATGAAATTTGGTAGCGATCATTACCCAAGACTTTGCTACGATCTGTGAAGAAATGGTGTAGATCGCACTACTATATCATATAACTGCCATACAAACTGAACAAACGGCATCAAGTTCTTGTGAGGAAAGCGCCTTTATTTCTCAAGTTATCTTCATGAAATTCGGTATATATTATTATCAATGTTTACGCTATCATCGCCTTAGAAATTGTGCAGATCGGACTACTCAAACACACAGCTGCTATACAAATTGAACGATGAAAATCAGAGTAAATCTATTCTTATGTTCTTTTATGCGATAAAGGCACCTCTGAAGGGTGTAATTGCTTCAGTTAAATTTTTTTATATTTTTTTTTATTTTTTTTTATTTTTTTATTAATTTAAAATTTTTTAGTCTATATTTATTATTTTAATTTAATTGTTTTTTTTTACGGAAATATATGTACTTATATCAAAAACGTATAATTTATTTTCATATAGCAAAATGAAAATATTAATAATACTTCATTACAACTTAAATACACGTACACCTCCCTACAGCCATACATACATTTGTATACAGATACGAACCTTACCAGTCATTCGCTAGTCGTTTTCATTTTCATTTACCGCTTCAAAACAGGTTTAAGGTCATGAGATTAACATTTAAGAAAACGTAAATATGTATACACACACACACATACATGCCATATACTACATATATTGTATTTACATATGTACATGCATACATACATACAATCATTGCTTGATAAATACTCAATACTCGGCGCACCTGTATGCTCTTATAGGCACACACATACAAACACGCATCGAATTATACACCCTGTACTTCAGCAAGTCAATACAACAACTGCAACAAACGCTTTGTGCGCATGATTTGGAGAATTAATTGCAAATAAAACTTACTAAATGCGTTATATTATCTTGTACCTTGGCTTTTGTTATATTACCCGTTGACTCGCTGATTACACACACACACATGCAGACAAGTGCTTCATGGAGCGAACAAATAAATACCGCAGATAAAAATAATACGGCAAAAAAGCGCAAGTAAAACCAGCTGGTATGTGAACAGCAGCTACAGAGTAAACAGCAAAGGGCAGAGGAAGATATGGCGTTGGCAACAACAAGTGTGAAATTGGCGAGCAAATGCGGGAGCCATTAGTTTGTAATATTTATGTATAAAGCCACGATTTGGCGTAACTTTTCGCTTAACACACTCGTATGCGGCTATCAAAGGCAAACACTGTGACACACAAATATATGTAGGTGTGTATGTGTGCACATAAAGCCGTTGCGTTGATAAAAAGGGCGTACGAAGCTGCTGTGTGCTTGCTATTGTTGTTTTTCACGTTTGATAACCGATTTCTTCACAATACACTGACTCACAACTACTTTTACTCTGTTTCTCATTTTTTTGTTGCCTTTTTCTCTGGCTTTGCTACAACAAACACTACAAATTATTAATGCCACTTGAAAGCTTGCGGAAAATTTATAATCGATAGTTTTTCACATTCGATTGCGAATTTTAGTCAGACACATACATATGTATGCATGTGTGTGTGTGGCCACTTTTATGACGACTATCCGTTGTGGAAAATTACGGCAAAATGTTTTAACAGTGTGTGAAAAATGAGTTTTGGTGCGAAAAAATATTGTTTAGCATATAAAAATCGATATTATATGCTGCCTAACGGTTCGGGCCCTTTAAAAGAATTACTTCTTTTATTTAAAGGACATTTTTCTTATTCATAATTATACCCTGAACAAGCTGTGCTGTCTTTGACATCGACGTTTCCAAGACTGTTCACGAAAATACCAATATTTCTTTTGCTTACAAATATTGTTAGACGCTGTGAATATGAGAAATACAAACGCAATTGAGCAGTTTGTTCCTTCCTATCACAAAATCACGATTTGGTAATATTTACGGCATGTTTCAGATTGTTATCCCGCATGAAAATATCTCCTTGTCCAAGTTCGAGTCAGGTTATATACAGACTTGGAAGATATGAGTTCTCGAGAACATCAATATAATCTGTGGCACGCATTAAACCATCGATCCGCCGAAGTACACCCAACACATTTCCGGGAAAACATCCCAAACCTCCAGCGATGTAGCTCCAAATCATTTTATTTGGTATATGTCGCTATCTTTTGCACCAACGGGATTGTCAGCCCATATCCATCAGAACCCATCTGATAATGTTCAGTTAACTTTGGTTTTATCGGACCAATTAACTTGGCGAAATATTAATATTTTTGGCGAACTTACAGTGCTTATCAATTTAGAACCTTTTTTCGTCATCGGTCATGCCACATTATTTTTCAGGCATCTTCATATTCCTTGTCATTGAAACTAACTCCATGGACCTCTCAAATGACTATTAGTTTCCACAATAAAGCGCCTGGCAATTCGTGCAACCGTTGAGGAAACTTGCGCATATTGCCTCTACTCCTTCATGGCACTATTAAAATATTATTATTTATTTTTTTTATTGAAAAATCTAAGAGAAATTTTATGATCAGCAAGACAAGTTGAGCCATGTTCATCTCATTGTATATACGCGACCCTAAGGTTTTGAGATATTAATCCGAAATTTTGCACACGTTCTTTTCTCCTCAAGAAGCCGTTCCGTCATTTGACGGAATCGCCAATATCAGGCCACAATAGCACACAACTGCCATACAAACTGAACGACCAAACTCAAGTCCTTGTATGGTGAAGTTTTTTATTTGAGAAGATATCTTATTGTCTAAAGTAACAATGCAATATTCGAACAAATTGTTGAGGAAACTGTTTGTTCATTGTCCAAGTCAACGGTACAATCGTCGAACAAATTGTTGAGATCGAGCCACAATGGCTTAAAGCTCCCCTACAAACTGGTCGAACAAAATCAAGCTCTTTTATGGAAACTTTTTTATACTTGTATGTGAATGATAATACACCTTTGTCTCGGCGATCGCCATTTCATTATGTAAACGTCTTGTCAACGAGCATTCTTCTTAGGTCTGAGAACTGAAAAAAGTCATTGGTGATGAGTTCCGCAGCATACGTTGACGTGAATAGCAATTCGAAACCCGATTCATGTAATTTTTATGTTTTCATTGAGTGCATATCAATCCCGCATTCAACCAGACATCCCTTTCCAAAAGAAAATCAATCAAAATGTGTTCGGTTGTCCTGTATTATTCAACGCATTTCGAGGCGCTGAGTTCAAACTATCAATAAAACTCTTATTAAGATATTTCAATTAAAAGGCATCTATACTTACCAAAAATCCAAATAAATAATAGCAAATTCTTAGATCATCATCGATCATCACCTCTAGCTACCTGAAATATTAGTTACAGGCTAGAAGAGTGCAAAGTTCTTAGATTATACAAGGTTTCTTTGATTTTCGTCCGCCGCGACTGTACTTCGGATTCAGTCGGTGCGATTCGGTAGAAGGCGTTCCTAGCTAACGAACGAGCGGCTGGTCAGTTGTCGCCGAGCACTTGGAGAGTCAGGTCAAACATTTTCGCGCAACGTGTTTCTGTTAGCGGTGCAGGCCGAAAATGCAGCGTTCGTTAGAGCAGAGGTACGCAATTCTGTGTGAAACTCGGTAAATCTTCGACAGAGACTTTTGATATGATCAAGCAGGCTTAACCAGATGTTGCTTTAGCAAGAAGTGGTGTGTTTCGGTGGCAACAGGGCTTCTTGGAGGGCCGGGAAGTGGTCACTGATGAATGAGCAAGTCCAAAGTGAAAACGATGCTCATTGTCTTTGTCCATCGTCCACCATGAAAGTGTTCCTCTTGAACAAATGTGAAAGCCAAATTTTACGTGTAAGTCCCGAAGAGACTCAAACGAAGGGTAAATCTGGTCCGACAAGATTATTGGCAATTGCACCACGACAACGCCCTGGCTCATACCGCTTTGCTTCTGAACAGCTACCTAACCAAGGTTGGTATCCCAACGGTTCCACAGCCGCCCTACAGCCCATATGTGGCCCCCTGGACTGGTTCCGAGTTTGTTTTTGTTTCATTGCCATCAAGAATGGCATGGGAAAATGAATTCCGTGCCGCCTACAATGCTTGGAAATCGCGCTGGCAGCGCTGTTCAATACATGTTTTTAAATCAACTCAGTCGATGTTATGTGACCATTTATAAACTCCAAACGAATAAAATTTAAGATTAAAATTGCAGTTAGCGCTCTTTACCATAGATCTCATGGTAACAATCCGAGATCTGACGGCTCTAGTGAGAGTTGCATTATATATATTCCGAGTTCCGATGTGGCCAGCAAAATAACAATACCTTGGAATCTCACGCTTCTTTCTTTATTGTCGCGGACTCCGTTTACGCGGTTATAGCCGTCCGTCCAGTTTTAATATTTTCATTGCGAGTGTTTTTTTACGTGGCGGGTCCCAAACTCAGCGCACAACCCTTTGGAGGGATGTTTTGCCTTCTAATTATAGTTTGCTTTCAGACCGATGTTTTTTTTACCTACCCAGAGTATACTAGTTTTAAGACCGAAAGTCGTGAGCTGCATGAGCCGTATGAAAAAGAATCGTTTCTGGCAACTCCCAAGTGCATGGCGCTCGGACAAATTTTTGTCTTATCAAAAGCCGTTATATTTTGGTTTTAGATCTCGGTTAAATTTTGAATACTCGTATTACGCACTTCCATGCAAATTAAATTTATGCCACCAAAATAGGCGCATTCTCAAAAATTGTTGCTCTTTATGTCAGCGCCGGTAATTACAATCTATTTTGGCGACGTTTTAATGAGTCTTGCAACTTTTACGTTTTTTATTTTTCAATTTTTCGTTAAGCTACTTACATATATGCGGCGAACCACACATTTTGTGGCGTTTTTCCATTTCCGAAATGTTAAATGACCAAACGCAACCAATTGACCGACTAATTCAAGGTTCGTCGAAAATTCGAAACGCCACTACAACAAAAATTTAATGCTTATAAATTTGAAATTGACGCTGAAACAGTTAAGCAAAAAGTGGTAATGAATCATGGCTCGTTAATGACTCGTCAGCCGCCGAGCGCACATGCAGCGCAGCGAGTTGACTGGACACGGCGTCGGCCGAAACAAGTTTGAGACAGCGAGTAAGCCGTAGGTGCGTATGTGTGTGCGGCAATCGGTAGTGTTTTTTGTTAATTTTTTTTCTTGGTTTTCTGTAAAATTCAACGAGTTCCAGTGCAGGCTCGTACCGCTTCACTCAACTGCCGTAGGGTGTACCTGCTCAGCGCTGCAACGAAAGTTCGCTTACCAAAATAAACACGCTGACAAGCCGCGCAGCAAACGAAAAATATCTAACAAAAAAACAAACAAAAGCAATTTTTTTTTCGAAAAAAGTTAAAAATAAATAAATAAATTAGGCATATAAAGCAGAATGCGCAAACATTAGCATTAGCATGCCAGAACCGGATTTTCTAGCGCTGTAAAATGCTGAACGCACTTGTGCTGCGCGCTGATCGATCGCTGTCTTATGAGATCGATGTTTGGATTATCGCTGACGTTTAGTTGTTGCTGTTGTTGACGTTATTGTAGCATTGCCGCCACGGCTTGAGCTATTTGTTTTTGCATTATGTTGTCATTCAGTTCCATATTTCTCTATCTGTTTACTTTTTTGTTTGGCTGACATATTTATGTCCATATTTACTTTTATTTTTTGTAAGATCAGTGGTCGCTGCTGCTAATCAGCTTAATTACCACACGTACGACGCGCTCCGCTCATGCTACGCTCGTGATTAGCCGTTAAGGCAGACGCGGCGGTCACTCATGTGTCTTATCGCTCGCTGGCAAGCCAAAAATAACCGCGCCATATTTCCCATAAACAAACGCACGCGCAGATAAGCGCGTAGCGGAATGCTTGAGGCGACCGTTTTTTGCTGCTACTGAATGGTGTTCATTGATGATCGGCCAATGGCTAGCCATAAATAGCTGCTAATCTGTAGTTGCTTAAAATTGGAAAGAAATATGTACATACATACATAAGTAGGTATATAAAATAAAAAACTCAACCAAAAATGTGCATTTAACAGTTGCGCATTTGACGGGTATATTTCCGTTATCTCATGTGGGTTTAGCGCGTCTCAAGCAGAAGGTGAAATATACTTACATAAATGTCGGCCATACTATTTTTGTACACATAACACAACTCTTCTGTGATTAAACAAGAAAAAATGCTAAATTCGACTGCATTGCAGCTATTATACCCTTCACAGTGTATAAAAATGTCTCTGTCTTGTGATTTGTTTTTGATTGTTCAGTTTGTATGACAGCTATATGCTATAGTGTTCGGATATCGACGGACTGACGGCAAGGGAGTAGTTTCTTGGGGAGAAAAGGACGTACATATGCAAAAATTCAGTTCGATATCTCAAAAACTAAGAGACTAGTTCAAGTATATACAGAACAGATGGACAGCCAGACCGTCAGACTAGCGGTTATGGCTAAATCGGCTTAGCTATTCATGCTAATTTTTTATATACATTGTATGTATATGCACTATTTTATTAAATCTCCGACATTTCTGGCTAGGTGTTGCAATTTTCATGGCAAAATTAATACACCCTGTTTAGGGTATAAAAAATTATTTTGAATTTCCAACGAAAAATTCCAAAAACATGTTTTTTTTCAGATCCAATTTAAACCAACATTTTTTGATTGAAATAGTTCATGAATAGCAGATGATACCGTGGATCTTGAGAGATAAGTAGGTTCTACTCTCTTCTTAGAGTTTTCCTGTCTTTAGAAGGAGATGCTGATTGATCCATTTCTGTTCCATCCATCCATTCTGCTATGTACTTCAAAGAGTTATATTTTCTTTGCAGCTCACCTTTAGACTTAGAAGGTGGGTCTGCATATAGAGTTCACTGTAGGTGCAGGTATTAAGGTAGTACTCTGGTAACTTGCGTTAAAAAAACGAATTTTTTTTTTTGCTTAATTTGAAAATACAATGTCTCGAGAATATACTGAAAATTTCAGAGAGAAATTCGAAATATTTCGGGAGTTATAACGAGTTTCCTAGAGCGCCTCGAAGTCCTCTCTCTCGGAGTTGTTGAACTTTAAACGCGGTTTTCTCAGAACACTGTTTTTCTGTTCGGCCCGGGTCCTAACTTTTTTTCTACTGAACCGATTGCTTTCAAATTTTAACAGGCTGTTCTACACACTTATAGTTCTCGTCGGTACTAACTAATGGGGTTTTCACCCCTAACTTTTTATTATACATTCCTTTCTTTGCTAAAATAAAAGGACTTTTTTTTTATGAAAATAGGCATAAGTTACTAGACTACTACCTCACTGTCCTTCCAGCTCCCATTTCATCGAGGGACTTGCTAATCGCCAAATTCAATTCACCAAAATAGGTCTGACATTTTCTGTATATTGTGATGTACTTATGTATTTATAAAATTCTTTTTCATTGCCATTTTTAGTCTACTAAATTTCTTTGCGAGAATTGGCGCAGAGCCATATTCTCATAGAAGTTTCTGTGAAGTTTATGTTTACATTATTTTTAGATTAGCATTGAAGAAAATAGCTCTGGAGCGTATACTTTGAAGAGCAAATGTAAAATTGGTGTGCAAAAATAGATCAAAGCAGAAGTGTACAAATATTGAAGTGTTAGACGATAATATTGCCTAATTCGGATTCGAAAGATAGACAGTGAAGTTCCACAATTGCATGGGTTCCCCTCTTTACTAAGATTTCCTACTTAATGGGTCTTTTCAAAGGTCAATAGCTCTTTACATTCTTCTTCGACAAAGAGCGTACGTCAATTTTATATATTTTATTTTCCCAATTTTCTAGCCTCAAACCTACAGCAATGGCGCCTTCTTGGGACTCACAGTCATTTTTATGTTAGAAGTTCGAATTTTTAAGTAAGTGGTTTCTTTGTTATGATTCAAGCATGCATGATTGGTACTACATTTGTTAATAGTTGGCGTTGTTTCTTCAAGGTGACGCTACTTGCTTTCTCCTCCACGCATATCTAGCATTTTTCTCATTGATTTTATAACGAACATCGCTACTTTTAATGAAGAGTATGCCATTTGACTCTTAAGAACATAACCACTTGCCATACCATAAAGTATGTTTCCAAAATTTTACCCATATTTAGCACTTTGTTACCCTTTTTTTTTTTAAATAAATCTCTTTCACAAATATATTGTGGTTTACCATGCTCTTCTAAAATTTTTTGAATAGTTTTTTTTTTTGTGAAATAGTAATTTCTTTTCGAATATTTGCTTTTTCTGAAATAAATGAAAACACTTAAAAGTAAGTAAGTAAATCTTCTATCACCAAAGACACGTCTTGTCTTATCTGCAGGTATTGATTCTCTATACTTCGCACGCTCTTTTCTGTATTTTGCTGTATCGAAACTCCACTTCTACTCTATTTTGACCGAATTCTCTATTTAGTTTCAGCATTTGGCATAAACGCTCAATTTTTCAAAACGTTCGAATTCATTTTCACTTTGTCTCCGTCTCAAGTTCTTGCTTTGAAAATCAATCAGCGAATATTAATTTGTAACCCGGAGAAAGTTGCTTATAGTCCACAGCTAATTTAAATTCATTAGCGATAACTGCAAGCAATAATGCCAAGCAAACAAAGATATAATCTGAATTTGTTTGTTGTTGCTAGAGCTCGGATTACAGCTTTAAAATGAAATACAATAAAAATTAGTGAAAGTTGCCAAAAGTGGCAGATTTATTCTTGGCGGAGATAAAAACAAATACCAAAGCAATATGAATATGCTATAACTAGTTATTAGCTATTGACATTAGGGTGCTTCAAAATGAAAATCAACGATGTTCTCTGCAATTTCTAAACAGGAACACCATTATGAAAAGTATGACTTGAGTCGGCTTGAAAAAGATTTTTTAATCTAATACATAAATCGATACCTTTATTGGTCGAAGAAATCTCATAATAATTGCTATAATATTCAGAGAGGAATTAATTGGAATTACATGTTTCGTTTATTCTCGTAAAATACACGCCGTAAACGTCTCTAAACGGGAACAAGATATATACTTAATTCATAATTTATTGTTGAAAATGTATGTATGTATTTCAATGCCCTCAATGTAAACTTCCTTGACTCTAATAAACTTCTGTCAATCCTCGAAACCGTTCTAAAAGTCAATTTTCGGAACAGCCTTCAATGCGCGTAGCAATACACGTTTAATGTCTGCAATGGACTGAAAATGGTTTCCCGGAGCGGTCGTTTGAGCTTGCTGAATAGCCAGAAGTCACACGGTGCTAAATCAGGCGAATACGGTGGTTGTGACGCGATATCGGTTGGAAATTTGCCGAAAAGCTCACGAAGAACCAATGCAGTATGCGACGTTGCATTATCGTGGTGCAAAATTCAAAAGTTGTCGGCCCATAATTCTGAAATTCTTTTACGAATAGCTTCGCGCAAACGACGCATAACACTCAAATAGTATGCTTTTATTACAATTTCACCGGTCGGAGCGAATTTGGAGGGCACCATACCTCGATAAACGACGAAAATTGTCAACATAGCCTTGATTTTTTATCTGCTTTAACGTTGTTTTTTCGGTTTCGGCTCACCTTTGCCACGATATTCGGTTGATTGATGGTCTGTTTGCGGGTCGAAAATATAGATACAAGACTCATCTCCAGTAATAATACGTTGCATGACATCGTGGTAGTCGGAAAGCATTATATCACAGACGTTAACGCGACGCTGTGTTTCGAAAAAATTGAGTGATTTTGGAACCAATCATGCTTTCACTTTTCTTAGGCCCAAATGATCTTTCAATATAGTTTTCACTAATCCTTTCTATATTCCAACGACGCCAGTAAGATTCTGACGGTTAATCGTCGATTCTCAGGCATCAATTCCTTTATTGAACGTTGGAATATTTTTTTCCACTCCATGACCGACCTAATGCTCATTCAAAAATAAACCGTAATAAATACAAATATTTAGCCTAAAGCTAACGGCAACTCAAGTTGTGCAGTGTTTTACAGATACTGTAAAAGAAATTTGTGTATCTAATGTTAGCCAACTGTACAATTATTACAAAACATTAAATGCAGGTTAAAAAAAAACAATACTCAAATTAAGTGAGTAGCAGTATATAATTTTAAATTTTTTTCCTAAGTCACGCTGTAATAGAAAATATGTCAATTTGGCACAAAATACCGTCCAAATTGCTAAGTAAGGAGAAGAATTCAGTTTTAGAGCTCGAAAATAAATAAATAAAAATAACGACTGGAGGCGATTATAGCCGACCAATCGTTTCAGAAAAAAAAACTCCGAGTACCGGAGTTCATCTTAACTTTCTAATAATAATAAGAAATAGAATTTTAGTTTTGACAACGTTTTATATAGGTATCTTTTTTTATTATTTATATATATTGCTATAATTAAAAATTTACTGGTCTCTTTTCCGATGTTCTCTGTAGCTAAAATTATGTTTATTTGTATGCCATGCTGAGTCTCGCACAACCTATAGAATGTAATTCTTAATCCTCATCTTCTTCCTCTCACGCGGTTTTGGCCGAGTATACAACAACACGACAGTCATTCTTCTTTTTCGCTGTTTGGCGCCAATTCCAAGTGTAGCCAGCTCCTTCTCCTCCTTGTCTTTCCAACCGAGTGGAGGTTTTCCTCTTCCTCTGCTTCCCCCGACGTCGAATACATACTCGTATAGCATGGGGATGATGAGTGACTTGTAGAACTTTAATGTCAAAAAAGTCTTGCGGTATTTTCGCCAGTTGGCGCTGAGAGCGCGTAGTTCTAGTTTTATTCGTCGCGTCGGGTCATGCTATGCCTTTTTGGAAAGCTCATTTCACGCGCTAACACGTGTTTGATTGATTGTCGTTTCTTTTAAGTCGTTCGTGAGTTATTGCGTCGCAAACATGGAACAAAATAAAGAGAAAATACGGCGTATTTTACCGTACTACTACGATAAAGGCAAAAATACAGCTCAAACCGCCAATAAAATTTTTGCAGTTTATGGACCCGATACAGTTTCCATTTCCAGCGCACAACAATGGTTTCAACGTTTTCGTTCTGGTGTAGAGGTGGTCTAAAATGCGCCACGGTCCGGAAGGCCTGTCGTCGAAAATTGTGAGCGAAAGCGATTTTATCGCTGAATTGTTTGAAAGAGACCGGCATGGTAGCAGCCGTAGCATCGGTTAAGAGTAATTAAAAAAATTTTTATGAACAATTGAAAATTCAAAAAAAAAAAAAAAAAAAAAAAAAAAATTCAAAAAAAAAAAAAAAAAAAAAAACATACCGCAAGACTTTTTTGACAACCTAATACATACATATATCATTAGGAAACTAAAAATTATATGATGGCTATAGAGCTCGAATATTGCTTATGTTGTCATAACTATGGAGATTATTCTTAATCAGAAGTTTAGTTTGATCTTTGTTTATTTGAGTGTGTTCACTTGTATAAGTTGGCTTGGAAGAGAATACTAAGCGGATAATTTCATGAAATCAGTTCCGGTCTGTCTATAATGGCTCAAAAGATGTCCTTAGTCTTTGGCACATAGCGGAATAAATTATTTTGGTGTTAAACATTTAAATGTAAGAACGTAGCGGCGTCAAATTTTCTGGACGCTTAGTTTTAAATGGGACTAGATTGAGTATATAATGGGACTCAATAGTTTTAAATGAAAAATGTATTAACATTTTTGTGGACTTAGTAAAAAAAAACAGCTGTCAGTTAGGTTAAAACAGAAAACCTAAATTTTCGATCGATTACCAAAACCGTTTTGAGCCAAAGGTTGAATAGCTAATCGCACAAGCGAAAACGAAACGCAATGAAAACGAAAGCCACGAGCAGCCGAATTCATATGTAGTAGAGAGGGAAGTACGCACAGCACGCAAACATTTCAGAAACATTTAATTACAGACAAATGCAACAACAACACTAATTTGGAGGGGCAACTCGAACCGCGTTTGTTACTTTGTGGCCAATTTAACTTTCGATTATTGAAACGTGTGCGCGTGCGCAACACCTCCAATCGCATAGATATCTATCGACATGCCTGCACTAATGTCTACACGCATAACCATATATGTATGTGGCTATGTATGTATATTTGTTTGTGTTGTGTATAACTTGCAGCGCATTCGTATCAAAAATGCGCGTCAAGTGCACAGCGGCGCATGCGCAACTTTTATTTGCACCGCTGCGCTGCGGAATCTAGGTCAATGCGCAAAGGTTGATTGGCGCTGCAGGTCACAAGCAGACGCGATAACACCAAAACACATTTACCCGTGCACAGCTGGAGCATAAGCCTAGCGCTTGAGCGGCGCACGACGTGCAGCCGACACCACATGTCACCGGCTGTTTGCATTTCAAGTCAGCAGCGCGCAAATCAGTTGTTCACAATTCATTTGTTGTACGCTTTTTTTCTGTTTTTGTGCCACTTTGTAATCGCATTTGCTTTGATTGCTGATTTGCACCGATCAACGGCTGTCCAGTGCGCGGCACAAATTTCTCTAGTCGCTAATTCATACAGCGACGCTGTGCAGATCACACCATGCCTAAGCAGCTAAGAAATGCGGGTGAAAAAAAAACACAACATTAAAAAGTATAAGGAGGGTTTAAAGTGCCTTCGCACCATATAGCGATCGTCAACCTACGTGAATGGTGTACCCACTAAAATACTCCCCCCTTCTATCATGGATTTCCTTTCTCTTCCTCCGCGCCCGCTTTCGTTTTACTCCAATTCAAGGTTTCCCAAATGGTGAGTTTCTACTCCCTTGGCGCCCAGAGATGTCGTCAATTTTGTAGCCAGCAGCAAGAAAAAAGACTCACCTTTTATTGACTTGAATTCTCCTGGCACGGAAGTTTCGCGTCAAGTACTTTCCGTCTATGTTTCTCGTAAGAAACAATTTGTGTCCAGTTTTTGCTTCTAAGTATCAGTTTTTCTATTCGAGTTTCCATTTTTAGTTATGCAAGCTTGTTTTCTTATATTCTCCGTGCTTCTTCTTTCCATCGGTGTAAATAAATGCACGACTTTCTGTTTCCCCATTTTGTAAACATTCCATCTTTCTTCTAAATACATTGCCATTTTATCCGTTTTACGAGCAGATCTCTTGGACCACTAATACTGTGGATTCCTCCAGCGGAATGTGCTTTCTACTAGTGAGCAAGATCAGCTTGGTTTTTTTCGCGGCAAGGCTAAGCCCTGTGAGTCTATTCATGTCTGTGTGAGCAGCATAACTTGCGTTACTTTGCGTCTGGATAGCCAACGAGGTAAGACTCGACTGGCATTTCAACGTTTAGAATTCTAGCATCTCCCCTAGCCTGTATTTAAGATAGCTTCGTATTACTTTCTTCAAGTAGAGGAACGTTTTGAAACGACTTTCTAGAGCGTCGGTCATATCCCTCCATTTTACGCTATTGGAACCGTCATTTGTGGCGAAGAGGACCATTGGTATCGAGTAGTTTTTCTTTCGACGAGCTTTCCCCACGCTACGTACGACGGTTTTAACGACTTCGATGTCGGATCTGCCTAGTCTGAAACCATCTTGTCGCTCTGATGGCCCGCCATAAATGTTTATGACTGCATGTTGCTAGGTTTCAACAGTACTTCTAGTCACTTACCTGCTGTATCTAGCATGCATAAACTTCGGTATGCTGATGGTGTTTCTGGGTATCCCTTGCCTTTTGTTATCTGGATCACATGCTGTCTCTGCTATACTTCTGGGAAACTGCCCTCGTTGAGACAAGCATTATGGATACACGATAATCAATACATGGATACAGAGTTAGTTAAAAATTTAAAATAAATTATAGACACTAAAATTGAACAAATAAAAATTTATTAAAAACTTAAACATTAAATAAAATTGTTTATTAAAAATAAAATAGGAAATAATAAAAAATA
>NW_017537045.1:4399138-4400511 GCF_001853355.1 Bactrocera latifrons | reverse complement strand
AATATTAAATAAAAAAACTTATTCGTCACTTTGAAAATTTACATCTATTCTATTTTGAATATTTTAGTTTATATTTATTGATTTTTCCCCAAAATTATATTTTTCAATATTTTTGCCGCACTGTCATGCATTCCAAGTGCCAATGGTCATCTGCAAAGTGCTAAAGAGGCAAAGAAAATGCAGAGAAAAGTGTGAAACCAAACAAACTAACATATGCACACTTACATACATACATACATACATACATACAAATATTTGTGCTTTTTTATTTAGATTTATACAGTAAAAGTGTCAAATGCCAGTGAAAATCATACGCTTGTATGAAAATTAAATGAAATGATTTGTCGGTGATTTACATGCTCGGCATTTGAGCATTTCTTCTTCTTCAACGTTTAATTGCGAACACCGGTGAAAATCGCTAGCAGTTGCAAGCTGCTGGGAGTGTTGAGCGCTATGTGTTTATACGTACATATGTATGTGTGTATATCTCTATGTATTTTTAATTTATATGTGTGTGTGCCAGAATTGCCTTTGCCAACGCTGCGCAGGCGCAATTTACCTTTCCTCAGCCAAAGTTCGTGCTAGAAATATTTTTAAGCGCATGCTTATATACACTGTATGTATGTGCATGTATGCACGTATGTATGTATGTATGAAATTATATAAAAAATATGCCAGCCACGTTCGCGCCGCGCTACAAAGAAGGTGAAATTGTCTGTTTTTCACAATTCACAATTCAACATTTCTTATTTGTTTTTGTGTGTTTTTATTGTTATTTGTTTTTTAGTGCCGCGAAGGTGCTAATGCCTGCCGCTGGCTCGTTCGATCGGCCTCCCCGCCGCTACTCGTCTGCGCGCTGTCGTCTGCTGTCAGCAGTTAGAATTCGAATTTATGCGCTTAGTATTTCTTATAAATAACGCTGCGCTCWCCTTTCGCTTTCAGCTTTTCTTTTTTTTTTGCACGTGATTGTGCTTTCTGCTTTTCTCTTATTTGTTCATGGCGCACAATTGCACACACAAACACAACACATGTATGCCAATTTGTGAGTTTCAGCACGTAAATGAAAATTTTGCGCTTCAAAACGACCACTGATGGCTAATAAATGAGCGAGTGAGTGTTGTTGTTGTTGTGTTTTGCAGATCATTGGCTTTGTTTGTTACATTTTTGGTGTATATTTCAGATTTATGCATTTGTTGTAATACTCAGAATAAAAATAATCACTAATAACTAAAAATATAAGTTTTTGTTGTAATATTTTTCTATAATAATTTTTATTTTTTTTATTTATGCTTTCTTAATGAAATATGTGAAAATTCGACTAATGAGTTGCACGGGAAAGCTTTATTACGAGTGACAACAAACTCAGAAATACA
>NW_017537045.1:4395060-4398438 GCF_001853355.1 Bactrocera latifrons | reverse complement strand
TTATTTTTTTAAAAATTTTTTTAATTATTTGCAAAAGCTTGTCTTGCTTCCACTGCCAAAGCGTGAACTGCAATTTTTTAATTCCTTGAAACTGCGACAAAGCTCGATAAGATAAGCTTTGTTATTGTAATACACATATATTTGTCATTTATGCTTGATATTGATGCCTTCAAGGTCGTTGTGACAACTTAATCTCTCACAACTTGAGTGCAGCAGTCATAAATCTTATCATAACGGTATAGTATCTGATTAAAAAACAATTTTGTTTATTTATTTATTTTCTTCGGAAAATAAATAAAAACATATTTGAGCTTTTAGAAATGACATTAACGGTAAAAAGACATTTTCAGAAAACTACAGTTATGGAGATATGAAAGCCTCTAGGGCTAAAAAAAATACTAAAATAAGTACAAAACTGTGACTCTGGAACTGCCTAATAGAATTTGTAGTTATTTTTTACAACGCTCACTCATAAAAAATAAAACACCGTTAAGAAATCTATACTAATTGATTAGCGTTAAATACACTAAAAAATAAATCTTTAGCACATAAAATCTTTACTGCTGAGTGGTACTAGTCGTCGGAAACCACAAATATAATTTTTTTTAAACATCTTCCAAACATGAAGGATTTTTAACCGTAAAGAAAAGTGATCTGCAACATGTGATCGCCTTAACCAAGAGGTGATTAGCCGAACAACAGGAGACGCGTATGTTTTTTGCCGCGGAAAATATTTTTTCGTTAAACAGTCCCCATCATTGGGGCTCTGCATTCAACGCAAGTCATTCTTTGCTAGTTATTTGTAGGTTTGGCTCGTCATAAATTCCGCTAAGAGTGGCCACAAGTCTAAAAAGGGTCTATAAAAAGTTGTTATTGGACAGAAAATCGCTTATCTTCTTATGCTTTTGGTTGAAGAGAAGTCTAAATAACATTTGAAAGGAGATTGTGTGAGTTTTATTAGTTATAAACTTGTTAAGCATTCATTCGGCCATATAGAAAATAATTTATAAACTTGTCGAGAATTAGTTGTAGTGCCTAAGCACTGAACAAAATGGTAAGTGAAATGCATTTGTAGCGTAATAATACCGAATTAGTTGTCAGAATTAAATTCTGAACAGGGTTTCCCACGAAGTTTATAACGCCCCAAAAGCAGGAGACCCTATAAACTATATAAATATAAATATAATGATCAGCATGATGAGCTTTGTCAATTTAGCCATGTCCGTCTAGTCTAATGCCAAAATTCTTGAGATATCGCTCTGAAATTTACATATGTCAATCTGTCCCCAAGAAGCTGTCCATTATGACATATAGCTACTATACAAACTGAACGATCAAAAGCAACGATTCAATCTCCGAAGAATTAGTGCATATCGGTCCACTATACCATGTACTTAGCTGCCGTACAAACTGATCGATCAAAAAAAGTACAGACCTGTTTATACTCTAAGGCTGAGCTCAGACTATGCTTCACAGCCGCCTTTATGGTAAATATGCTTCTACATACCCCCCCAGAATCTCACCAAGGGATAATCTTCTACCCACGAGACTATGCTTCACAACCGCCTTTATGGTAAATATGCTTCTACATACCCCCCCAGAATCGCACCAAGGGATAATCTTCTACCCACGAGATACCGATCATTTTATACCTTTTTATGGTATGAGAAATGTACCTCTGAAGGGTATTTTAACAAACCGTTATGAGCACTGAACAATATTCGCCGCTAAAACTCTTGTCAACGAACCCACGAATACCATCACTTTTTATTTTACTATTATTATTATTATTATCTTATTGATTATGTGTTTTTTACGACCACAGTCACATAATATCGTGCAATAATATTTTTTCATATCGAGCCATATCAGCGCCTAGCTGTAACACTCATAAACAATATTACATGACAGCCGTTGAGTTTGGTTAAAAGTTTCGCCGCGACAGACATATTTTCAATGACAGCGGAAAGAAAATCCCCAGTGATAAAAACCAATTAAATGATATTGAAGAAAATGGGAAAAGCGCAATCAAATATACGGTCGGCTGTTTGACTGCCGTTGCCGATGAGGAAACGAGCGAATGGTGAAATTGTGAAGAGGATGATGACAGCGAATTGGTGAATGTGCGGCGATGATGAGCAGTTAATAGCCAGCGCAAATGTTGGCAGGGACAGGCAGACAACAACAGTGCGCTGTTCGGGGTGTTAAACCGTAAGAGTAGACTGTTAAAGCGCGCGCTCTTCGGTAGTGGCGGTTTGAGGCGGCATACAATGATTAACGTGAAAGTGACAAATGCCAATAGACTGAGAAACATAAAAAGCAGCAACAACTGGTTAATGGAATTTAAAGCTAAGAGCCGCGCTGAATTGGCCACAAAACGAAAAAAAAAAAACCAAAAATGAAAAACTCACAAAGAAAATGAAAGAAAAATACCACAAAACTATAGCCGCCACAACATAACTGTATGACAGACAATTTCTGTCGGAACGGAAAAAAAAATATACGGCTGAACTTAACCCCAACGCGTATCAGCAGCATCACGCGCAAGTGGCAGCCACGTAGAGTACCGTTTAAGCGCGAAACTACAGCGAGGCAGCGACGAGTGAAATTAGTAATCACAGGTTCTGCGAAAGCAGCATGTTACCGACAGTCGCAAGCGACGCGCTTAAGCAGCGTTGCAATAAACTTTGCCTACGCTTTACACTTCGTATACACGTGAACCGAGGCGCGCCATAAACTTGCGAAATCTATTGTGCGCTTTAAGTAAAGTGTGAGATCTCATTGACAACTGCCATGGAGTTTAGAGCAGTGTGTGGCTTTTATAAAAATTGCTCATAAAATAACGGGGTTTTAATTAGTTTTGATAAGATTAGCGTGCTTTCTTGGAAGCGTGGACCTTTTTAAAATGCTTAACTGAGGGTTCGAAGTATTTACATACATACATATACTATGGGTCTTCAAGCTGGAAGGCAGCCGTTAGGTGAGCGATTGAGCATTCGCCCACGTGACTAACCTCTACATACATATACACCTAATTCTGTTTTTACACGATAGAATGGTTCCCGAGAAATTCGTGTAAAAAAAAATCGTGTAAAAAAAGATACTGGCCAAGTACAAAAATAATAGATTGGTTCTAGACCTCAAAAAATAAGTTAAAATTAGACTAAATAATATAAAAAAAATATTGTTGTAGTTATTTTAAGAATTTATTTTCGTTTTAATTTATTAAATAAACTAAATTATAATAAAATAAATTAAAATTTAGATTTCATAAAAAAAATAATATCAGAAATTCATTGCCAAAAAACTTAAATAACATAAAGTACAACCATAAGAAAAATTTAAACATTAAACAATTTTATTTATTGTCACTGTCTG
>NW_017537045.1:4385412-4393015 GCF_001853355.1 Bactrocera latifrons | reverse complement strand
AAAAAAAACGTGTTAAATCCAAGTAAAAGTGTAAAAAAAGTAATTTTGTTTTTTTGTATTCGTGTTATTTCAAATTATGTCGTGTAAAAATAGAAATACTTTTTCGTATTTACTCGTGTTATTTCAAATTCGTGTAAAAATAATTCGTGTAAAAACAGAATTAGGTGTATACATATGTACATATCTTCGGTAATTCCGATCAATTCGCTGAAACCCTTGTGAAGTTTTATATTGTTCTTTAACTGGAAGTTTTGGTGATCACAAAGTACCGTTGTTTCAAGCGGGATTCCCGTGAGCTCTGTCGCACGAATCAGCGCTGAAACCAAACTTAATTTCTGATTTATATTGATACAAAAAAGTACCCGAAAATTGTAAATAAAACGCAAAATATTTAATTATTCAACAATATTTTTGTTGTCGATTTCAAAGCAATCTCCATCAGATAATGATATAATACACTTTTGCCAACAAGTTTTTCAGTCCTCGAAACATTTTTCATATGTAAGTACTTTTTGCGAAGGCCGTCAGCTCTTTCAGTGAATTTTGTTTAATCTCTTCGGTCGACTGAAAACGGGTTCCACGAATCGGTAATTTCACTCTGGAGAGCAAGAAAAAATCTTCAAATCTGCCTATACGGTTGTTGATCGTTGGTATTCATTATGTTTTTGGCTTTAAATTCGATCACAATCCTGGCTCGATGCGATGGTGCATTAGTGATGCATAGTGTAAAATCCATGTTCTATTCTTCCATAATTACAACCGTTTTCGACGGATGTTTTCACGCAAACGCCTCAATATGGGCGAATAGAACTCCTTATTGAGCGTCTGACCCTTCGGTACAAGTTCATCACCTTGACTTTTGAGCAGTTATGGCGTGGTTTTTTTTTTGTTTCGGCTCATTTTTCCCTCCATTCCTATGATCATCAGCACATTTCTCATCGGTACTTACAATGTTCTCCATGAATGTGAGATCGGATACGCACGATCCAAAGATACATGTTTTCGATACTCTTTTTGACGCGTTTCATACGCAAAATATCCTCCAAAATCATTCAAACGAACTTGCGAGAGATGTAGAGCTCTCTTGCCATCTCTCTAACACTTGCCTGACGATTGTCAAGCACCATATCCTGCACTTTTTTAATATTTTCCTTGTTTGAAGAGGTCGAAGATCTTCCAGCACAAGGCATGTCTTCCAAAAGCTCAGTCTTTGTACTGAACACAATTTTCTTTCTTGTTCTTTTCTAAGATTATTTTTCCTAAATTTTGACTTGCGTTTAGGTTTGAACAGCTTGAAGAAGAATTACGTGATTTTCCTAGATGTTGCACTGTTGAAATTTTGCTTGAAGGAGATTGTTGTTCGTCTTTATTCTTTACCGTTATGACGTGTTGGAAATGCTTTTTTCATTTTGTAATTTTTTAGTTAATGACTGCGATTAGAAGACTTACCAGAACTTGGATGGCGCCACACCACATTTGTCAAACCTTTCGCTTAGTTAAATACATAAATGTTTTGGCATTTGCCAGTAATGGAAATATATTGAGTGACGAACCAAACATTTAAGGTTATGAGTTTGGAAGTGTTACTAAAACCGGAATAACCATTCCAGTATGAGGCGCCATACGAATATTTTAAAAATGTGATCTCTTAGAATACACGTCTTTCCACTCACGTTTCTTCGAAATACCTGTCTTTTACACTGTGCTCCCACATTCACACAAACACTCATCTTCCACCCAAATTATTGCCGTGAGCCATCACCTTACTCATCGAGTGCCGCTTATTGAGACTGTGGCCACGACTGTATCTGACGCGCTGCTCTTTGGCCATAAATAAAATCAACAATTGCGATGGCTTCAAATGCAAATACAACAAAAACAACGCAAGAAGTTTGCTGTGTTTTCGGTTTTGTTGAATTGGAAGATGGTAAGCAGGGTTTCTTTTCTGCTGCTGTTGTTGTGTGTTTTTATCTTTTTGAAGAGGCGCTACAAGCAAGTAAAATGACAACCACAACCACAAACAACAACAGTGACAGTAAAAAGCACAAACGTCAATGGCCGATTGGCGCAATCACATCACAAACCAAGCAAACCGACCACAACAACAACAGCAATAAAGTAGAGTGACAAGCACACACAATACAGCTGGTATTGGTTGCAAGCTCTCTGGCAGCTTGCTTACCTTGAGTGGCCGTCTGTGCATGTCAAGCTATCCGACGGGCCAAGCGAATAAATTAATAAGCAAATGAAAGATATGACACGAGAAAAAAAAATCGAGAGAAAGAAAGAAATGTCACGAAAAATAGCTAAAGTGAAAAAGTGCGCTTGAGGCTACAGAAAAAGTTCACACACGCTTACATAAAGCAGGAAAAAATAAACGCGCCTGCGCACTTTACAGCCATATGCCTTGTGGCGCCTAATAAGCATTCTTTCCACGTTGAGCGGCGATAGCGCATTGGTGCGTCTGAAGGTCGAACGCCACTTGAAGAGCGTAGAGCGCCGCATTTACAACAATCAGGCGGCGTTACGCGTGAAACAAAAACAAATGGCGTCAAAAAGATACATTTTTATAGTAAGAAATTGAAATGTACAATACAAATTGGTAAAAGCTCAATTTAGCAGCGCCTAGACACCGAGCGCGTTGACCAAAACAAACGCGCGCCGAAGATCGATGGTTGCATTTGCTGGGAGTAAGCGCCAATTGATAAGCGCACAGCGTGGGTATTTGATTAGGCTTTCAGATTTTTGCGCTCGTAGCAATCTGATTGATGGCGGCTTTTAAGTACACAAAAGCTATGGGTGTGGCTTTACGAGCAATTAGCTTTGATACGGTTAGAATAAGACACTAAGCGTTTCAAAGAAAAGTAATAAGGTTCTTAAGGTGCCGCAGTATTTAATAAATTATGACCGATAAGCTTTTCAAGTTAATGAATGAGCGCAGAGAAACGTGAAGCGATAGCATGGAGTGCTTGCCGCAGAGTCGGAAAACGCAGGGAGAGCTTTTAGTAATGAACTTAAAGTACAGGAAAAAGCGAGGCGCGGAAGCGGAGGCTTTTGGGCTCGCCTGTAGGACATACTGAAGTTGAGCTGCATAATGGTGATCTCGTTTTCTCCACTGAAATAAAAAACCTTTCGTTCCAGAGATAAAATTCTCACCGCACAACTAAGAAATCAGAAAGAAGATGGTAGGAAAAGTTGTATGGAAAGGAAGATCAATTTAATTTCAATTTATGACAACAAAATTATTCAGTAAAGCTCAGATATAATGATATACTTGTTACAAATTATTGAAAGAGAGATACATACATATATTGTACTAGAAGATCCGTCCACGTTTACCTGTGGCTGATCCATAGGTAGTACAACTAATATCATCTATATGATTTCTATTATTTAGATTATAACTATTAGTTAAGGAGATATCGCATTTTTTGGTGAAGCAACTTGTGGTTTTTAGGGGATAAATTGAATTTGGGCTGTTCACCAGTGAAATCAATCGAGTCGAGTTGACAGTCAGCCTAGTGGACTGCATATTATGAAACGGTTCTCTTGCGTGGCATGACAAAAAATCGGCCGGCAAGGTTATGACATCAGTCTTTTGGGATGCCCGTGGTATACTATTCACCGAATGCTTACTGAGCCAGTTTTAATTCTTTGCACTGTGCAATTGCTTGCAGTTCTATTTCACTATTTACAATATTTAGCAATTTTATTATTTTTTAGGAAAGATCAGTGTGCGATATATGTATACTTCATCGTTACCGTTTAAATATTGCACTGCTCTGTGCAATGCTTCGAAAAGATTGCTGTATATCTGAAATTATAGTGGAGCTTTTTATCAACACTTCAGTTATGCCGCTATATTTTTAATCTAGATATCGCGTTTGATTTTGTTATAAATGCATTTGCGTCCTTCGCCCATAATCTAACAAAGTATCCGCAAAGCCTTGACAACGGTTGTTATGCATTCTTGTTCTTTCCAGTAGTTAGCAGGTATGAAAAAAATGTAATGGCTACCTATAAATGTACTGAATCACCCAATTTACTACTTAAGAACGAAACACCCTGTCCACATTATGAAAACACACATTATGAAAACTCTACAAATGTCGCCTTTTATGGTTTGAATATTGGATACTGTGATGATAGCGCAGTCTATCGGATCCAATGTTAAACATTCAAAAATTACCAATTAATTAAAAATGAAAAATTAGTTTCAAAAAACATTTGCCAGTGGATCAAATTGTGAATCTAAACCATTCTCGAATCTCTTTGAGCACACAAAAAAAATTTCATCAAAATCGGTCCAGCAGTTTAGGAGCAGTTCATTTACAAACACACGGTCAGAAGATTTTTATATAATATATAAAGATTTGTTAAAAAGAGGAGAACAATTTTTAGTGTAAGTTTGTTTTTAAAGAGCTTCGCCGAGTATTTATCTAGCTTTTGCTCTATGAACAGTTATGTTCTGACAAGAACGACCAAAAAGTTTAAGGATTGCTGATGGATTGTTTGTTCATTGACGGAAATAAGTCTAGATTCGTATCGATTACATGCCCAAATGTGGAAGAAATATATATTAGATGTGAAGATGTTATTACCAACATACTGTAACCAGCGCAGATTCTCAACTTTATAGCGTGACGTCAATGGCCACCACAACGAGGCCGAGACTAGCTTTACTAAAGCCAAAAGGCTCTCAAGATCCCCAGATCGACCGATCTTGGGTCAAAGAATTTTTAAAAGCGTATGAACCGTTGGTAGCCCAGCTAACCAATAGTAGAATACACCAGGAGAGTAGATCACTGACCGGTTCCTATTCTAATGAAAGTGAAGCTAGAGTGTGTTACTTTGCCAGCTCATACGCGGAATAGTTACCTGCTACTCCGCTGTGTCCTCGTACCCATTATCATACCCAGTGCGATTGATATCGAAGTTAGGCATTCTCTAACTTACCTTGAACGCACGGATCGTGAGCTTAAGGCCAGTATTGCGCCCTGCTAGCAGAGTGATTTCCAAAGGAGTCTGGGGAAGTGAACCTTAATGGCAGCAACTCGGCTTGAAAACTCCTACTATTTGTGTCTAATTAAGTTCTTGCGCATTTGTAAGACTTTTACTTTATAGCTAGTGCTATCATTGATCGAAGTTTATCAAAAATCTCTCGTTGAAATTACATAGAATTGTTATTTTATTGATACTTATATAAAATTTATTTATTTTCTCTTTTCAGGTGAGTCAATTTGCATTCATATATTCTCGTATATTGTGTTCCCATGAAGGGGTAAGTCCTGATGTTATGAAGACTATCTGGAAATATAAAGAAAAGTCGATCCAGGTCTACATTGCTTATAGTTAGTTAATTGTCTCTCAGTGATTCTAAAATTAATTTGGGATTTCAAGAAAATTGTTCCGAGAAATTAGCTCAGTTATGTTCTCTTAAACTGAAATAGGTTTGTCAAAAAAGTCTTGCGGTATTTTCGCTAGTTGGCGCTGAGAGCGCATAGTTCTAGATTTATTCGTCGCATCAGTTCATGCTATAACTTTTTGGAAAGCTCATTTCACGCGCTAACACGTGTTTGATTGATTGTCGTTTCTTTTAAGTCGTTCGTGAGTTATAGCGTCGCAAACATGGAGCAAAATAAAGAGAAAATACTTCATATTTTACGGTACTACTACGATAAAGGCAAAAATGCATCTCAAGCCGCCAATAAAATTTGTGCAGTTTATGGACCCGATACAGTTTCCATTTCCACCGCAAAACGATGGTTTCAACGTTTTCGTTCTGTTGTAGAGGTGGTCGAAGATGCGCCACGCTCCGGAAGGCCTGTCGTCGAAAATTGCGATAAAATCGCTGAATTGGTCGAAAGAGACCGGCATAGTAGCAGCCCTAGCATCGGTCAAGAGCTGGGCATGAGTCACCAAAAAAAATTTATGAACAATTGAAATTTGAATAAAAATACCGCAATTTTTGACAATCTAATATTATCTTTTGTTTATCTTTATTTGACAACCCACTACACTCCAGCAGATTTGAGTGTTTTACTGAAAAAAAAAACGTTTTTTCTCCGATTTGTGCTCTTATCAGTCAGAGAACTTCATTCGGTAACGTTTTACTGTATATTTAGAGAAATTTTGAAAACCTAATGGCAATTTGTTGAAACCATTTTAGTTGCTACAACTTGAGCAGGGAAAAGACGCTCTAATCCCAAACTAACCGATCGAATTCAAGTCCTAGCATGGAAAAATTGTTTATTTAACGAGATTCTTCAAGAAGCCTTGCATGGATTATTTTCCAAGGCATCGCTACGACCTTCGAAGAAATTCTTCACATCGTACTACTATAGCATACAGCTACCGTACAAATTGAATGATTAAACTCAAGTTATTATATCGGAACTTTTTAATGTGTGAAGGTGTTTTTGTTTTTATTTTCCATCGTTAATGACAAAAATGTTTCATGTCAACTTCCAGGCAATTTCCCGTCATCAACTAAAAAGTCACCGTTAGCGTGTTTTTCGTGTTAAGTCACTTGTGGCGGTAGCTGCACTTGTGAAGCATACTTCATACATTTTTATGGCAATAAACGCTTTGGATTTTTTTTTTTTTTTTACAACAAATTTTTGTTTAGTTTTTCCAACTACAACAGCTATTGCGTATGATTTTTAAGTTCAACAAACGCATTTTGTGCGTGCATCGATTTTTTCGCGCGCAACTATACATACTTACAACATACATACTAAACATGTTAAAGTGCAGCAAATTTTCCGTTTTCTCCCTGATTTTTGATATTGAAATGAAAATGCGCATTTTCTAGACAAACTGCTTATAGTGTTCGAAAAATTTCGCATCAATTTAATAACCAGCTTGCAGCCTGCATCTGGTTTTTATATACTACATATACATATGTATGTACATACATATATGCATTTCTTCCGATGCCTATAAATTTTTGCAATAAACTCAGGAGGAAGTTACACGCGAGTTTTCCACAAGTTACGTAGGCACATACTCTAGGCTGCCGCATTTAGTAGCCGCTGCATTAACTGTTGTTTTGTTGCTATTTTGCAATTATATTTATATTTTTATTGTACAGTCAATTTTTATTGCCATGCTTTTATCGGTATTTATTGCAGTTTTTTATGACATTGCTTATATACCCAACCAGCAATTTCGTTTTGAGCTCAATTTTTTGTTTTAAATGCGGTACCAACAGTTTGTTCGAATCGTACTCAAGTGTAGTTTGAAATAAGCTCAAGTTTGAGAATTGAGGGATTTAAAAAATTTTTAAATTCAAGATTGAGCGATTTAAAAATAATATTAAATTTGAGTATTGGGTAATATTTAAATTAAAAAAATCTGAAGTTTGAGAATTGAGTGATTTAAAAAAAACTCAAGTTTGAGAATTGAGGGATTTAAAAACTTTTCAAATACAAAATTGAGCGATTTAAAAATAATATTAAATTTGCGTATTGGGTAATATTTAAATTAAAAAAATCTGAAGTTTGAGAATTGAGTGATTTAAAAAAATTTCAAGTTTGATAATGGAGTGGTTCGAAAATAAACTCAAGATTGAGCGATTTAAAAATAATATTAAATTTGAGTA
>NW_017537045.1:4364661-4385333 GCF_001853355.1 Bactrocera latifrons | reverse complement strand
ATTTAAAAAAAACAAAAATTCAAGTTTGAGAATTGAGGGATTTAAAAAATTTTCAAATACAAAATTGAGCGATTTAAAAATAATATTAAATTTGAGTATTGCGTTGTCATTTTGAGTATTGGGTAATATTTAAATTAAAAAAATCTCAAGTTTGATAATGGAGTGGTTCGAAAATAAACTCAAGTTTGAAAATTAAGTGATTAAAAAAATATAACAAGTTTAAAATTGGGTGAATGGTTTCAAACATTTTTCTGGTGAAAAATTATGACACTTAGTTTATCTAGACTCAAAACCTGGTTATTCGCAAGAAATTTACCGGCAATTGTCTAATTATTTGAAGTTTTGAGCTGAATCAGTCTAAATAACTCAACATTTTTACTTATATTTGAGCAAGTTATGGGTTATAATATTTATAATTTAAGAACACTCAGTGATTGAGTGAAATTTAGAATAGACCGTTAGTTACCATAATGAGCATCAGAAACTACTCAATGAGTACTGTTAAGATTAAGAATTATAGATGTATCGTCTCTCTGGTTTACTCAAATTATTCATGGATGTTTGAGCATAAAACGAATTACAATATTTATATTTTAGCAGCACTCAATAATTTATCTTAAATTTAGATTAGTTAGAATATTTCTGAATTATTCAAATAATTGAGTGAGATTTGAGCATGATTGAATTCTTTAATGTTTTCCGCTCAACCGTTCGAGTGAAAATTGAGTATAATTGTTTGCAGCATTTCAATATCGGAATACGTTTTTGAAAACTCACTCAAACGTTTGAGTAAAAATTGTGTGAAGTTGTTGGGTTCAGTTAATTTTTGGATATATCGGAATACGTTTGTGAAAACACACTCAAACGTTTGAGTAAAAATTGTGTGAAATTGTTGTGTTCAGTTAATTTTTGGAATTCTCTTTTTGGGAAAACCGGTCAAACGTTCGAGTGAAATTTCAGCGTAAAACTTCTGTAATATTCGATTAATTTTTACATAAGTTGTGAATACCTTTTGAGAAGCATATTTAAAATTTTAATTTTTGTGCTATTGTAAAATTTTGAAGGTTGAGTGTAAATTGAGTAGAAAGCTAGTATTCGGCTTAAAACTTAAATTTTCTCAAGCGTTCGAGTGGAAATTGAGTCAAATACTGGTTTTCAACGTAAATAAATATTTGTTTCCGGAATAAAAAAATTGTATCTACATACATGTTTTTGAAAATGTGTTGTTTGAGTTGAATATTATTAAATGTAGAATATTTTTTTATTTCTTACTTGAATATTGTTAAGCCTAATTTAGTATTACTCAGTCAACTTTTTGTTCGTTGGGTATGCTTATTGCGTGCGTTAATTATTTTTCTACTTTTCTTTCAGTTAATAATTTATTTTTCATCAGTCGAGTGATTTGCGTCTCTTAATTTGTTGTCTGATTAATTTATTTGCTTTTTTTTTATTTGAAACTGTTTTGCTTTATTGTTATATTTATTACTCATGTTGTTACAAAGCCTTGTTTGCTGATTTTTTTCAGCTGACTGCCTTTTTATCACAGTGCTGTTTGGCTTGAATTTCGAGTAAAGTTTATGTGTTGCTTTAATTTTGTTTTTGTTCAGTTCGTTTTTGTCTCACTTCGCTTGGAGTAAGTAATTTTGTTGTTTTCATGGCGTTGCCATTGTATTTTTCAGCTCTTACCTGACTCATTAACGTCTTTCAATCACTTTTCAATTGTTGCATTGCCATTAAATTGGTATTTCTTCCGCCACACACCTCACTCGCTCAGCTGAGCAGCAATTTTGTTTGTGTTTTCTTTTTTTTGTTTTGGTATTTCTTTTTTTTATTGCTTTGCTCATTTCCTTCATCATTTGTAATTCGATTCAACGTCATCTCGATCGCTCACATGACTCATTGCCACCAACATGCTTGTCTTTTAGTCTCACTTTTTGTACTGTTTTGTTCTGTTTGCTCTGTCTTATGCTTCGATTATCTCAGCTCTGTTTCATTTCGTTGGAAAAATACGAGGTTTGAACGTTTATAAAACGTTTTTAATTAAAACGGTTCTTCATTGTTCTATTTATAACTCACTCTCTCTCTCAAGAAAAAAAATTCTTTGTTTACTGTTTCGAGAGTGCCTTAGCTACAGATTTAGTTGGATGAAAAAATGTCATTTTCGTCATTCCTCGTCATTAGGTCACTAAAAAAATCTTATTTATAAAATTAATTGGTTAGAACTACATACATATATAGAGGCTCAATTCTGTCCTCTTCAAGAAATGAATATTTATGCTTCTCCAACAATCATGGTACACTTTTACGCAGAATCCGTCTAAATATAACGAAAATTGTACTTAGGATCCACCATCTGTTACGCCACAAATAAGAAGAAACGAATTGGAAAGCATTTTGATATTTTAGTTGTCTCGACGTACCGTTGGACCTAGCAAGCTGAAGCAAACTGTCAAAGTTATTTGTAAGAATGTGAGTTAGAAACATCCAGTCACTTTCTCCTTCATTAACCAGCCTTTAAAAGCACTCTCATGATCAATTTGATAGGAGTTCTAGGCACTACAATAGGCGGGCGTTAAAAGCTGCCCAAAGGAAATTGATCGTTAAGTGATCAATCTAATCTAAACTGACTTGGCGATCTTCTGATCATGCAGCCTTATAAATGCTCAAATCTTTCATTCGTCTTTATCGAATTGACAGTGATTCGTTCAGAGCTTTGATAGATGTTTTCAAGATCTGACAGGTCACCGTTGAGGATGAATTGTAATTGTTAATAAATTTTCATGTTTTTCGTGTGTTTTTCATTTTCACATGGTTTTGCCGGAATAACTGTTTCGGCGCTTAACTTATGCCCGTTTGCGTCGGATTGTAGGCCGAAATCGACTGAGTTGCTAAAGCTGACAGATTCTTTTCCTTTAATGAGGTAGCATAGAAAAGAAATACCAGCCTTATAATAAATTATGTTTAGAGAAACACATGAGATTCGAGCAGAGCAGTAGAGAGATAAAAAAATGTTGCAAAATATTATTGCAGAACACCGAGAGTCTTTCTCTGCATTCGAACCGAAGATTATATACGTGAAAGAGGTTACATCAGAGGTCTTTAGGATGGCTCCTAACCACTTTCAAGTCTTAAGTGTTGCTATATTTCCTTTTCACTCAAATCCCGTTCATTTAAATCTTTTAATACATCATATGACAGCAGTTTACTACTCCCTCCAAGAAAGCCGCCGTGTAACTGAAGCCCTTCTCTTAACCGCAATTTCACTTTTAGCCAAACGATCGACCAACAATTAGCTGGCTACGTAAAAAGTGTATACAATGCAGTGGCGCCTCAAATGTCAGTCTCAATGCTTACATACTTACATACAGCGTTACCGTCAACACCACCGTCAATGAACGCTTTAAATGTGCTGACGTTGGCATTTCATTACTTCAGCTTCGTTTAATTATGTCATTAACCCTATCGCACTTCATATTTTCATGCAAATCCGCTTGTGACACCATTGTGCGGTGTCAGGGGTTGATCATGTTTGTTGTAGTTATTGTTGGCGCCACAAGCTATAACTGAAATCTTAACGCGCGAGCTTATAAGCTTCGATTTCTAATAAAATGAATAACTTAATAAATTTTAATCACGTTTTTCCATTAACGTAAATAACGCGCAGCCGCAGCGCAATGTCGACTAAATGGACCGGCACGCAGTTTGCATGAGTAGTGGCTGGCTGACAGCCTTTGTGTATGCGCCGCAGATGGAACGTGGAATTATGCGAAGAGTTGTCATATGCAAATGCCAATGTTGATATATTAATAGCTGCTTAAATAAGTTGTTGGAGAGGTAAAGCAATTCTTTGTACGTACAACCGTATGAGTGTAACTGTATGTTTTCGCAAAAATTACAACACTTTTTCAATCATTGTATTCAAATCCCACTGAAAAAAGTTAGCGAAAAAAGCTCTGATGGCATACCAAAAAAAGCTCGCTGCTTATTTTTACACGAACTTTCAATTTGTGGTATGCACGAAAATTCGCAAAGTGATAGAAAAAGCGTACATAAAAGCCTAAATTAGATTTTAAAGACGCAACTAACGTTCTGTGTTTAGGCTTTCTAAGCGAGTGACGACAACTTTTGTTAAAAGCTCCAAAGGCCTATCAAAGAAGCTCATGGGCCAGTTATGTAAGAGCAACCGACGGGAGTCATCGAAAATTTGCCAAATGATGAATAAATAAAGCTTTCAAGGCTTTCAAAGACGCAGCTTACGCGCTTTCTAAACGAAAAAGATATCAAAGCTACAAAAGCATACCAAAAAAGCTCGCTAGTGAATATTTCAAGAGCTTACCGAGTCGGTAATCGAAACTTTGCCAAAAGATCAGTTCCTTTAAAAGTAGCACTAAGAAATTACAGTAAAGCGTAAAGGTTCCAATGACATGATAAAAGCTGTGCACAAAAGCTCAAAAAAGCTTTAAATACTTTTCAGAAATTCATGATAAAGGTGTTAATTTTCGCATTACTCCATAATAAACAACATTTTCAAACGAGTTCTCTGTTATAGCTCCGCACGTAATATAAGACAACATTTCTATAAAAATATCGAGGTCCGGTTATCATTTTCTTTTCTCTTAAACAATTGATTGAGTAGTGACCTGAAATTGAGTTATATTTGAACCAACTGACGTCGTTTTCATATTGTTCCAAGTGCCTTAAAGTAAGTACCAAAAAGTCACTCGCGTCCAACCTAACCTTCTCTTCCTCGTCAGAAATCCAATATTTCCGATTTGAAATCGTTCCGTATGTGGAATTGCTAGCATTTAGCTTTTCGTCATTTTATTCTCACGTCGATCAAGGCTTCACAGATCCAGAGCCTGTTTACTAAATAATCTCATTTGAAATCTGTGAAGCAAGCTTTCGAGTTCTTTTTAAGCAATGATTCTATCTTCCATTTTCGTTTCGGCTTAATTTTTTGCAGTTTCGAACTAATTTATTTTGCGTGACCTGTCTTCACGTATTAGTTTCCTTCTCTCGCGTTTTAACCTGGTATGTTAGATAATTTTAATATCAAACGGAATTGGTTCCTTGAAAACCTGTTATGATTTTTAGGTGGCTGTGCGAATTCTCACGATCCCCAATATTCTTTGCATTCACAGTATGAAGAGCTTAACCCAAATACTGTTTAAGTGTTGCCGGGTGTAATGCTTCTGCCATATTAAATGCTTATGAAAGATTATTTGCGATTCAGCTACGCTATCAAAGCGTTAAATAAGTCACTGGTATTCCCAATTTCCGGTTAATTTTTATATAGTATGTGTCACTAATCTTGCTCTACTATTCCTAAATATACATATGTATGTATAAAAAAAATTAGTTTAGAGTTATTCTCATGCTTTAAAAGAGTAAAAATCTAAACTCAATCATAATGCTGAATTCGTCAAAGTAAATGGGAAAATTTTAAAATCTTTTTAATTTTCCCCAACGCGATTAACTCTGTAACAGCTCAGCGAATTCGCGCGAATTTTATGTAATATATATATTCAAGGGAAGGTAAGAAGAGGAATCTCTTGTGCGCCAAGCTTAGCTTTGGGTTACCGGACTACTGTAGTGTCTTTCAGGCACTAGTAGCTACTATTAAGGTAGTAGTATACTTACTGCTCCGAAATGTAGCTTCTTTCAGAGAGATGAGCATTCACAGCAGAGCGGCGATACTGGAGTTGAGTTAGGAACTTCAACAGTTGCGTTGTGCTCTCGGGTGTTAACCGTATTAAACTTTATCCAACAACTCAGTAGATTTAGTAATAAACCAATTCTTTCAACCCTAGTCGCATTATGTCCAAGCATTGGGAGCCGTGGAAGATATTCCGTTTCAGCCGACTGAACATCGGGAAAAATAAAGTTCCAACGTGTCATCATTCCGCCCAATCAACCTAACCAATTTGCTGAAGGTGGAATCTTAAGTGTAGATAACCTGTCATGTTCCTCCACGTTTTTCTCATCAAACCACCCTTAAGAGAGCAGAATGGTCCGGCACAGTTTAAAAAACGAAATTTCGGAGCAGGCTAACTCGTCTGCCTTTTCGTTTCCTGCTATTCCTTTCGCACTCATTTGATATTAACCGAGTTCATAGCTGAGAGTCTACTTATTGCTAGCTACAGACAGCCGTTATTGCCGAAGAAGCCCGCTTAAGTTCCTATCGCACGCTTTGATCCGTCTGAGCTTATGTTCTCTGGATTTTTGAACCGAAGCTGTGTTTTGTATGAGTGCATAGAAAAAATAGGTCAAGTTGAAGTGTGCAAAGTTCTCAGGCACATTCTAGACAGCGTTGTCTTGGGTTCGTGGCACTTCAACGGAGATAGCAGCTGTGACTAAATCTTTTGATTGATATTTGCTAGAAAAATATTTGCTATAAAATATGACAATGATTTGCTAATAGCCTTCTATAATATCAAAGCGCAGATATCCAGAAGACGTAGACGCTCAGCCAAAAATTTGTAGGTCCATATTATTTATTAAATGTAGCTTTATGTGATGTCCGTGGCTGTTGAGTGCTACAAACTTGTTTATTCCAATTTATTTGATTTATCTAAACGGATCAGGTGGCATTCTTTAAGCGAATCTCACACGAATGCAAGAAAACGAAATACACAGCTCGAAAATCCCAAGCTGAATTGGGTTAAATGCGCGACTAACCTAGTAACAAGTATTTATTTTGACTCTGTCTCCTTCTCTACAGTTGTGCCTTTGTTGCTTTGCCGTTTGCGGTTTCGTTTGGAATTTTTACTTTATTTTTTTCGGGCGCTTGTCAGCCTGTTGACTTGTGAACTACTTCTACTTCAGTTTAATTAATTTAAATCGTTGCACTATGCTTTAGTGACCCGCATTAGTTTGCTATGTGTGTGGATTTGGTCTTTGGACTTTGTCGGTGCTTAATTGCTTACCAACAGGTTCGCAGGTATGTAGAACTATTAGTAGCCGCAAATTTAATTGAAAAGTAAGCCACCGCCAGCAGCAAGAACCAGCTAGTGCCGCTGCCAATAAGTCTTTCATTACTTAACCGCTAAGTCGGCCGACAAAGTTAGTTAAGTCACCGCGCTTACTTACTTATGCACCGCCACAGCAATACAGCAACATTTGGCGGGCAACCGTGTCTTTTCGCGCTGTGCTTAACGCCATCAATACTAGTCCACGCGTTAACCTGTCTAAATACTGCCTTGTGGTTCGTACATTTTCTTAATGTCTTGTGCCACAGTACCGAACGTCCTTGGTACTAATTTTAGGTGCGATCAGCGTGCAAACCGCCGATTTGACTTCGGCCGACAGCTCACAACTGGCGGACTTGGCTTGCGCTCTAATCAAGCGTCTAACCAGCGACTAGTCGACTCAGCCACCGGTGTGCTACGCAATAAGCCATGTTTATTGCGTTAAGCTACTTTCGGCTGTATTAAATTTAATAGAAATGCGTTCGCTCTGCCAAATGTCAACTTGAACGTGTGTTCGTGGTGTGGTTTTTCCCAGCCGTCGGCTTAGTGTGACTTACGACCCTGTTAGAGGCTAGCAGTGCACATAAAATGCACTAAATATTTTCGCTTATAAAGTGCATAGTTAATGGCTTCAGCTAGGTGCATAGGCTGGTGAACGTGTGTTACTTCTACGGTGTGGGGGGGGTTTCATATTAGACGCGTTCAGAAGCGTGCTGTAGATTTCAAGTTAAGATGGTGATGCTAATTTATTGGTGACAATTGTCAGCGCGATGGTGAGATTAAGCGTAGAAAGTGGCACAAGTCTTCCTTGCCATATACATATGTGGTATACCATTTAAGCTTTTATTCATTACCGGTAAAAGTTTGCGATCATAGAAACCCGAGTCATGCCTGAGTAAAAAACTTAGATCAACGCCTAACTACTACACAGCTGAGTAGTTCAACTAATCTGTGCCATCCAGCTAAACTATCCTCACAAACGTATTTGACTAGGCTGAAAGCAGCGAAAAGCTCTAGATCATTCTGAAATTCGTTTACACTGTGGTACCTGGATCTCAAACAACCGATCACCATAAATTGAAACGAAACAAGCTATTATTTTCCAACACCAGCTAGCTTCTAGTGTTAGGAACCTATTCGACTAGGCTAGAGGCAGTGACAGACTATATTATGTCGAAACCCGTTTACACAGCGGTATTTGGAACTCAAAACGCATGTCGACAAAACTTGACTCGAAACAAGATATTGCACTCCAAYATCAGCAAGMTTCTAGTAYTAGARACGTATTTGACTAGGCTAAAAGCTTATGTTCAAAAAGCTCTAGAKAAGCTCGAAATCCAATAGCACAGTGGTATGTGAATCATCTCAAACCACAGATCACCATAAATTGAGTCGAAACAAGCTATTATTTTCCAACACCAGCTAGCTTCTAGTGTTAGGAACTTATTCGACTAGGCTAGAGGCAGCGACAGACTATATCATCTCGAAACCCGTTTACACAGCGTATTTGGAACTCAAAACGCATGTCGACAAAACTTGACTCGAAACAAGATATTGCACTCCAATATCAGCAAGCTTCTAGTATTAGAAACGTATTTGACTAGGCTAAAAGCTTATGTTCAAAAAGCTCTAGATAAGCTCGAAATCCAATAGCACAGTGGTATGTGAATCATCTCAAACAACAGATCACCATAAATTGAATCGAAACAAGTTATTATTTTCCAACACCAGCAAGCTTCTAGTTAGTGTTAGGAACTTATTCGACTAGGCTATAGACAGTGAAAGACTTTAGTTCATTCATACGATTTGTGTCATTCTCAATCATCCAAACATACGAACGATTTCTCTTAGTGCAAACGTCGGTCCTATTGACAGATTTTTATACGTGGAACTTTTTTTTTTACACTTTTCCTGTTCTGACTGCCGAGAGTTTACACCTTTTAAAGCATGAAAAGTGCGGTATGTAGAATTGGATCGTACAATTATGTAACGTAATTTGTATAAACTTGAAATCTATCAACATTTTGTATTCCATGTCAGTACACCACATTTTCCAGTTGGTAGTTTAGTTCTCTATTGTTTATTTCAAAAATATTTCTAAAGCATTTCGATTTGTCCCGAGCAGTTCGGGTAGTATTCGCTAGAACTGTGCTGTGTTTCGTGGTAATAGTAGTATAGTTGGTGAGCTGAGATTATCGTTGCTTTGTATACTTTCTTCAATTCTCGCTTCCCTCACTGTTGCTACTAGAGAAACATAAAATTTCCTCATGGATGTTGGTCGAGTACAAAAGTTACATCGTTTGGGTGAGAAATGTGGAGAGCTTTGCTAAAACCTTCATTTTACAACATTCTTAATCAAGCGAAGTTCTCTTCAATTCTTTAAACTCTTTAGGAGTCAAACATCGGAGGCTCTATAATAATTGATAAGCTATTTGTATATTAGCGAACTGGTCCCCCCAGTTTTTGAGATTTCAATCAGAGATTTCTCTTCAAGAAGCTTTCCTTTATTTACGATATCAGACCACTATAGCGTATAGCTGGCATACAAGCTGAACGATCGAACTCAGGTCCTTGTTTGGAAAACTTTTTTTATTTGTCAAGCTATCTCACCGAAATTCGGCATAGATTATCATCCAAGCCGCCGCTATGATTTCCTAACAAATTGTTCAGATCGCTGCTGAAAATATTGAGCTTAGCTATCAAGGGCGTACTGCGCAAATAACGCTCCAAACAAATACCTATAAATTGACAGATTCACATGAGGACTATATAATTTAATTGAAATTTGTTTCGTTCCAGTAATTTCCATTATTGTTATCGCAAAAACACAAAAATAATAGACATATAGTAGTAAGGGCAATAACAATTGATATAATAGCATTGATAGCGAAGTGTGATGAGCGAGCGAAAAAACAATCCAACGCCGGAAATCATAAATGAGCTGTGCAATATAATGAAAATCGCCAAATTAAAAACAGTAAAATGAAAAATATAGTACACAGAAAAAACATATGTAAGTTGTATGTAAACCAAAGCAAGAGCAAGTCCATTCGCTTTAACAAAATAAAAGAAATAAAAAGAAAAAGTCAACGTTCGAATGCCGAAAGTAGTGCAGTCGAATTTCTCTACGATTCGAGAGAACTATTCGATATTATAAACTGTGAATCCGCTGTTGCGCTCATTTCCCTTTAATTAATATTCTCCTTGTTGAAACTGGAGAGCTTAGATGATTTGTAATAACTCAATCAACAAAAATCTTTCCGAGAAATTTCATCCTGTCAATCAGGAGGCTAGAAATGGATTTAAATAAGCACGAGTAAAGTTCAACGCACTACCAGTTCGCACACAAAGAATATCACATCAGAAATTCTTAATGAAAAGCTGGAGAATGTTGTAGAAAATAGTGTGCCAAAGGTAATTTGGTCTTTAATAAAATGTTGGTTTACGGTATTGAAAGAAATGTGGATTCTTTGTAAAATTGGATTATACACAAGAGACCAAACCACGATTAAAGTGGTAAGCTTCAGAATTAGATCATCAAAATACTTACATCAGTTCGAAACATAGTCGGATACCATGAAAAGAGTTCAGTCCGAGAGGTAGTCGGCTTTTCGTTTGCCGTTTTGTGACAGTAATACTCCTCCGAACTTGAAATTCTTCGAGTAAAAAATACCCTAAACAACTAATGTTTTCATACCGACACTTTATTGAATTGCAGGCAGTTTAAACGGATGTCGATGAACGGATAAATAAATGTTACTGCTCACTAGCGAGCTTGAGCTACCTTTGTGAACGCTACAAGAAGGTGGTCAGCAATGCGCCGATATAAAGTGAGGTTTTTTCTACGTTTCTATCTAACCAGCAGGTTTTTCGAGCTAAGCTTTGTTTAAATTATAAAAATGGGTACGAACCAAGGCCTTAAAAATTGTAAAAGCTTGCATTATTTTAAAACTGTTGACGAAATACCACTTCAACCTCGAAAACTTGAACGTGTCCAAAGAGCAGCTCTCATCGGTACTTGCGATGCTCTGCGGAGTACACCAACAATAGTATTCACACGTGGACACTGCCCGCAATTACAAGGGCGAAGTGCGCTCTAAGGCTCAGGGAAGCTATTTACTTGAAGGAATCCCAAATAAGGATTATATAACCACGAACGATAAGTGGATGGGAAGGAGCCCCTGCGGAAACAGCCCAATAAGTTTTTTCATGGATGGGTCAAAACTAGAAGGGATGGCTGGAGAGGGTGTTTTCAGTACTGACATTGCCATCAGCTCTAGATTTAAGCTATCGGGCCACTGTAGTATTTTTCAGACAGAAGTTGCTATTAATCTACTTCATCATCAGACTCGTTTGAGAGTCCGGCCATAGCAGAATCGCTTATAACTGCAAAGCCGATGAGCTAGCCAGTAGAAGATTCCTTACCCCGCTCTTATCCGTTGGATCTCCGCTATTGAATCGGACGCAAGTTGTCAAAATTGTATAGCAGGTATTGAGATGGAAACAGCCAGGCACTTTTTCCTTCATTGGCTGAGGTTGAAACATCTCAGCAGTCTTACCTTCGGCGAACCAGAAGACATAGCCAAAACAGATATTGGCTCTTTCAACAAATTCATGCACTTTGTCGATTTGTGAGGGTCTTGGGATTAACTATTTGGGAGTTTTAGTTACCACAACGGACCGGCGCTCCCAGCTGTCCAAGTAAGATCTCTGTTAGCAACGATCTATTAACCTAACCCAGAGAACTTAAAACTCTGCCTAACCTAAATGCTTCAACCAACATGTTCTCGCACTTAGCTTTTCATATTTTGCGAAATCACGATAGGACCTTGAAATTAAAAGAAGCGTTGAAATCCAAATAATTTTCGTAGTTTTTGATTGTGAATTTATATCTTTATATTTCTGTAACCAAAACTGGAGTTGTGGCTGGGTATAAGAGTATAATCCAATAAAGGAATCGCTTCTGGAGCAAGTATCAGTTCTAGAGGTTTTTGTGGATAACAACAAAATTTAAGAGATTTTTAGTGGAACATCAGAGTAAAATTATATGTAATGTCTAATTTTTGAACGGAGTACCGTTATAAAACGTAAGGTGGTTAAAATTTTGGCCGCAGACAACAGCTACGACCTTGAAGTTTGCTTTTCGTTTTTTGCTAAAACCCCTTATGTTTTTATACTCTCGCAACAAAGTTGCTGAAGAGAGTATTATAGTTTTGTTCACATAACGGTTGTTTGCAAGTCCTAAAACTAAAAAAGTCAGATATAGGCTTATACATACCAAAGTGATCAGGGTGACGAGTAGAGTTGAAATCCGGATGTCTGTCTGTCCGTCCGTCCGTGCAAGCTGTAAATTGAGTAAAAATTTAGATATCATGATGAAATTTGGTACACGTATTTCTTGGCTCCATAAAAAGGTTAAATTCGAAGATGGGCAAAATCGCCCACTGCCACGCCCACAAAATGGCGAAAACCGAAAACCTATAAAGTGTCATAACTAAGCCATAAATAAAGATATTAAAGTGAATTTTAGCACAAAGGATCGCATTAGGGAGGGGCATATTTGTACGTAGTTTTTTTGGAAAAGTGGACGTTACCCCGAACCTTACTTAATTTTTTGTACATATCTCGAAAACTACTATAGCTCTGCCAACCAAACTCTACAGAGTCATTTTCTTGTGGCATTTCCATATACAGTTCAAAAATGGAAGAAAGCGGATAATAACCACGCCCACCTCCCATACAAAGGTTATGTTGAAAATCACTAAAAGTGCGTTAACCGACTAACAAAAAACGTCAGAAAGACTAAATTTTACGGAAGAAATGTCAGAAGAAAGCTGCATCCAGGGTTTTTTTTAAATTGAAAATGGGCGTGGCGTCGCCCACTTATGGACTAAAAACCATATCTCAGGAAGTACTCGACCGATTTCAATGAAATTCGGTATATAATATTTTCCTAACACCCTGATGACATGTACCAAATATGGGTGAAATCGGTTCACAACCACGATTATCACTTTATTATGCGAGAGTATAAAATGTTTGATGACACCCGAACTTAGCCCTTCCTTACTTGTTTTCTTATGTCTTTTCCAAGGTTTTTGGTATAGTACGAGTACCTTTAGGAGGTGTCTGCTTTAGAGGCTTCAAAAAATTGATTTTTTAGAAGGTTTTCTTGGGAAGGAAAAAAACAGGGTTTATAGTTATACATTTAAGCATCATTCAATAATTCTTTTGGATACGAAATCTTTGATATTCTGCCTTTGGGAAGCAATCGCCCTGTATTGTATTTCGCATATGCCCAAAAAGGTCATAGGTGGGTGCCCATATGCGAGATTAATGATGCAGCGGCTGTGGCAATCACACACTTATTTCTCTCTGTGCGCCACCCCCAAGCAACAGCGTATCTTAATATTTATACACACACCTTTTCAAGTAAGTAGTCTTCCAGTTGAGTAACATAAATTTGCCACACTAATATTGTATAACTGTTATCTGTATAGTATAGTCAGAAAGCGAGGCAACAACCTCCCCACTCGTCAGTAATCGCTTTATGAACGCCTTAACGCTTCTACTCGCAAACACTCGGGCTGCGTGTCATCTTGCCACGCTGTGGACTTAAGCGCACCACCAACGTCATACCATACTTCGGCGGCGTACGCTCGAGACGCGGTGGCGGTGGCGGTGGCACAAAAAGGTCGCAATGCCGTTTGTAGCCACTTTTTTCATTGCATTTGCTACTTCTGCCGTCTGCCAACATTTAAAAACTGTTTTACAGCATTTTTGCTGACTGCGGCTGTTTGTTGTACTATACCGTTGTCGTCTGGAGCGTGCTGCTGCACATTAATCACAGCTGCGGTTGCTGCGCTTCCTCATCATCATCACTGCCGCCGCTCATTGTGTCGCCCCGAGTCTGGTGTTGCATGCAATTTGCTGATTATTCGCATGAATCGTTTTTAGTTGTGCATTTGTTGTTTTTTTGTAACATTTCAAATTTATTATCATTGCTATTGTTATTGTTTATTTAGTACTTTTACACCTCACAAAAATGTTGTTTGCTGGTAAATTCCGCACAATAGACATCGTGTTTGAGTAAATTTGAAAATTTTCAATGGCTGTAGGAACTATTTTCACAGTTAATTGGCTGCGAAAGTATTTTTAAAGTCAAAAATATTAAAATTTTTACTAAAAGATGTGGTTTTTTTTTATAGAACTTAATTATATTAATGGTCATATTAAAGCTCCTATGATTTCTAGGGCCTCCAATGCTCCAAGCGAAGATATTGGCAAGCTGGGGTGAAAAAAATGAGGTTTCAAACAACAATCAAGATTATTTATAAATTTGTAACACTCCAAATCTACGTGTCGAATATTCCTGTTAGAATTCTTTTTCCAGCATAATTTTTAGCAATTTTTGCCGTTTGCTAACCCTTACTTGACTTAACCCATGTTTGACTTATGTTAAGTTTCTAGCAGTCGCGAGTTGTACATTTCTCTTTCTTCTAGAAACTTTAAAGTTTAATTTTCTGCGAACGAAATCTTACTGGTACATCAACTTCGTTCACATCGGAAGTTTTCATTAAAATGTAGTTAAAGAATTCGAAGTTCTCTACTTTTTCAATGAAAAAAACACAGACACTTCAAATTTAATGGGGAGCGTTTATTACTATTCGAAAGAACATCCTTTGGCATTTATTTTTTTACGAAGATTATTTTTTTCTAATGTTGGCCGCGGATACGTCGCAGATGGTCCATCTGTTGAGTCGAATTTTCGTGGACTCGTTCGCACATTTCGGCTGGTAACTGGCGAATGACGCGCGAGTTGTTTTGCTCCAATGGCTGAATCGAAGTGGCAAAGATTTTAGACTATGCATATCCGCACAGGGAAACGACTAACGGTGCGATATCGCGCGATGTGCGTGGCTAATCGACCCGGCCCAAACGTGAAATTATCTGCTCACCGAAGTGTTTTCTCTACAAATATATTGATTGAGGTGATGTGTGGGAAGTGGTGCCGTTTTGTTGAAACCAAATGTCGCCAAGATTACGAGCTGCAATTTCAAGCTTCATATAGTCGGTTATCATGGCGCGATAATGGTCGCCATTGATGGTTACGTTTTCAACGGCATTATTTTTGAAGAAATATGAACCGATGAATCCATCGGCCCACAAGGTTTTTTTATTTCTGGATAAAATGACAACTCTTGAATCTCTTCAGGTTGCTCTTCGTCCCATATGCGGCGGTTTTGCTCGTTTACAAACCCATTGACCCAGAAATGGGCCTCATCGATGACATTGTTAACTTATCGAACACTGAAGTTCTACTTTTCTGTGACTATATTCTCACCTAAAATGCAAAATAACGTAACAACATTTTCGAAAATTTACAGTGGCGTGAATGAAACACGAAATAAAATGGAACAAGAGTGAAAAAAATTTTTAATATTGGTTAAAAATGGTTCATATAAGAGCGCAGAACCTGAAAATGTTGGCCAAATTTAATATTATGTATATAATTTGAAGTAGTGAATCGTAATCAATAAAATACTCAATTTCGAATTTTTTGATGATCCGTTATTTTGCATTTTAGGTGAGGATATATAGTACATATATAGCAGTACAAGTGCAATTACTCTGGTTCCCGCTCTAACCTCACATAACTTATAAAGGGTGTTTTTTTTTGTAGATATGTGGGTTTAAAGAAGATTAAATAAGATATAAACTCAAACGATAAGAGTGTGCTTTACCGCTAGCTTGAGTAAATTCCAGCCGGGAGGTCCACTTTGTGCAGCAATTGAAGTCGTATGTAAGCAATAACGCGCCGAATATTCTCTTCCCAGGCGTCAAACGGCTCGGACTTATCTGCGTAGGCAAGCGTCGTCACATAATTACACTAACAATAGTTCAACGGTGTTAAATTGCACGATCTGTGCTCGCGACAAACAATTATCACCGAAAGCCTTTTCGAAAAGGCTGAATGTTTCGGTAGCGGAAATTTTTTGACCACAGTATCGATCATTAGTAAGATCATTCCAGTCATAAGTAAATGCTTCGACCGAAGATCTTTGAAAGAACTGTCAGCGGGATCGCGATCCCTCAAACTTGTTTTACGTCAAACCTTTTATTATATTATAACAAAAATAGCAATAAAACAATATTTTATTCGCCGCTGGTTTCAAGCCTGCGTGGGCTTATGACTGACTACTCGTATTATATGTATTTAAGGTGGTGCATACCCCCTATTGTCATGTCCACCTTACCGAAAAGCACCACGGGTGTCAGTTCGGTGGTTTTACTTAAAATAATCTCATATTATAACAACAACTAATCAATTTTTCGAACGTATTTCTATATGAGAAATTTGCCTTAGATCCATTAGATATTTGTTCCAAGAGCGCTAAGCAGGTTCCACTTCTTACTCACGAAGTAATCGCTGGAATGAAGAGAGTAAAATGTAAGTTTAGCTTCTCAAACGTTGCACACTAAGTAAGTTAGTTTATGTGGGCGCTCACATACTCAAATCTTTATTCTATTCATTATTTCTTACACAGATTGATCGCTCCAATCTCTTCGAAATATACTGCTTTGTTTAATGACGCCATTATCGCGCCAATTTTGGTCTCCCAACCGCCAAAAAAGGCTTGCCATTACAAAGCCACACAAGCTTCAACGTTTTCGCTTACGCATGTCGTGCCTTTATTGTAAACCTTAGTTAACTTCTGATCCTTCCCATTTTGGAAGAATCTTGTTGGCACTTTCGTACACACATATTTCTATTTGCTCACCGTTACGTTTAACTAAAGCCCACAAAAGCAGCGTTGTGACATCATTATTTGAATTTGAGATGGAGACGTCAACCGTCAAGCGCCAAATAATTACTTGTTTTGCGCCCACAGACCCAAAAGCAAGGAAGGCGGCGAAGGAAAAATGCCAACATGTCTTACTTTGTTTTTACCTATTTTTCTGCTGCAAAAACAGTTTTCGGCGAAGCAACCGATAAAGAAGACTGATTTCAAACTTTTGGTTGACGCTTTTTTCTGTGACTTAATAACGCCTTTTTGCTGTTGTTGCTGTTATGACAGTTAATACGTACATGATTCTTTGTGTTTTCTGTGTATGTTTGGCGTCTTTTATTTATTTTCTCTACAAACAAATGTGTTGTTTTAGTTGTTTTTCTTAGTTAGCTGCCTAAGTAAACATTGGAAATCTGTTTGTAGAGTGCGAGTACAACGATCCCGTATGGGTTAGGTAAGCAGTGAACAAGCAGACGCGCCTCAAAGTTGTCGAGTGTGTGTGTGTGTGTGCAAGCATACTAATTTTTAGTCATTTTACAGTAGCTCTCAAGCGCTATCGAACATGCCACAAAGCAACTTTATGAGAAAATTGTATTAGAGCTGCGTCTAGGGCGCACTTAAGCTCTCTTTATGAACATTTTTCGTGAAGATTTCTAAGAAAAATATGAAATAAACAAAATAAAAGTGCTATGCACTGAATCAGCCGACAGAGAACCAGCCGAAAATAATTCTTGTTTTTTGTTTCCATACTATATATGTGACCTGGTCTACGGAAAGGGGACTTGGGTGTCAAAAAATCTTAGTTGATTCGGTTGGAAGATGAGATGCTTTTTCACGTGATAGAATCCAAAAAGTCATAAACTAGTTTTCGCACGTTAGCTCCCTTTTCGTAGAAAAGGTCACATATATATATTTTTCGAGAACTTAAAAAAACATTTATGTTTCAAAACTTTCTTAAAAATATGAGCTAATTTCAATTATATTTCAAGGTAGGAAGAGCTGTATTTCATTCATACTTGTAGATTAACGTAGATTTCAATGGCCAGTACTGTTGGCTGTAGATCAGCGGAGTTTTAAGACACTTAAGGCGGGGACCAAGCATTTTTTAAAGTTGGCTCTTATACGAACTTTTGAACAGTATGTTGAAGTTACTGTAGGTAGAATTAAAGACCTATTCAGAGATCTTACAAAAATCACAAGTGCGTTTCTTATATCTTATTCTTTTCTTTTATTGCCGAGTTAACACAGCGCGCTCCTGGTTACTTCTTTTCGTTATTTGGCGCCAATTGCAGATACCAAGTGTAGCCAGGTGCTTCCTCATCGGAGTGGAAATCTTTCTCTTTCTGTGCTTCCACCAGCGGGTACCTAATCGAAAACCTTCAAAGCAGCAGTGTTTTCTTCTATCCGGACGACATGACCTAGACAGTGCAGCTGCTGTCTCCTGATTCGCTGAATTACGTCAATGACGCTGTATATCTTATACAGCTCATCGTTCCTTCAACTGCGGTATTTTGCGTTGCCAATGCGCAGAGTACCATAAATCTTTCGCAAAACCTTTTTCTCGAACACTCTTAGGGCGACTCATTAAAGTAGAGAGGACTTTGCTTTTCCGTTGTCTATTCAGTCCGAAGTCGCATCTGTGGGCAAGAGCTTAGAGGTGTCAATGCGAGTTTACCACAACGTTGGGTTCGTCAAAAGCGTAATGCTGTGTCATCTGTGGAAGTGGAGATTAACATCGAGAATCTACCGGTCGGACTTTCGTCCGTATAAAGTAGTTGTTGATGCTGAAAGTCGTGTTAGATTTATAAAAAAAGCAGCTTGTGAAACAGTAAAGAAGTTTCGTTACTTAAAAACAAAAACTTATTTTAAATTTCTCCATAACCTTAAAAGACATATTTGGTTTTTACTTTATATTATTATTTTTTGACTAGTAACTTAAAGTCTAGTTAGATTAATATGACAAGCTTAACTTTTTCTTAGTTATTGAAATTAACATTTTTACTACTTTATCCAAATAATCTCGCGTAAAAATTTTGGAGAAAAAAATCTAAACTTCCGAGATTGCATTTCTAAATTTCAACTTTCTATAAAAATTAAATTTAGTTTTCTAAAATTGTAAAGCATTTTTTTAAGTTAAAGGAATACACCTCACCCGCAACTTGTCTCACTGCTTTAGCAACCCACTGTATGTGAGTATCCATTGATCTCACACTGCAGTGCTGGCTGTCTTGTTTCTGGTGTTTGTTGAATGGTGAACTTTTAGTTCGGCCGAGGCGGTGCGTCGTTGATGTGTTTAATATTTTCTAAAATAAAGCATTGAAGGAAACTATCAGCGGCCAAATGAGCGCCCTCAAAAGTATGGTCCATTATCAAATTCAGCGTAAAGTGTAAACATAAAATTAAAAAAATCGCTACTTGTTTTTTGCTTTCCACTTTTAATATTTTTGTTTTCTGTTTTTTTTTTTTTTTTTGGTTTTTGTGTTTTTCCCTTTTGTGGCTACCGGTGTTCACCATTTACTAAATTAGGTGTTAATGGTTGGCACTTGTGAAAGAGCTTAACATTTCCGCAGCTAAACGCCTTGGTCACTTTAGCTAGCTACTAAAGCTACGCTTTTCTAATTTCTCGGAAATGCAGACGTTTAGTTTTTGTACGGCTTATATTTTCTTTCGTTTTTTATATGTATAAGTGTTTAATTTTTTAATTAACTTATTTATGACTCATTTAGACCCTTTCTGTGGCATATTAACCTTCAAATAATATTCCCTTGGTTTTAAATGAGATTATCTTGTTCTTAAATTATCTAGTTATCCATTTTTTGGACCATTATTAGTTGCTCAAAGCACCAACAGCTGTTCAAGCGAGCTCCATCGTTTAGATTCCACACAAAGACCTCACTTAGCCTAACCTGATCTTAAAATATGACTGGCTCTGAGATTTTAAGTGAGGTATTCATTAAATTTCTGCTAAATCCAAAAAAACACTTAGACTTTAGCCAAATTAGAACTCAAGTTATGAACCAACATACTTCCAACCCACCAAAGAGCATCTCAACCGCAGGAATATAATATAAAAAGTGAAGCCGAAATTTCAAGTAGCACCTGGGACTACAATTCATATAGTATGTACAACCATTTTATATTTTTGTGGGGAACTCTTACCTTTCCGTATCAGATACCTTATACTCAACTTAAACTAAAGTGTGGGCGCTTCATCCTAATCGCTCGTTCGCTTTTTTTTTTACTAAAATTCAGAGGTCTATCTCCATCGACAGCTCTAGGATTTTCGGTTGGTTCTGCTGTCGCAACAGGTTCCTTGGTGTTCTCTTCCAGCACCACTTTCAGCGATTTCGGAATAATCATGCAGTTTAGTACAGGAAACATATTTACAGAAGTATTTTAATGAATTTTTCGTGGATAATAATGGTGTGATTTTCGTATTTGTACCTTATATTTTAAGTGAACATTATTTTCTGTTTTGTTCACGGATGCTCAAGCATTTTTTCAAAAGGCTGCGCTACAGAGTACTTTTTTCTTCAGCTCACTTTGAATCAGATAAATTGTTCGACTTTATCATTATATATTCTCGGCGTAGAAATAGGCTTCTGAAGTATCTCAAACAAGCTACTTAGACATAACGGAAAATAAAGCTTTGTCTGATATAATTGTAGGAGTCTTGAAATTGTATTACTTAAGTGGTTCTTTCGATTGATTTAGTCTAAATTACTCTCAAAGTTAACTATATGTATAATATGTATTTTAATTCACCTTGTCTAGGTGGAAGTGGTTTAATATAGGTTGTCAAAAAAGTCTTGCGGTATTTTCGCTAGTTGGCGCTGAGAGCGCGTAGTTCTAGTTTTATTCGTCGCAACGGGTCATGCTATACCTTTTTGGAAAGCTCATTTCACGCGCTAAC